>NC_141534.1:204992500-205292500 GCF_021556685.1 Rattus norvegicus | reverse complement strand
ATCAGGACCATAGGAGGATTCCTGCCAGGTAACATGCACTCACATACTCCTTAAGAACCATAGAGGAAACAAAGAAACAAAACACAACAAAGACAAGGCGGGATATTAGCACCTAGAATTACAGTTTGTGCAAACCCAGATGCCTAGACACTAGCATAAAAACACAATCCATAACAGCTAGGACAATATGCCCATCATCCCTTCCACAGCAAACCCTGAGTATTCCAATAGTCTGAAGAATCCAATAGCTGAAAGACAAGAAAAGGATTTTAAAGCATCCCATATGAAGATAATGGAACTTTTTAAAGAGGAAATTATTAAATCCTTTAAAGATATCTTTGAAAACATAAATGATTAATGGAATGAAATCAATACAACTGTTTAAGACCTGACAGTGGAAACAGACTCGATAAAGAAAACACAAACTTAGGAAATTCTGGAAATGAAAAATCCAGAAGCTTGAGCAGGAACAGGAGGCCAGTTTCACCAACAGAATAGAAGAGATGGAACAGAAAATCTCAGCCACTGAAGATGAGATATAAGAAATGAATACCTCAGTCAAAGAAAATGTTACAGCTAAAAATATCCTGGCACAAAACATCCAGGAAATCTGGGACACTATGAAATGGCCAAAACTAAGAATAATAGGAATAGAGAAAGGAGAAGAAACCCAGGTCAACGACCCAGAAAATATTTTCAACAAAATCATAAAAGAAAACTTGCCCCATCTAAAAAAAGGAGATATCTATAAAGGTACAAGATGCTTACAGAACACCAAATAGACAGGACTAGAAAAGAAAATCCTACCACCACATAATAATCGAACATAAAATGTATAGAACAAACAAAGAATCCTAAAAGCTGGAAGAGAAAATGACCAAGAGACATATAAAGACAGATCTCCACAGACTATACAGAATTACCACATAATTACAAACTACTATGCTAGGCAAAACTTCCTTTGAATCATCAAAGATAGAGAAAATCAGGCATTCCATGATGAAACTAAATTTAAGCAATATCTGTCTACAAATCCATTCCTACAGAAGGTGCTAGAAGAAAAACTCTAACTTAAAAGGGTTAACTACATTCAAGAATACACAGGTAACAAATGATCCCAGATCAGGAAAGTCAAAAGAGGAAAAGCATATGTATACACATACACACACACACACACACACTTACACACACACACCACTATCACCACAACAGCATCGCATAAAAGGAATCATCAGTAATCATTGCTCATTGATATCTGCAATATCAATAGTCTCAATTCTTCAATAAAATAAAAAAATCACACACTAATAGAATGGATGTGAAAACAGGTTCCACTTTTTTGCTAGATCCAAAAGACACAGCTTAACACCAAGGTTGGACATCACCTTAGGGTAAAGGGTTAGGAAAAGATATTCCAAGAAAATAGACCTGAGAAGCAAACTGGTGTAGCCATTTTAATATCTGACAAAATATACTTCAGATCAAAACTAATCAGAAATAGGAAAGGTAGTACATACTCATCAAAGGAAATCCACCCGGAAGATGTCTCAAATCTTACTATCTAATATGCCTCAAACACAAGGATGTCCAAGTTTGTAAAAGAAATGTACTACATCTTAAATTATGTATTGACCCTCACATGCTGATAGTGGGAGATGTCAATTCTCCATTCTCACCAGTACACACGTCATCTAGACAAAAACTAAACACAGGGGGTTGGGGATTTAGCTCAGTGGTAGAGCGCTTGCCTAGCAAGCGCAAGGCCCTGGGTTTGGTCCCCAGCTCCGAAAAAAAAGAAAAAAGAAAAAAAAACTAAACACAGAAATGCTGGCACTAACAGACATTATGAACCAAATGGGCCTAACAGATATTTACAGAACATTTCACCCCAATACCATTCTCAGCGTCTTATGGAACTTTCCCCAAAAGTGATCACATACTTCAACATGAAACAAGTCTCAACAAATACAAGAAAATTGAAATAATATCCTTCATCCTATGTGACCCCTTCAGATTAAAGCTGGATATCAACAACAGAAAGGTTACAAACTCATGGAAACTAAGCAACTCCCTACTGAATGAAAAATAGGTCAAGACAGAAATTAAGATTTTTCTAGAATAGAATGAAGACAAATACACAACTTATTCAAACTTATAGGACAAAATAAAAGTGGTGCCAGGAATAAAGTTCACAGCACTAGGTGCCGACATTAAAAGAAAAAATAACCTAGAGAAATCTCATACAAGCAACTTAACGGTGCACCTGAAAGCTCTAGAACAAAGAGAAGAATCACACTCAAAATGAGATGTCAAGAAACACTCAAACTTAGTGCTGAAATCAGTAAAATAGAAACAAGCAAACAAACAAACAAAAACAATGCAAAGAATCAATAAAACAAAGAGTTGGTTCTTTGAGAAAAATCGATGATTGACAAATCTTTACCCATATTAACTAAAAGGCAGAGAGAGAATGTCCAAATTAACAAAGTTAGAAATGAAACAGGGACCATAACAGACACAGAGACAATACAAGCAGTCATAAGGACATGGGGCTTTAAAAACTTGTATTCCACCAAACTGAAAAATGTTTTTAAAAATTTTCTTGATACATACCACTTACCAAAGTTAAATCAAGATCTGGTAAGTACTTTAGACAAACCTATTCCACCAAACAGAAGCCAAAGGAACATTGCCCAATTCCTGAGGCCAAAGTTACCCTGATACTCAGTCCACACGAAGACTTAACTAAGAGAATTACAGACCAATCTCCCTTTTTGACATAGATGCAAAAATTCTCAATAAAATATTTGTAAATCCAATCCAAGAACACATCAAAAAGATCATCCACTATGATCTAGGAAGCTTCATCCCAGAGATTCAGGGACAGTTCAACATATATAAGTCAACAATGTAACCCACCATATGAACATACCGAAAGACAAAAATAACAAGATAATTTCATTAGACACAGAAAAGGCCTTTGACAAGATTCAACATCTCTTCAATATAAACATCCTGGAGATACTAAGAATACAAAAGACATACCTCAACATCCTAAAGGATTGTTTACAGCAAGCCCTCAATCAACATCCACTTAAATGGAGAGAAACTTGAAGCAATTCCAAAACCAGGAGCACACGAGGTTGTCCGCTGTCTCCATGCCTATTTAATATAGTACTTGACGTCATAGATAGAGCAATAAGACCACTGAAGGAGATCAAGGGAATACAAATGGGAAAGGAAGGAATCAAAGTATCTTTATTTGCAGATGATATGACAGTATATATAAGTGATCCACAAATTTCACCGGGGAACTCCTCCAACTTATAAATATATTCAGCAAAGTAACTGGATAAAAAATTAATTCAAAATATTAGTAGCTCTCTTATATACAAATGACAAACAGACTTAGAAAGAAATCAGAAAATAACATCTTTCACAATAGCCTCAAATAGTATAAAATATCTTGGGGTAACTCTAACCAAGCAAGTGAGACAAATAAGATTAAAAACTTCAGGTCTTTGAAAAAAAGAAATTAAAGAATATATTGGAAGATGGAAACATCTCCCACGCTCATGGATTGCTAGAATTAACATAGTAAAAAATGGCCATCTTGCTAAAAGCAGTTGACACAAATTCAATGCAATTTCCATCAAAATTACAACACAATTCTTTACAGATCTTGAAATAAAGTTTTTCAGCTTCATATGGAAACACACACACACACACACACACACACACACAAACACACATACAGAAAAAACAGGAGAGCTAAAACAATCCTCACTAGTAAAAGACCTGCTGGAGATTTCACTATACCTGATTTCAAGCTGCACTAAAATATATATATATATATATATATATATATATACATATATATATATATATATATATATATATATATAGCATTGGCATAGAAACAAGACAAGATGAACAAGATGATCAATAAAGACCTAGATATAAACCCACACACCTATGGATACCTGATTTTTGATAAAGAGGTCAGCCATCATAAATATACACTGGAGAAAAGATAGGACCTTCTACAAATGGTGCTGGTTAAACTGGGTGGCTACATTAAAAAAAAAAAAAGACTCCGAACAGATCCATACTTATGACCCTGTACAAAAACAACAAACAGATCAAAGACCTCAACATAAAACCAGTTACACTGAACCTGATAGAAGAGAGTGGGGCATAGTCTTGAACTCATTAGCACAGAAAAAGACTTTCTAGGCAGAACACTGTTAGCACAGGCACTAAGATCAACAATTAATAAGCACGGCTTCATAAAACTGAAAAGCTTCTGCATCGCAGAAGAAGTCATCATTCAAAGTGGCAGCCTACAGAATGGGAAAAGATATTTACCAGCTCCATATCTGATAAAGGGCTAATATCCAAAATTTATAAAGAACCCAAGAAACTAGACATCAAGAAAACACATAACCCAATTAAAAAAATGAAGTACAGATCTAAACAGAGAATTCTCCACAGAGGAAACTCAAATGGATGAGAAACACTTAAAGAAACTTTCAACATCACTAGCCATCAGGGAAATGTAAATCAAAACTACTTTGAGATTCCACCGTACACCTGCCAGAATGGCTAAGATCAATAACACAAGTGACAGCTCATGCTGACAAGGATGTGGAGTAAGAGGAACACTCATCCATTGCTGGTGGAAGTGCGAATTTGTACAGCTGCTGTGAAGATCACTGTGGTGGTTCCTGAAGAAGCTGGGAACTGATCCGTATTCAGTCATACAACCCTTGGGCATATACTCAAATGATGCTACATCCTACCACAGACACTTGCTCAAGTATGTTTTTGCTGCTCTATTTAGAATAGCCAGACATTGGAAACAACCTGTCCTTCAACAGAATAATCAGTAATAAAAAAAAAGTGATACATTTACACAACGGATTATAGCTCAGCCATTAATAGAAATGACATCATGAAATTTGCAACCAAATGGATAGAACTAGAAAAAAAATCATCCTTAATGACATATCCCAGACTCAAAGACAAATATGGTAGGAGTTCACTTATATGCAGAAGTTAGCTGCATATTGTTAACAGTCAATGATATCTATGCTACAATCCCTAGAACCACAGAGTATAGTATTCAGTTAGGGAAGAGAGGGAACAGATCTCATTGGGAAGGGGAAGTAGAATAAGTACTTATGGATGGATTTTGGGCTGGAGTGGGAGGAACATGTGAGAAGGGGAGTGAAGAGGGGGTTGATGGAGGGAATACAGGAAAAGACAGCTAAGGTTAAGAAGCAATTGGAGGTAGTATGAAAACCTAGTACAGAAGAAACTTTCTAAAATATATACATATATGAAGGTGACCTAAATTAAATCACCAAATAATGTGGGAGACAGAGTCCAACTAAGCCATCTCTTGTCACCAAATGAAGCTTCCAGTACCAGGATTGGGTTACATCTAATTGTGTTGTTGGCCAAAGGGGTCCCATGGGAATCCCCAAACCACTCAGGCTATAGCCAAGACAATAGATTGCCCTCCACAAACTGACATCAAAGCCCTGTTGCTAAAGCCAACACCTACACAACTCATTGAATATGGAGAAGTCAAACTGGAGCCTACAAAGAACCTTCATCCCAATGTTCTAGCATCTTTGGTATAGAAAGGTAGTCTGCAGACTACCAAAAGAAAAACTTAAACACCAAGACAGCCACAGATCAATGACCCTTTGATCAATGAGTCCTGCCTGCAAGGTACACTAGGACCACAGAGGCATAAAGGTTATGGCAATGACCAACCAATTCTGATCTATTGGGCCCACTCAGTCCAGAAGAACCCATACCCAACACTGCTTGGGTGACCAAGAACCAGAGACTAGATAGTCCAGGGGCCTGGGGTTAAAATAAACACTTCTAGTCTAAAAAAGGAAAAAGGGAAAAAGTGTAGTGGTAAAATGACTCCTAATTACATTCTGTTATACTCAGATCAATGCCTTGTACAGTCATCATCAGAGAGGCCTTCTGCTGCCGCGGATGAGAACAAATACAGAGAGCCACAGCTGGACGTTACCCAGAGGATGAGAGACCTTAGAACACTCAGCCCTAAGTGGGATGTCACCATCAAATACCTCCCCTCAGAGCTCAAAGAGCCTTTGGAAGAGGAGATGGAGAGTATAGAGCCAGAAAGAGTGGAGACACCAAGAGAACAAGGCCCTCGAATCAACTTGAGCCAATCTCAGATGAACTCACAGAGACCAAAGCAGCATTCACGGGGCCTGCATGGACCAAGGCATGCGCCAAGTCCTCTGCATAAAACATGGCTTCCGGTTTAGTGTTTTTAATGTGATTCCTGAGTGTGTGAATGAGTGGGTCTCTGTTCCTTGTACCTTCTCTTGGGCTCTTTTACTTCTATTGGTTTTTCCTGTCCAAGTGTGATGACATAATTTTTGTTTTATCCTACTATATTTTGTTTTGTTATATTGTAAGACAGACAGACAGACAGACAGATAGAAAAACTCTCCCTTCCAGAAGCCATCACTGCTGGCTTATTTCAAAACTTCTCACATGGGGTTAGTAGAGAAAATGACTTTAAATGTTTTTTAGTAAGCATACAAAATAATTGGGTTTTCTAAGACATTATGAATGTTATATGTTATGAATACATATCATTATATTTTGCTCATGTTTTTCCTGATCCCTCTCCCTGACTCTCTTTTCTCTCCCACTGGTCTCCTTCTCCCCTCTGTGCTTTCATTTTGTGATGTGTGGCAGATGTATGACACAACACATACTTAAATCTAGTGCCCCCAGGTCTTCTGAATCTGGCTTATTTCAAAGCCATTGCATAATTCTTTAATCAAAATGACATTCATTGGAATACATTTGGTACATATCTTTTATCTCACTGCTCAAGAGGCAGGGGAAAGAGGATCTCTGTGATACACGGTCAGTCTGCCCTACGTAGCAAGTTCTAGACCAGCCAGAGCTACGTTGTGAGACATTGTCTTGAAAAAAAAATTCAAACCACCAGATAATTCTTGAATTCCTAAACTTGAGCTTACCTAGCCGTCTCTGTTGGCAAGAATCAGAAAAGGACCCTCTGGTATGTGCTGTGCATATGAGGCCTGGTATCCCACACCAAGACCTTCTCTTTGGAGAACTCTACATCAGCAAGCCCCGCCTTCCAACCTGCAAATCTGAGCCTGGTAATGAACATCAAGGATGACCTAAGTAACAGACATGGGTATGTGGGGCATCAGGGCCCCGGGCCGTGATCTGAAGCAAGAACTGACTCAGAGCCACCAGCAAGAGATGTGTTCAAATTATGGGTCATGTATTTGCTGGTATACATGACATGGTATCCAGGCAGTTCTTGGTAGACAGGAGAGAGATAACCTAAGTGCCAGTGGAGCCATTCAAGGTATGAAAACACAAGAAGCTGACCAGAATGTGTTTGTCCACTCAAGTGTAAACACAAATAAATGACTGTTTATATTGGATTGGAGGGCAGGTGGGTACTCATGCATCCTGGGATGCACTTGAATAGACTACATGACCTTGAACTTCTGACCCTTCTGCCCCCACCACCTGAGTGCCAGGATTACAGGTATGCACCACCACACCTGTTTTTTTGTGGGGCAGGGGATTGAACCCATGGATTTATACAAGCCCTCTACCGACATAGCAGTCTTCAACATGCTTTCGTATGACACTTATGTAGAATGGCCCCCAAAACACCAATGTCTGTGCTGTTCCAGGGGCAGATAAGGGGGAAGGAAGCTCCACTCCTGAATTTCTAATAATTGATCTGCTGATGTGATAAAAATAACTACTTCATTCATTTGTTTAACAAAAGTTATGGAACACTTCTAAATTCTAAATGCACAACCATGAATACCAGAGTCAAGTCTGGGGGCATAGCACTCGGCATAGTGGGCATACTGATGTGTCCAAAGAAATGACCAGCAGAGTGGCTGTCAGAATTTCCGTGCTGCATTCTCACACCATGTCCCAGAGAAGGAGGATCTCTGGCCAGCACAGGTATTTACAGCAAGCCCTGTGCTAAGGATAGCCAAGCACAGGGTACATCCCACCAGAGATCTACACAGAAGAGCCTTTCCTACCTACCAATACCAGGGCTCCATCGGCAACGTCACTGACAGTCTGGAGATAAGATTCTAACTGCTGTGTGCAACAATGTTGCCACCTTTGCCAGCCAGGACCAGGCAGCCCAGGTGTGTGTCCGCTAAAGGGTGCATATGCAGTTCAGAAGACCAATGCAGGCCCAGCATGACCACATCTTTCTACTAGATCAGTGGTTCTCAACCTGTGGATCACAAGGGGTTGCCTAAGACCCCCGTCAGTAACATCCCTAAGATCACCATTTCCCTTCATCAGCAGCCAGCCGCAGCCCAGAAGGCTTAGGGGAAACTACATTTGACACAAAGTAGGCAACTCCTAGTGAGGAAACACCCTCCACTGGGCACAGCAAGCCTGTGACACAAGAAGAAAAGAAGACTTAAAACTGAGCTATAAACCCAGCTCCATCCTAAAACCCTGCTGCCCCCAGGTGGAGAAGCCAGAGCCAGGGCTCTCTGTGACGGTGCACATCCCCCATCAGCATCTGAGAACAAACAAGGACTCCGAGACCCAGGGTGGAGCAAGAAGATGGTTCAGCACAGTTAGCTTGAGTTCCTAAAGCCCATCCTCTCCCCAGGCAGCTCAGGAAGGCCCATAAGTCCTTGTTCCCACTTCTCACCAACTGCTAAGTTGGTGCAAAGAAAATGAAAGGTTGAACAGGCTGCCCAAGCCCTGCTGGGTGACAGAGCTGCAGCAAACAGCAGCCCTAGAGGGGATCCCAGGGGAGGGGAGTGGTCCAGACCAGGGTACACCTTAGGCCACAGCCACCAACCAGTCAGGCCTCTTTCAAAAAGCAGCCCTCTCCTATTTGAGGGCAGGGAGTGACCCAGGAAACCCACTGTGCTGGAGCTGCTGTGCATCTGTCTCTTCCCAAGAAGTAGTTGGCATTTGAATAGTTCTGGAAAGTTCAGGCTGACTTAAAAGCAAACTTGTTTATCATGTGTAAATCCCTGGGCAGTTCGCTAGGGAAGATAAGATACAGCTCTTGATGTTAGGTTGCGAGACGAGACAAAGCACACAACTCAGGCTGCGCAGGAAGCACGGGGCTCGCAGAGAGCAGGCGAAGTGACAGTTTATTAAAAAATATAGGCTATGCCGGGGAAAAGTAATATTGGATTTTATGATTATTTCATACTGGGAATTGTTACATAGTTCTGTGCCTGTTTATTATATAACTACAGATTGCAATAATACATTTTGTAGCTTGTAAAGTTCTGAACAAGCAATTTTTGCAAAGCTACATTTAGTAGGTTAGTTTTTGTAAAAAAAAAAATGTGATGGAGGAATCTTATGTTAAGAAGAGAGAAAGCAAGCCTCTGGGAAAATTGAAACTACAGTGTTGTTTCTCATTATTTCTTCACCCTGGACAGAGCCTGTTTGAATAGCAGTTGTCTCTTAGATGCCTCAATCCAGCAGTTCTGCAATGCCATCATTGGGTCAATGGCTAGAGCTGGTCCTCGAAGGACACAAAGAGTCAATGACCAACATTCCCCAGACCATAAGACTGTGAGAACACCTTCTAATTTTTTTTATCAGTTACTACTGTACTTTTTTGTGTTCAACCAAATCACCATGTTACAAAAATAGCAAGCTGCCATAATAAAAAATAAGGCTCCTCTATCCAGCACCAGATAGCATCATTTTACTTTCAAGCCTAGAAATTGCACACTTGTATATAAACCAATCGAAGATGAGGATTGAGAGTTCATCTTGGTGGATTTTTCCTTTGATGAATATGAAGTGTCCTTCCTTATCTTTTTTGATGACTTTTAATTGAAAATTGATTTTATTTGATATTAGAATGGCTACTCCAGCTTGCTTCTTCTGACCATTTGCTTGGAAAGTTGTTTTCCAGCCTTTCACTCTGAGGTAGTGTCTGTCTTTGTCTCTGAGGTGTGTTTCCTGTAGGCAGCAGAATGCAAGGTCCTCATTGCGTATCCAGTTTGTTAATCTATGTCTTTTTATTGGGGAGTTGAGGCCATTGATGTTGAGAGATATTAAGGAATAGTGATTATTGCTTCCTCTTATATTCATATTTGGATGTGAGGTTATGTTTGTGTGCTTTTCTTCTCTTTGTTTTGTTGCCAAGATGATTAGTTTCTTGCTTCTTCTAGGGTATAGCTTGCCTCCTTATGTTGGGCTTTACCCTCTATTATCCTTTGTAGTGCTGGATTTGTAGAAAGATATTGTGTAAATTTGGTTTTGTCATGGAATATCTTGGTATCTCCATCTATGGTAATTGAGAGTTTTGCAGGATACAGTAACCTGGGCTGGCATCTGTGTTCCCTTAGGGTCTGTATGACATCTGTCCAGGATCTTCTGGCCTTCATAGTTTCTGGCGAAAAGTCTGGTGTGATTCTGATAGGTCTGCCTTTATATGTTACTTGACCTTTTTCCCTTACTGCTTTTAATATTCTTTCTTTATTTTGTGCGTTTGGTGTTTTGACAATTATGTGACGGGAGGTGTTTCTTTTCTGGTCCAATCTATTTGGAGCTTCATAGGCTTCTTGTATGTTTACGGGCATCTTGATTGCTTCTATTTCCATTTTTAATTCCTTCAACTGTTTGATTGTGTTTTCCTGGAATTCTTTCAGGGATTTTTGCGATTCCTCTCTGTAGGCTTCTACTTGTTCTCTAAGGGAGTTCTTTATGTCTTTCTTGAAGTCCTCCAGCATCATGATCAAATATGATTTTGAAACTAGATCTTGCTTTTCTGGTGTGTTTGGATATTCCGTGTTTGCTTTGGTGGGAGAATTGGGCTCCGATGATGCCATGTAGTCTTGGTTTCTGTTGCTTGGGTTCCTGCGCTTGCCTCTCGCCATCAGATTATCTCTAGTGTTACTTTGTTCTGCTATTTCTGACCGTGGCTAGACTGTCCTATAAGCCTGTGTGTCAGGAGTGCTGTAGACCTGTTTTCCTGTTTTCTTTCAGCCAGTTATGGGGACAGAGTGTTCTGCTTTCGGGCGTGTAGTTTTTCCTCTCTACAGGTCTTCAGCTGTTTCTGTGGGCCTGTGTCTTGAGTTCACCAGGCAGGTTTCCTGCAACCGGGAAGATCTGCACCGCTCTTTCTGGGAGCCTCCGCACACCAGGGCTCCAGATGACGCCTGGTGTTCTCCTCTGGTGTCTGGACGTGCACAGAGTGCAGCCTCCCCTGGTCTCCCAGGCGTGTCTGCCTCTCTGAAGGTTCAGCTCTCCCTCCCACAGGATCTGGGTGCAGAAAGTGTTTATCCGGTCTGTTTCCTTCAGGTTCCGGCGGTGTCTCAGGCGCATGGGGTCCTGCCGCTCCTGGGCCCTCCCCCACGGGAACCCAGAGGCCCCACACAGTTGCCTCTTGGGCCAGGGATGTGGGCAGGGGTGGGCAGCGCCGGTGGTCTCCTCCGCTCTGCAGCCTCAGGAGTGCCCACCTGATCAGGCGGTGAGGTCTCTCTCCCACGGGGTTTGGGAGCAGAGAGCTGCTGCGGGCCGGGATCCGCGGGTGTGGGACTCCCGGTAAACACAGGAAGTGCCCGGTCTCAGAGGAATTTTGCCTCTGTGTGTCCTGAGTTCACCAGGCAGGTTTCTTGCAGGGGAAAAGTTGGTCCTACCTGCGGTTCCAAGGCTCAAGTTTGCTCGTGGGGTACTGCCCAAGTCCTCTCCGCTGTGGCAGCAACCGGGAAGATCTGCGCCGCTCTTTCCCAACACCTTCTAATTTATTTACAAAAGTTCTTAGGCATCCCCCATAATTGGACACCGAAGTAAATAATTGGGGTGTGTGTGTGTGTGTGTGTGTGTGTGTGTGGTATGCACTTTATATGTGTGTGTACATGTGCATGTATGTGCATGTATGTGCATGTATGTATATGTGGAGCCCATATTGGGTGTCTTCCTTGATTGCTCTCAATCTTACTCTTCCTATTTGTTTTCACATGTATGTTTATTACTTTAATACATGTACGTGCACCATACACATGCAGGAGCCTGCAGAGAACAAAAGGCGTCATCGGATCCCTGCAACTGGAATTAAAGGCATTTGTGAGCTTCCCTGTTGGTGCTAGAGACCAAACTTTTGCTCTTTGTCACTGAGCCATCTCTCCAGCCTCTTTTTATTTTTAAGATATAGTCTCTCAAGGACCATAGAGCTCACCAATTGACTGACCAGCAAGCTTTAGAGATCTGACTGGATAGACACAATTTTGCAGAATTCAAAGAAAAGCCATACATCATAATGCAAACTCACAGTTGGGATTATTTCTAGAAAGGTAATTACATGAACCATTAGGACCCAAGAGTCTACCATTCAATGACAGCCAATTCCCAGTCTTGGTTTTAATCCACCTTTGCCTGTTTCATTACCAATCTGGTCTTCTAAATGTAAAACAGAATTCCCGTGACCACCCCATCTTAGTAAGAAACAACACCCTCCCCAGCTAATCCCTATTGTTAGAACACCTAAGTACCTTTATCCGCACTGACAGCATCAATAAACAAGATAAAAATCATATTAAATCTGCCAGCAGAGCGCATGGCTCTTATCTCAAAGTAGGCTGTTAGCTTCCTCACACCACGGCCTCCAGCACAGTTGCATTCCCAGGAACGCTTTTCACGGGAAGTCACAATAAATTACTCTGTTGGACACAGACAGGACTATATCAGGTGACATTTTGCCCTGGGTTTTCATAGAAAGGTCAGCCCTGTTTATTGTCACACTTATTTTAAGGCACATGAACTTAGGCCATGGGATGGCATTCATGGCTGTGCGGCACATCCAACTGTCAAAGTTCTTGTACCGTGACATTTCCTCTGCAGTGAACAAAGGGTCTGTTAACCCAGGGAGTGCTAGATGAGAGCAGACAGTCCCTTTCTGAGTTATTTTCATTTTTACAGTGCTGGGAAACTTAAAAACTTGTCCTGACTGCTTTAACTGATATGGGAAAGCCGCCTGAAGTTTGGGTGGCACCTTCTGGTAGCAGCCCAGATAAAAGGTGGAAGGAAGACCATTTGCCTCTCTTCACCTTCCTCTTGCCTGAGTTGATTAACCCTGTTGCTGCTGATGATCACAGTTCCTTTGTGGATTTCAGAACCAGTGTTTCCAGGTTTCCTCTGTTGATTAAGTAACAGTGGCTGCCCAGAACCTGGCAGGTCTTAGGTGTCAGGTTGAGGCTTCGGAGACACACAGCCCCATCGACTGAGCAACTACGGGTCCTCAGCCTCACCAGTGCGAGACAGCTGTTGCTACTATTCTAACATAAGCTGGCTTAATAAATTCCTTTATATATGTGTGAGTATATTCTTCCTGTTGATTCTGTTCCTCTGTAGAATTCTACTACAGGCTCCTTGGAAGTTTGAGAAAACTTGATATGAGGTCCTAGTTGAGTAGAGGAGGCCCTAAACCCATGGTATTTTCAGGAGGAAAGGTAGGTCTTAGGACACAGGTACCTAAAGGAGACGGTGACGTGATGATGGAGGCAAGAATTAGGGTGAGTGACTTAGCCATAAGCCAAGGAATGCCAAGCATTGGCCAGAAACCAGGAAGAGGAAGGAAAGCTCCTTCCTCGGGCCTGTGAGAGGAAATACTGATCTGTTGACATGATTTTGGAGTCCTAGCCTCCGGAATTGTGAGGAGATAGAGCTCTCTGATCTACACAGCACAGTTCATGGCCACTTTTAGCAACTACGAGAGGGTAACATGACCTCCACGCTAGGGTATAACATCTGCTGCACTAAGTGTGTGTGAACGCTTCCATGTGTTTTCAAAACTTAAACAGAGCAAGGCAAGCATTTGAATAGGACTGAGTGGGGAAGAGACGGTCAGAGCCCCCTGGTGCATGGGAATGCCTCTATTTTAACATTTAGAATTTGGAACTATGCAATACAAATGACAAAAAGAAAAATGGCCATCTACGGAAAAAAAAAACTGTGAGAAAAACTTAGCAGTGGGTGGAGTTGATGCCCCAGCACAGAGATAACCTGCTGAGAGAGAAATTCTGAAATGCTGTGACTTCAGTGTGGCGGGGCACGTGGCTGGAGAGAACCTGCAGTTCCATTTGACGATTGTCCGGGTTGCTCAGTTTCTCACGCCCCTGCCCTGGAGAAGAAGCTCGCACTGCTGCCCCAGCGACAGCAGTTTCAGCTGCATGATCCTCAGAGTCTGAAGTCTGAAAGTTCCCACCCTCGGGATTGACCATGCAAAAAAAGTGTTACATCTTACATGAGGAGTGCGCCCAAGCCGTCTATAAAGGGCTTAGTTTCCAGCATATTGGGACATGAAGCCTTTGAAAGATGGTAACTAACTAGAAGAGGTTGGGTCATAGGATATTTCCTCTTTTTTCAAAGATTTATTTGTATATATGTATTTGTGGTGTATATGTGTGGGGTGTGTGTGTGTGTGTGTGTGTGTGTGTGGTATGCTTATATGTGTGGGATGTGTGTGGGATGTGTGTGGTGTCAAGAGTATGTGTTTATGAGGGTTTGTAGTATATATGTATATGTGTGGGGTATATGTGGGCTGTGTTGGGGGTGTGGGGGGTGTGGGAGTGTGTATGTATGT
Source organism: Rattus norvegicus (assembly GCF_021556685.1). Lineage (NCBI taxonomy): Eukaryota > Metazoa > Chordata > Mammalia > Rodentia > Muridae > Rattus > Rattus norvegicus. The sequence continues at coordinate 205,277,850 of NC_141534.1, read as the reverse complement.
GGTTTGTGTGTGTGTCTGTATGTGTGTATGTGTGTGTAGTGTGTGTGTGTGGTGTGAAAATATGTATGTGAGATGTGTATGTGTGTGTGGTATGTGTGGTAGTATGTGGGGGTTCTGTATGTATATATGCATGTGAGTGCAGGTCCCAACAGAGGCCAGAAAGAAAGTGTCAGATACAGTGAAGCTAAAGTTACAATTGGCTGCATGCCACCTGCTATGGGTTCTAGAAACCAAATTCTAGTTCTCTGGGAGAACAGCAAGTGCTCTTAACAGCTGACCCATCTTCAGCCACTCAGTCTCTCTTTTTCCTTTCTTTATTTTTTTTCACCTCCCATCATGGTTGTAGACTCAAATCTCTACAGAACGTCCACACTTTCCTCTCTTTAAGTTGATTATCTCGGGCATTTTGTTACAGTGGTAGAAAGGTGGATAACACAGGAATCAATACTGTGAGAAACAGGAAAACTAGATTCCAGTCCACCAAGGCTATTTTCCCTCTGCCATGATAATCCAACAGCCTCAGAAACAGGGTGCCACCAGCTTTGCCTTTGGGTAGGTCCAGATGGAACAAGGTCACAGCCAACCCCCAAAGAACACGGAGTGAAGAAAAGATGACCATTGTGGCCGCAAATACTATCTTGGGTTGACATCTTCATGGAAAGACTTGGCTCATCTCCATTCAGTTGCTCCAGTATAAAATGGTAACATAATTACAGCACATAGTAGGAATGGGGTAACTCTGCTGCCGAGAACCAGGATCTTTAGTACAAAGGGGGAAAATCAGAGCGATTGAGTTTGGGCCCTAGAATTGTGTATTTGAATTGTAACTTTCAATAAGAACTCATTTTTTCCTTTCTAAAATATATGTTTCCTATCTCTATTCATGGAAAAAATACCTAAAATGAGTGACACTCAGTAGCCTTGAGCACCCAGAACTTGGGTAACAGATCAGAGGGTCATTGACACCTCAGAGAACTTGGGAAAGTGGCTCATTTCAGATATGAACAGGATGCTTGGAATGAATTAGAGGAATTATTTGCACAAAGTAGAATATCTGCCCACTGAAAGCCACTGAGATTCCATTTAATGATAAGGAGCCATCTGGTTCCTTAAGGAGGGTCAAACTCTCACTTGCTACAAACAAAGAAACTTAAACACCATAAATATTGATGTAAATAAAGACTAGAAGCATGGCTCAAGTCTGTGAAGTGCTTGCCTTGCAAGAATGAGGACCCAAGCTGGATCCCCAGACCCATATTTGTTTTTTAAAAAAAAGACAAGCACAGTGGCACACAACTGCATGTAGGGATCCAATAGTAGGAAGACAGAGACAGCTGGCTCCTTGGGGCTCACTGGCCAACGAGAGACCATTTCTCACTAAAACAATGTGGAAGAAAGCATCTGAGGAACAACTCATGCTCAAGGATATCCTCTAATCTCCTCTAATCCTCTAATCCTCTAATCCACAGGCCATGCGCATGGGCACACAGCACCACCAAGGAAACCCTTATGCAGTCAGGGTAGCTAATAATCAGACACCAGTCCTAAGCTGACAGGTGCACTGGGTTAACACAGGGCTCTGTGAAGAATAGACACATACTCTACTCTGGCTGTTTAGGAAACATTTCTATGAATTCAAAGTCAATACAATAATAAGTATGTGCTTTATAAGACCAATGATGATAGATTAAACTACAAGACACACAATGTGCATGTGTGTGTGTATATGCATGTGTGAGTGGATTCACAGTGATAGTGGAAGAGCTTGTTGGCCCTCTGAGGACACTGAAGCTCCAGCTGGTCAGGCTAATGGGTTAATACAGGAGACAGCGATGTGTCCATCTGCCTCCTGGGCAGGAAAATGCTGCATCCCAGGTGAATCGATGGTCTATTTCAAACAACCCTACCCATAAGCATGATGAATGCTTTGGAAGGAAATATTCATTGCCTTGATTTGCTTATTACTCACTTAAAGATGTATTGAATTACCAAATGTGCACCATAAATATGCACAAATATTACATCTGAATAAAAATAAAAAATGAAAAACAATTTCCATTTATAAGAAAAACATTGTGTCTGTTGGGAGCCCACAGCTAGTTAGTGCAATAAAAATTGCAGAATCTTTTAAGGTGCCACACGGCTATTAAAGCCATGGCAATGCTTAAAGAGATTACCCCACACAGTGGCTCTTGGACCCATAAGCTGTGTCTTTAAAAACCTGCTACAGGGCTAGGATGTAGCTCAGCAGTAAAGAGTTTATCTAGCAGGTGCTAAACTCTGGGATCAAAGACTAGCACCTCAAAAGCAAAGGAGGGGGGGCTGGAAAGAGGTCTCAGTGGTCAAGAGCACATCCTTCTCTTGCAGAAGACCTGAGTTCTGCTACCCATGTTGTGTGACTCACAACTACCTGTAACTCCAACACAAGAGGAACTAATGCCTCGGGCCTCTGAGAACACCTGCACTCATGTGCACATAGTCCCACAGGTAAACACGCAAGTGCACATAATTAAACATATGTGGCAGCCCACAAAGAGCATGGAAGAAGGAAGCGTGTGCTTTCTGTCTGCTTGCCTGCACTCTCACTGGTCAGTTCTTGAGCCATTCCTTTGCTGGTATCAGAAACTACTTCTCTGGGATTTCAATGTGGACTGAAAACTAGCAGCTCTCTAGGACCTCCACAGGACTCCGACAGAAGACTGGGACTGCTGAGACATTCAATCTCATGGGCTGAACAACCCCTGGATCCTTGGTCTTTCTTTTAGGAGATACAACTCAGAACACAGTCTATAAATCACTCCATAAACCTTGTATATATATTGGTTCATTCTATCAGACCTGCTCCATAGAGAACCTCAACTAATACAGATTGTGATACAACAAGCAGGGACCATACAAACTTCCAAAGGAGGGAGGTAACCAACTGCCCTACCTAGCTATGATGTCCATGAACCATATAAACTACACAATAACCCTAAATGTAGCAGTGGTATGCAGACCTTTGTGGTAACCTGAAAGAGTCCCTACTGGTGTCATGGCAGGCAGGAAAACGAACCTCAATGAGGTAAAAAGGAAAACTTGGTTCTTCAAGCTGGATCAAACTTCTGATGCCAGGTGGTTTCTTGTCAGTATAAGTAAATCCATTATAATTTGGGGATTGGGGAGCGGGGTTTTCTGGTATAATCCAATCCCCAGTGTACAAGAAGGCATTATTATATTGAAACTTAACTCAAAGTACAAGTCATTACCTCCAACAACATGGATTTTAGAGACAAAGCCACCTGTTAGTTTAAGGGTCTACAGAAGGATCTGGCACCATCTTGGTCATACAAAGAGCAGAGAAGTTATTTGGGCTATTAGGTCCTGGTTGTGGGAACCTGAGGGAGTCCCTACCTATGCAGATAATGTAAAGGCCATTGAGACTACCAGTCACCTCCAGTACTAGTTGTGGAAGCTTGATATGGCCTGTCTCAACAGATAGTGCAGATCACAGGGCTGTCAGTCACCTCCAATCCCCAGACTTTTGGAGGAAGAATGGATATTTCCTTGTTTAAGTAGACACCCCTTCATGATTAACATTCCTGGTTCCTCTGGAGATCTGTGGATATAAGGACCTTCATGCTCCCAATATAAACAATAACTTTCTTTTCTTTTCTTTTCTTTTTTTTTTCAGAGCTGAGGACTGAACTCAGGGCCTTGCACTTGCTAGGCAAGCGCTCTACAACTGAGCTAAATCCCCAACCCCGACAATAACTTTCTAATTAGACTCCATACCCACTCAACCAGATGCAAACTGTGCCTGGTACTAGAAACTTAGCTAACTGCTTAGTTCTGGTGAAGTCACGGTTATTGGGAGAGAATCTAATCTACAACCTCTAATTTACCAAATCAGTATAAACCCTAACAACAATCTATAAACATTTGTCCTTATACCCACAGATAGAGTCCTCACCCCTCATCAAGGAAACTTCTCTTTGCAACATATGAAGACTAATAAAGAAAACCACAACCAGTCAAAATGCAGAAGTGCAGAGCCCCATCCCCATGGATACATCTACAAAACGCTCCCTCACGTAAAGCTCAGGAAACATTGCAACTGTGGGCAGAGAGTATCAGAGCCTGAGGATCGGGGAGTTGGCTGTGAGATTGTGTCTCCTAGTAGTTCAGAAGGTACATCCATAAAGTCGCACCAACGTGATCGCTCAAAGGTGAGCTGGACAAATACAACACCAATGGATGTGCCAGAATGGGCAAGGAAAAGCCCATGAGGCCTCAACACTACACAAAGAACTACAGGCAACAGAGAAAAGCTGGTAAGTAGGAGAGGTGGCCTTCTCCAGGGATGAGCACATCAATTGGTTATCCATTACCAAATAGTCATCCCCTGAGATACACATACAAGTAGCATTATCTGGACTGAACAAGTTATACCTAAGAATGAATGTGTGTGTGTGTGTGTGTGTGTTGTGTGTGTGTGTGTGTGTGTGTGTGTGTGTGTGTAATATATGCATCTAAGAACAGTTAACCAAATAAGAGACCATGAATCTATGAATTTGAAGGAGAATGAAAGGGGTCTATGGGTGGGTTGGAGGGAGGAAAGGGAAGAAGAAAATAATATAATTATAGTATTATGACCTCAAAAATAAAATTAAAGTAAATCTTTTTCATGAGAGAAGGGGAGGAGAGGGGAAAAGACCATGTCATAACCATTAGGCAGAAGCACTGGGTCTACTTAACAGGAAGAGGCTGTATTTAGCCAAAACATTCATAGCAGGGATGGTTGACTCAAGAATAATATAACCACAGAATGGAACACAGCTGAGGGGAAAGGTAATTTCTTCATATATTTCTGTGGAGCATTTTCTAAAACATTATTAAATGAAAAAGAAAATGTACAAAATATGTCCTGTCAGGGAATGGAAGGAGGCTGGGGTTTCCACATTGGTTCACGTGTTTATTATGTGCAAGACCTTAGTTTTTGATCCCCAGTACACAGGAACGAAAAGACATAGAAAAGAAGGGGAGGAGGAAGAAGAGAGGGGGAAGGGAGAAAATGAAAAGAGGGAGGAGAGAGAAAAATGAGAGATTTTTAGAGCATGCAAATACAAGTTTGAATGTCGAGAAACAAAACAATGGAAAACTAAATCAAGAGGTAATTGCAATGCCTTCCCCTTTTGGGAAAAGAGAGCAGAGAAGCAAACATGCATTTTATAAATAGACCTTGCTTGTCAGATTTGGCTGTGGAAATAGGTAAATATTTCATGCACCTAGAAACCAAAATTAAAAATTTATTCTTAAAATTCAAAAAATATAACTATGTTTTAATTTAATGACAAAACCTCTTAGGAATCTTCTTTCAAGTAATTGTGAATCACAGTGAGGTAACTGTGCATCCTCAGTGGGCAGCAGTCACAGTGAGGTAACTGTGTGTCCAGTGGGGAGCAGTAACAATGAGGTAACTGTGTGTCCAGTGGGGAGCAGTCACAGTGAGGTAACTGTGTGTCCAGTGGGGAGCAGTAACAATGAGGTAACTGTGTGTCCAGTGGGGAGCAGTCACAGTGAGGTAACTGTGTGTCCAGTGGGGAGCAGTCACAGTGAGGTAACTGTGTGTCCAGTGGGGAGCAGTCACAGTGAGGTAACTGTGTGTCCAGTGGGGAGCAGTAACAATGAGGTAACTGTGTGTCCAGTGGGGAGCAGTCACAGTGAGGTAACTGTGTGTCCAGTGGGGAGCAGTCAAAATGAGGTAACTGTGTGTCCAGTGGGGAGCAGTCACAATGAGGTAACTGTGCATCCTCAGTGGGGAGCAGTCAAAATGAGGTAACTGTGTGTCCAGTGGGGAGCAGTCACAATGAGGTAACTGTGTGTCCAGTGGGGAGCAGTCACAGTGAGGTAACTGTGTGTCCAGAGGGGAGCAGTCACAATGAGGTAACTGTGCGTCCTCAGTGGGGAACAGTCACAGTGAGGTAACTGTGCATCCTCAGTGGGAAGCAGTCACAGTGAGGTAACTGTGTGTCCAGTGGGGAGCAGTCACAGTGAGGTAACTGTATGTCCAGAGGGGAGCAGTCACAGTGAGGTAGCTGTGAGTCATCATTGGAGAACAGTCACAGTAAGGTAGCTGTGTCCCCAGTGGGGAGAAGTCACAGTAAGGTAGTTGTAAGTCTTCAATGGGGAGCAGTATCTGGATAAGAGGAAATGAGAGTTAGCAACTGACTTGGGGACCGGGTAGGGGGTATGGAGGAAAACAAAGTGTTGGCCATGGCAGTATCCTGCTCACAAAGCAAGTCAGCAGCTACACTATGTGATTGGGAATGGAATTTCAACCAGAAGAGAAAATGGAGTCAGAGCGCTGAGGACCACCATTTTAACTGAGACAAGCAGTGTGTGCTTTAATGTCTTAATCTCCACATCATCTGAGTCCTTCTTAGCCTGAAGAAGTCTGCACAGCACCCTACCACCCCATCCCCACTGGCACTGAGCAATGCTTCTTCAACAGGTACCTGCATCAGGCAAGAGAGGTGACTGAAGGAATTTCATAGAAATTGGGGAAGTTCTCAGAAATGGAGGTCTGGTCAAAACAGAGAACTCAAATCAAAGACATTCCCACTGGCCAAACACAACTAAAGCACACCATTCTAACATGTCAGCATACATGGCCACCTTTAAACCCCACCGGTCACCTTTGGGGGCTGCATGAAGCAAGTCATCACCATCAAAACTGTGGAATGAGAAGCAAGAACTTGCCCATCTTCCTGTGGTGCTCTTCTTCAATGACTCAAAAGCCATCAAGAAGCTTCTAGTTGTAGAAGGTGTGCTTCCGACAAGAAGAAAGTCCTTATGAAAAGACAACCTATTTGTCATTTCTAATATGCCTGGAATACTCTGGGCATCAATGGCCATGAGTGGAGCACCATCAAGAGGTTACAGGTAGCCATGCTCATGATGGGACTGGAGAGAGCCAAAAAGGATCCCATTACTGATTTATGAGAAAGACAAGGAAATGTATAACTAACACATACACATGCACAAATACACAGGGACACATACATGTACACAAAATCCTGCACACATGTAGTTATGCACATATGTACGTGCACACACATTAACATTCAAATACACATATACACAAATGCACTACATACATACACACACACACACACACACACACACACACACACACACACATTCATGTACAGTAAAACCCAGATATGGGAATTATGGGAACAGAGAACTCAGGTTTCCAGAAAACAAAGTGTAATCAGTGTGAGGGGATGGAGAAGGGTGGGGCAAAAACAGAATGCAAAGATAAGGGCTATGAAAGAAGAAGGAAGAGGAGGAGGAAAGGAAAAAGGAGGAGAAGAGAAGAAAGAAGAGAAGGAGGAAGAAGAGGAAGAGGAAAAGAAGAAGAAGGAGAAGGAAGGAGAAGGAGGAGGAGGAGAAGAGAGAAGAAGAGGAAAAGAAGAAGAGGAGGAGGAGAGGAGGAGGAGGAAAAGAAGAGGAGGAGGAGGAGGAGAAGAAGAAGAAGGAGGAGAAGAAGAAGAAGGAGGAGGAGAAGAAGAAGAAGGAGAAGGAGGAGAAGGAGAAGGAGAAGAAGGAGAAGGAGGAGAAGGAGGAGGAGGAGGAGGAAAAGAAGAAGAAGAAGAAGAAGAAGAAGAAGAAGAAGAAGAAGAAGAAGAAGAAGAAGAAGAAGAAGAAGAGGAGGAGGAGGAGGAGGAGGAGGAGGAGGAGGAGGAGGAGGAGGAGGAAAAGAAGAAGAGGAGGAGGAGAGGAGGAGGAAAAGAAGAGGAGAAGAAGAAGAAGGGGAAGGGGAGGAGGAAGATGAGGAAGATGATGAAGATGAGGAAGATGATGATGATAATGAGGTAGGGTGATTCATAGAAAAAAGGTACCAGAGCCACGGGCTGTGGATGACAGATGCCAAAACCCTGTACCTCCTCGCAGTGGGTGTGGCCTCAGTGGTGCTCACACACCAAACACAACCCTGGACCTGGAGACTAAGGCCCTTTCAGTCCCATGAGAAGCTGGTTTCTCCTCTGCTGGAACAAGGGCAAGGTGAGAAACCAGAATAGCTTCTGAGAGAAAGAGGGCTCTGCAACCACGCCCCTGAGCTCCGCTTTGCTTCCTTGGGACTCAGTTCCAGCAGCCTACCCTCCCCATGGGCAGAAGCTTCTTGTGGGAAAGATGGCAATCACCTCCCTCTCTTATCCCACACTTTTCATCTTATTCTTGCTCCCTTCCTTTTTGCTGTTTATGTTCTTTTTGCCCCAATCCTCCCATAGTGTCCGCTATCCCAGCATAGTGCAGAAGAGGGGCTAGTAAACATGGCTTCAAACTTCTACATGTGTCCTGGCCACCTCACACATACCTCAGGATAGTAAGGCATAAAGAATCCACCCTGGATTTCACATGAATCCTCCCACTGTCCACTTCCAAGGTGGCCATCTGAAGGGCAAAACTTGAACCACTGACTGGCTTAGCAGGCAAAGGTACCTGCCACCAAGCTTGACAACTAGATTTCAGCTCCCAGGACTTATAAGTTAGGACAGAATGGAATGGCCTCCCTCAAGTTGTCCTCTGATCTCCTGGAGCATACTGTGGGATAGGTGAGTATACACACAATAAATAAATGTGTGTGTGTGTGTGTGTGTGTGTGATTGAGAGAGAGAGAGAGAGAGAGAGAGAGAGAGAGAGAGAGAGAGAGAGAGAAAGGTTGATTCGGTATAAAACAGAGTTTTTAATTGGCACAAACAAGAGTGGACAGCCCCTGCTATAGAAAAAAATGACTCATTTCTACTGTAGCCTCTCATGGATGGTCAGAGCTGAGGAGAGTGGCTCTCAGGATTCAAGCCCAGCACAACATGAAAAGCAGCACTTACAAGCCTCTAGTTGTTGGAATTATTCTTGTGACTTGTTTTCACATTTTAAAGCTTTCTTACTGTCTTCTTCCTCCTCTTGCTGTGGTAAAGATACCCTGGGAAAAGCAACTTCAGGACAGAAGGGTTCATGTTCAAACTGTGGCTCATAGTTTGATGCGGTCCGCGATGGAGGTGAAGTCACAAGAGCAGGAGCTCGAAGCAGCTGTCAGCAGAAAGACAATACCACTTGTGCTCAGCTTACTTTCCCCCTTTTATCCAGATCTCTTTACACAAGCCCAGAGAATGTGTTGCCCACTGCTGGAGTGGGTCTTCCCGCTTCAATTAATCTAGTCAACACAATCCTTCAGGCATGTGCAGAGACTAATTTCCTCACAGGTGTGCCTGGAGGCTTGTCTCCTAGTCAATTCTAGATCCTCTCAAATTGACAAACTAACATTGACCAGATAAGAAACATTCCTAAATTGATGGTCCTAAAACAACCATGGATCAGAATGGCCTGAGAGCTTGGGACATACACATACCTTAGACCTTTTAATTCAGCTGCTGGAGTAGCCCTGACAAATGTGTTCCCAAGCCCCCAAGATTTTCTAGAGGTAGCCAAACCAGAAAATCACTTGCAAACTAGTTTGGGTAGGTCCTGTGATCTGCCTGAATCCAGAGCTTAACTGCCCCCATTGGTGGGTTACCCCCATTGGTTAGGTTACCTGCATTGGTTGGGTTACCCCCATTGGTTGGGTTATCCCCAATGGTTGGGTTACCCTCACTGGTTGGGTTACATTATAACTTTACTCTGATATGAGCAAGCATCCACAGCCATCAGCAGCACGATCCCCCAAAGTTTCCCGTCCAACTCTGGAGAGCATGGAGCTCCATATCCCTGCAAGGGACAAAGCAGTCACAGACTCAGCAGCTGCCATCTTCCAACAGGACTTTGGTTCAGACTTCTGTCCCTGGGCATGAAGGGCAAGTTGCTACAAAAAACAACTTGAAAAAACAGACAAAATATATCAAACAACTGTTCCCAAGGAAAGAAATGGGAACCAGGCAGTGCTGTGATCCCCATCTGAAGGGTGAGCAGATGAGGTCAGCCCTACAGCTGTCTATCGTGCGGGGAGGCTGCCTCCCATGCCACTGCTGAAAAACCTCCAGAGGTCAGCCTCTGTCTGGGTCAGACTATCAATGTTCATGGAGGTCAACGCAGCTGAACTTGGGGCCAGAGTTCATATAAGAGGGAGGTCTATAAAGGAACAGCTCTAGAAATCTGTCCCCAGCAGATTGGCTGCCTATTAATCAGCACACAGGAAAAGCTGGATTGAGTCTCAGATAGGCAAGATGAACTCCCCAAAGAGACCATGCAGAGGCATGCTGACAGGAACAATATCCAGGGTTCTCGGTGAACTCAAAGTGACTGTCCTCGGTGGAATGTGCGAAGAAGCCAGTCTATAGAATGGAGTTAGGTTAGCTCTGGAATGCCCTGGAGAGTTCTAAATCAAAATGCAATGTGTAACTATAGATATCCCTATTAGGAAACTCCAAGTCCAATAGTCTCACAGGTGGACTCCACTTAATGCTTAGCAAAGAACCCAGACACTTATAAAAAACAGAACCAGATGAAACATGTTTAGCGGGGCCAGAATTACTCTGTTAACAAAACCAGACAGAGACATTACAAAAAAGTATATTGTAAAGATGTTAGTTCAATATGCCTGTGTATACATGCTTAAAATCCCTAGCAAAAAGAGAAGAGAGAGAGAGAATGGGCAAATGAAATGTAGACTTATGCAAAATGGATGATGACTCATGACAACTGGGGTTTGAGCCAGGAATATGAAGTTTGTTTAGCATTTTAAAATCAAACAATGCCATTCTCCATAAAGGAGAAAAACACAGGCCCTCCGGGGAGATAGAAAACTCATTTGTCAAAAATCAACATCCACTCATGATAAAGTCTCTCAGCAAATTAGAAATAGAATTTCCTCATCCTGGCAGAGGCGTGAACAAAAACCTAAGCCATCAGCACCCTCCTCTGAAGGACTGAGTCCAGGTCAGGAATGAGGGAAAATATCTTCTCTCAACCCATTTTCTAAATGTTTATTTTCTTTATTTTTTTTACTTTTTTTTATTTTATGCACATTGGCATTTTGCCTGCATGATGTGACCCAGGTCCTCTGGAAGAACAGTCAGTGCTCTTAACCACTGAGCCATCTCTCCAGCCCTCTCCCCTTAGCACTTTTATTCAACTTTGTACTGGAAATCCTGGAAGTGTGAAAAGCAAGAAAAGGTTATAACAGGCATATAGATTAAAGGAAGAAAGAAAACTTATTTCTCACAAGCAGCATGACTGCTGTCCCGTTTTTCTTCCCTGTTGCTGTGATAAAACACTGACTAATCTAAAACAACCTTGGGAAGGAAGAAGTTTATCTTAGGTTACAGGTTTCGGCTCATCACCCAGGGAAGCCAAGGCAGGAACCTGAAGACAGGAACTGAAACACACTGTGGAGGAGAAACACTATTTACTAACCTGTTCTCCTGTCTAAGTTAGCTTTCTCACTGCCTACGGATGGTACTGCCCACAGCAGGCTGCACCCTCATACAACAAGTAGCAAGCAAGAAAATACCCCATAGACAAGCACACAGGCCAATCAGATGGAGACAATTCTTCAACTGAAGTCCCCTCTTCCCACCTGCGTCAAGTTGGCAACAGTGATTACAGATCACGAGCATAAACACTGTTTTCAGAAGCGGGTGTGATTTTATACTATATTCCACTTCAGTTTTCAATTGTTCATTAATATTTCATGGTAGAAATACAGCTGTAGGCCTGGCAAGATGACTCAACATGTAAAGGACCCTGCTGCTAAGCTTGATGGTATGAAGTCCATCCCAGGAACCCACAGAACAAACTCCTGTACATTGTTCTATGGCCTCTAACTGTGCTCTATGGTGCCCACATGTGTGCACAATTAATTAATTAATTAGCTAATAATTATTAACTTTATCACTTTGTTTTCTATTTTATTTATTTATTGTTTTATGAAGTTGTTTAGTTTTATGTAATTATTATATAAAATGTTTCTATACTTGTTTTATTTATTATTAAAAATAAATATTATTTCTTATTAGTTATTGGTTATAAAATAACAACTAATTAATGAATTAACTGTAGTGTGATACATTCATTTTGAAAAATAAATAAGGAGCTGGAAAGAGAGTTCATTAGCTAAAAGCATGCACTACAGTTGCAGAGGACCCAAGTTTGGTTCCTAGCATCCATGACAGGTACCTCACAAGCACCTGGGACTCCAGCACCAGAGGATCCAGTGCCCTCTGCTGGCTTCTGCAGGCAAGTGCACACACACACACACACACACACACACACACATATGTATACACATAATTTAAAAAAAAATCCTAAAAAAAGAAGTTCAATTACATACTGATCTGTCCTGTGGCCTTCATAAAGTCACTCTTACCTCTTTTAAATATTATGCATAATGTTATACTTTGGAAACTATAAAACATTGCTGAGAGAAACTGTAAGACTGAACCCTAAGCATGCCTAGTCAACTGATTCTTCCCAGTGTGACACGCGGGTTCAATATCATCCCAGTCAGATTCCCTGCATGCTTTTCTGTTAGAAGTTGGCAAATGTTTTCTAAAATGTATATGGGAATTGAAAGTAGCCGAAGTAGCCAAAAATAGCCAAAATAATTTGAGAAGGGCCTTTGAAAATGTGAAGTTCATACTTCTCGATTTCAGTGGTTACCATAAGGCTTCAGCAAGATGGAAATGGTAGACATCAATACAGAGCAGCATGGGAAAATCAGAGATGGACTTACAACAAATACAGCCCTCCCTAGTGGAGCTGTTCCAATTAGTGGTAGGTTCAAACACAAGCAGAAAACCCTCAAGGCACCTCCTACCTCATATATGCAAGGGCTTAAATCACTTCGAAGAGAAGCCAGAAATCCTTATGGCTTGAGAAGCAGCATGGATGGATCTCAAAGGCATCAGGAAAGAGAAAGTTAGCCAGGCACACGTGCAAATTCTGATTACTCCACTTAAAGCTACAGAGCGTCCACCTCTCATCTCCAATACCTGCCTAGCCTGAGAAACCTGTGTGGGTGATGTGGAAGGCTATCTGCCAGAAAGGAAGGCTCAATATCATCCATGTGTCTGTGAAAACCTCAGTGTCTAAATGTGTCAAGACGCATCAAGACCCATGCATAGGGGCTGAATAGCTAGCTCAGTGGGTAAGAGTGCACAGTTCCAGAGAACCTGAATTAGGGTCCCAGCACCGATATCCAGCCACTCACCACAACCTGTAACTGCAGCTCCAGGGGAACTGATACCCTCTTCTGCCCTCTGCCAGTATCATACACATAAGCCCAAACCCACACACATACATATAATTTTTAATTAGAGTTTTTTAATGCACACTACAGGTGAACACTTTAGTTCTGTGTAAACTTCATACTTCAAAACAGTTCAGTACCTGAATCAAATATCAAGAACAGTTTAACTTGGGTTTTGGGTTGACTTATCAAAGAGGGTTGAAGTTCCCATCCGTCCTGTTTGCTTGCACAGGAAGGACTAGTTTCTGATCGGCCAGTGTCCAACGTCTGCTTGTGCTGAACACAAACCCACAGCCATCTGGTGGCCAGCTGCCTGAAGCCAACTTCCCAGTGATGAAAATGTGACAGAAAATGACTTCACTTCAGATTTAACCACCTTAGCTAACAAATTCCTACTAATTTGGACATAAAAGCCAACTTGCTAAATCTTGGCAGGTAAAGAGGAAACAACTGAGCTCCAGGAAGAACCTGGGTCCTTCCCCTCCCCCTCTTTCTCCAGAGGCCCCTCTGCCTGTGGAACTCCTACTGTACCTTATGGCTCTCTTGCCAAGGCCAGGTCCCAGGGCTCATGCACCCCTTCTCTTGATGCCTGCTGCTGCAGAATCTCGTCAAGTCCTTCTTCACTGTAGCCTCTCCAATCCCTGTCCCGGGCCAGATGAAGATCGCACATTCGTGTAACACATCAGTTCTTCAATCTCTTTGAATTGACTCCTTGTTTATAAAACCCAGGGCCACACCCCTAAGCCCATCCATCCTCACTGAGCCAAAAAGCCAAGCCCCTGCAAGCATACCCCATCTATCCTAACTACATTTCTATTACTGTCATAAACACATAACTGGAAGCAACTTGGGGAAGAAAGGGTTTATTCCACAACTTTCAGGTTATAATCCATCACTAAGGAAAGTCAGGGTAGGAACTCAAGACAGGAACACAGAGGCAGGAACTAAAGCAGAGGCCATAGAGGAGTGCTGCTTACTGGCTTGCCATGGCTTTCTCAGTCTGTTTTCTTACACCATCAAAAATCACCTGCTCAGGGGTAGCACCACGCACAGTGATTTGGGCCGTCCCACACCAATCATCAAATCATCAAATATCCCCCATGGACTTGCTTACAGGCCAATCTGATGGAGGCATTTTCTCAGTAGAGGTTCCCTCTTCCCAGATGACGTTAGCTTGTGTCGAGGTGACAAAAGCTAAGCAGCACCCCCATCCTCACACCTGCCCTGTATGCTAGCACATCAGGGTCACAATTTACATTTCTCGAGCTCATCTAGCCTTCTCCTTTCCACATCATGTTGTGATTCAGACTTCATCTTGGGGCTCCTTTGTAACATGGGTCTGTAAATATTTACCCTTGAAGCCAGGTCTTCCTTCTCCCTACCAAGGCAAAACCTGTGGTGCATGAAGATCAAGCAACCCTCAGAGGACAAGCATATTGACAGAGTAAATGCACACTTCCACAAAGTCCCAGAGACCACCCACACCACCTCCTCATGACCCTACTGGTGTCTACTACTTCCCCGAAGGCTAGAGGTGGGGCATGTGACTGCTATCTGAAGAAACACTGACGGGACTGAAACAACGAGTAAGGGTGGTTGTCACTAAACCTGATGACCTGAGTTCAGTCCCTGGAACTAACATGGTAGAAGGACATAACTGGCTCCCACAGTTGCCCTCTGACCTCCATGTGAATGCTCTGTCACATGCTCACACACATAGAGAAATGAGTAGAATAAAATCAGAACTTTTTCTTTTATTCATGGGCATGTCCATAAAACCCAGAGTCTCCTCTAGGAAGAAAGCATTAGAAACTGCCATGTTTACCCATCTCTTTCGGTGCCTGAAGGGAGGTCAGGGTAGAAGAGTGGCCTCTGGGCGGTTATCTCCTGTGATGGGAGATTGCATGTGTTATATTCAGCCTGTGACATGGGCCCTGGATTAAGGTTCTCAGTCTTGTCCAT
This sequence comes from Rattus norvegicus, assembly GCF_021556685.1. Taxonomy (NCBI): domain Eukaryota; kingdom Metazoa; phylum Chordata; class Mammalia; order Rodentia; family Muridae; genus Rattus; species Rattus norvegicus. The sequence goes on along the minus strand of NC_141534.1, from coordinate 205,262,660 downwards.
GGCCAGACAAGGTAGAGAGAGAGGGGTAGCATAGAATATTAAGGAGGACTGGGCATGAGCTAGGATAGAACTGTGGTTCAGGTCACAATGTGTCCTGGCCAGTATAAGCCCCTGGGTATGTAGGTGGTCTGACAGAGGTCCTACTTCTTGTGTGAGCTTGGACAGTTGCCACAACCACTATGGCAGAAATCCCTTGACCTGTGTTCTCTGGCATCATCCCACTATTCTGTTCAGCTGTGTGTCGACGGGGCTTTTGCAGGCTAGTTTTATGTCAAGCTAATACAAGCTAGAATTATTGGAGAGGAGATACCATCAATTGAGAACTTGTCTCTATAAGATTGGACTATAGGAAAGTCTGTGGGGCATTTTCTTAATTAGTGATTATTGGTGACAGACCCAGCCCATTATGGGAGTTACCATCCCTGGGCTGGTGGTCCTGGGTTCTTTAAGAAAGAAGGCTGGGGTTGGGGATTTAGCTCAGTGGTAGAGCGCTTGCCTAGCAAGCGCAAGGCCCTGGGATCGGTCCCCAGCTCCGAAAAAAAGAAAAAAAGAAAAAAAAGAAAAAAAAAGAAAAAAATCAAAGAAAGAAGGCTGAGCAGGCCAAGAGGAACAAGTTAGTAAGCAACATCCCTCTCCACGGTCTCTGCATCAGCTCCTGCCTCCAGGTTCCTGCCCTGCTTGAGTTCCTGTCCTGACTCCCTTCCTTGGACAGTGATGTAGACATGATGTGGATTTTAAGCCAAATCAACCCTTTCCTCCCCGAGTTGTTTTGGTTATAGCGTTTCATCACAGCAGTGGTAGCCCTAAGGCAAGGTGGAACTGATGCTACCAATCAAATCACCGTAGGTTGTCAGGGTGAAGCCATTATAGGAAACTAAAGACACAGAAGGGGAGGGAAGAAAATAGAGAAAACAGGAGTTCAGGAGAATGCAATCCCTCATGGCAGGCACAGAAAGAGTGGGGAAGAAACAAAGGCTGCTAGCACCCAATGAGCTCGCAAGAGCGACATAAATCCCAGGTGGCCAGCAGCCCCAGCCAGCCTCTTCATTTCAACTGAGCAGACCCTGGACAGAGAACCTGTTCTTGCTATAGGCCTCTGTACTACAGAAACTAAGATAGCTGCTGTGCATTGTCCCAACTACAGATGCTACGGTGACCTGATGCCACAGGGTAGGAACATAAGCACCCTTGCTCTTGGATACTCCCACTTGCGAGGTCCCACCAAGTAGGGAGAGACAGCGCTGTGGTTGGCACCAGCTAGCCAGGGTTGAAAGCAAGGCTCTTCTGAAAGTGCTGAGATTCCCACGCGGTTTGGCCTTTTCAGATGCTGGAGTGTGCGCCTAAACTGTTGCCTAGGCAGAGAACAACCATAACTCCATGGCCAGCTCCACTGTCGCCCAGGAACAGATAGTGTTGCTGATCAAGAGACAGGCATGGTGGCACAGAGGCGAGAACTGGACCTGCCTCATCCAGAACCTTACACTGCTTCTGTCTGATGCAACCTACAGCAGCCAGTCACTAGTTCTGTCTTTCTGTCTCTCTCCCCCCCATTCCCCTTCATCCTAACCCCTTCCACCTCCCTCTCCCTCATTCCTCCTCTCCCTCTTCTCTTCTCTCTCTCCCTCCTCTCTCTCTCTCTCTCTCTCTCTCTCTCTCTCTCTCTCTCTCTCTCTCTGATTCTCTCTCTCTCATACACACACACACACACACACACACACACACACACACAATTTCTCACTTGGTCTACTTGTCTCACCAGCTGTTAGCTAACAGACATGTGGCAGGGTCCTAATCCATTCTGTGCACTCTGAATATAAATGCATACAGATCTACTAGCAGTGGCACTGAGACTCATTTATTCTGTGGCTTGATGGCCTTGCTATGTCAGCCTCTGGGGACCTATCAAGGCAAATGAAATATTAAGTATGCAGGCAGCTAGCTACATGTCAGCCAGGTGAGGGAAAGGAGATAGCCAGGACTCTGAAGGCTCTGCCCCCAACCCCAGCTAAGGACACACATCACTCCCCTTAAAACTGTCCTTATTCTCCAAGACCCCACTCCCCACTTTTCTAAGTGCATGCTGTCATAGGAAGCCTCTAGTGTGTGTGTAAAGAACAGAAATCCACTCACCTGTGATCCCCACTCAGAGTTAAGCCCAACCCCATCGTGACACAAGTCCTCCAGAATCATGTCACAGGTTGACCTCTGTTTTTAAATTCTGCCTTCTGGATGTGCTTTTCTACTCAACATGAATTTAACTCAGCTGCTGTCCCTTCCCTTTCTCAGAAGATTTTCTTACTTCCAACCTGGGTCCTAGGAAGATCCTGGACGCTCCTTGGTGAGTCCCCTACTCCACAGAGAACCCAGCCCTGCAGAGCCACCTGACCTAAAGCACAAAGTCTAACCTCAGTCAAGTCTCCGCTGGCCAGCACTGAGGGCAGACGGGTTCTGTCGAAGGTCACCTTGGGGTGAGTTAGAAGTGAACATGGCACTCAGAGAACGAGGTGGTCAGCACCACAGTCTGGCACAAAGATTCCCTGGAGTGTTGTCTCACCCACACGCCTGCCAGAACCTGTGGCCGTGACACTCCTCTCCTTCAGAGTGGGGTCATGGGATTATTCCCTATTTTTTCCAGGATGATTCTATGGGACATTTTACCCTCGGCATGGCTCCGCGTGATCCAGGAGCAGCTCTCCCAAGAAAGCACACAGACGGACACAACATGCTGTTTCCTCACATTTGACTTCCACTCATCTAAAATGACTGGCAACAAAATGAAATCATTTATCGTTGTGGTGTTCTGGGCAGCTACAGACCCTGAGACCTTGTTACCTGAGCCCTGTAGCCAGTAACGCACTTCAGAATAAACAGCACACGGATCCAAACAGCTGTCTGGACTCAGGAAAGGGGCATCCAGTGGCAAAGTGGCTTTTCCGGAAGTCTGTGTCTTCACATGCACTTTGTCAGCAGAGCTGGGGGCTCTCCGGGCTAAGGAAGGTTGTCCCTCCTGTTCCTGGCCTTGTCCCTTGACTTTCCCAAAGCCTTATCACCACGTACGAGTCATGTGCACTCATGTCCTCCCAACTTCCCGGATGCCATCTTTGACTGTGCTTTCTGACATCCTCCCTTCTGGGACCTGCCTGGTCCTCCTGCTAGCCCTTCCTTTTCTCTGCCCCTAAGAGGAAAGCTCTGCCCAGACATGTTCCATAGGGATAAGACTTGTCCCATCAGGTCTCACTGAGGACCAAAAAAGAAAGCATAAGGGCTGGTGCTTAACATAAAGACATTCACCAGATGCCCCGATTACTGCAATCTCATTGCTTCAAGCCCAGACAACCCTCAGCTGGCCTTAGCACACGCCCTACTGGCCTCCCCACCCTTCTTCTGCAGCTGCCTATCTTGGTATGGTTCCATATTCCCACTCAGACCTCTGTGCTCTGTATCTCCATTCTCATCACCAAGCTGTCACTCAGAAGGTCCCTAGCCTGCCTCTGCCTCTCCCTGCAAGACTCTTGGCCATGCTACCATGTCCAGAAACCTGAACCTTAAGTCCAACATCTCTGCTCTCCCACTGGCTCAGATTGGGAGGTGAAGCTAGTTCTGGGCAGCCACAGGGAGGTATTTAAAAGTCTCCCCAAATCCAGCTGGAGCTGGAGCTGGAGCCAAGGAATTTATTTGCACAGACTGTACTCTTGGAGAATTTTTACAACAAACTCAAATCTCAGATGTCCTGTTAATTTTAAAAGCTCTTCTGTTTATATTTTGGAAGTATGCTGGCTTAGGGAACAGCTTTGTGCTCCAAAGCAAGGAAGGTGTTACAAATGGAGGAGGATGTGAGACACTAGAAGAAGGAGCATAATCATCAAATAAGATTTGCTGACACTTTAAATGCAAAGCAAACAGTAGGGGGAAAAGACATAGTTTATGTAGAAAAACTAGTTAATATCAGCTTCATATTTATAAAACTCCAAAATGGGCTAGAACCCGAGCGGAATAGGCACACCCTTCCCTTGCTCCCCAGCCATGAGCTAGCCACATTCCCCACATAAACAGTGAGGAGGGACAAGATGCTGGGATAATGAGGAAGTTTTCCACAGCCTCTGATTCCCCAGACCCCTAGTCCTTTCTTTCCTCCAATGTCAGTAACTGCCCAGAGCAGAACAAGCAAAGAAGGACTCAGCCTCAAATAAATGTCTGTGCACTGTGACTGACAGCCTGCGGGCCTCAGGAGCAATCAGCTTCAGATTAATTGAACAGAGGACCTTAATTAGCAGATGTGTTACTCACTCAGTGGATTACAGAACCTGACACTACCGGGGCTGCAGTGCTGGATGTGTAGGAACTAGATGGAGGGACTGGAGAAATGACTCGATGGTTAAGAGCACTGGCTACTTTTCTAGAGGACACAGGTTCAAGTCCTAGCACCTATGTGGTAGCTCACAATGTCTGTAACTCCAGTGACAGGAAATGTGACACCCACTTTCATTTGATCTTCTAGGGCATTGCTTGCATGGAGTGCACAGACCTATGTGCAGATAAAACACTCATGAATAAAATAATGGAATAATAATTTTTAATGTTGAAAAATGGAGAGCTAGGTGGTGAGGGGATGGACAGGGATCTAAAATCAACCCTAGGGAAGTCCTTAGCGTGTTTCCTGCCATAGGAGCTTGTACGAATCAGTATACTGCTGGGTGGCACAGGCCAGGGGAGGGGCAGCTGTGCTGACCCTCCTGTCCCCTCCCTACCCTCACCCAGTGCCCAAACTGTAAGCACTAGGGAACCAGAAGCTTGCTCTAAGGGTGAGGTCACTGAAGCCCTGGAGCTCTGCAGTGAGCACAGAAGGATATTTAATTCCAGCTCCTGGAAGAAATAGAGTTGGAGAGAAATTGTAGATTACACTTACTTTAGTGATTCCAAATTGTAAGAGCAGAGAGAAATTAGTGCAAGGGGCTCCCTCAACATGAAATCTCCAAGAGCCACAGACAACTGGAGTTACAACAGAAAGACACCATTGTTTTGAAAGGCATTGGGTCATATTTTATCAGACTCACCTCCTGCTAGAGTCAAACGGTCACCATGATAGCACACATAGGCAGAGATAGAAACAGAGCATCCTAGGACCAGAGCTTCTGCAAAACTTGACAGCTGGTCCATCTAGGACAGTGGTTCTCAATCTTCCTAATGCTGTGGTGACCTTTAATACAGATCTTAGTGCTGTGGTGACCCCCAATCATAAATTATTCTCCCTGCCGCTTTCATAACTGTAATTTGCTGCTGTCATAAATCACAATGTAAATATCTGACATGCAGGATAGCGGATATGGACCAAACCTCAATAAACACATGTGGACCTGCCTTCTCCCCAGGGGCTGTTGACCATCAACCCATAAGGACAAAGGGAACAGAGTTGAAGGACAAGGTTCGGAGAGTACGAAGGATGGAAGGGAGTCTTCCAGGATCAGCTTCAAAGAAGCAACTCAACTTTATTCACAGAGAATCAGGGGCTATATAGTTTGGGGGAAGGGATTTTGGGGAGGGTAAGTATCATTGACTAGAGCTTAGGGTGCTGAAGAATGCCTCACTCGTGTGCATGGCAAACCATTCCAGGAATTCCAGATGCTTGCTGGACAGGTTCTTATCAGGGAGACAGCTGAGCCTGTATCCTCACCAAGGCTATGTGGCATTCTGCAGGTCAAAGGTGGGGCAGGTCATTCAGGCTCCCCAGATAAGGTCAGAGAAAAGAAACCCTGCTGGTGAAGAGAGTCCTCCATTTCGTCCCAAGCTCAAAAGATCTATCTGGACACAGTGGCTGCGACCTTAATTAGCAAGTTTTCCCTACAAACAAGAAGCAAGTTTAACTTAGAGAGACAAAGAACTATACTATGTCATGTGCATGTTCTTGGTTGTCTCAATGTGTAGAATTCACAGAGAAAAAAAAAAACCCTGTAACTTGTTCAGAGAACAAGAAACTTCTTGAGGACCCACTGTCTTAGTTTGCCAATGGCCACAGCCTAGAAATATCTGAGAAGGGAGTCTCAATAGAGGGATTACCCATATCAATCGGCCTGTAGCCATGTCTGGGGGATTGTCTTGATTGTTAACTGATATAGGAGGGCTAGTTCACTGTGGGTGGCACCAATCCTTGGGCAAACAGTCCTGGGCTATATAAGAAAGCTAGTTAAAGGTGGACCTGGGAGCAAATCAGCAAGCAGTGAAAACAAAAGGGCATTTATGATTCAAGTTTCTGCTGGCTCCCTCAGTGATGGACTATATAAACTCTAAGATGAAATAAAACCTTTCCTCCCTGGGTTGCTTCTGGTGAAAACACTTTATTATGGCAATGGAATGAAACTAGAACACTCTTGTGGAGGAATACAGGGGCCGGACAAACAGGAAGCCACAGTCTATCTATCTCAGGACCAGACAGACACTCCTGAGTACAGTGACATTACCTGGCCAAGGTGGCAGGGTTGGGCAATAATAGGCAGAACCCAGCATTTGCATAGAGTTCTCTGGATCATTCTTATAGAGACTACAGAGGGGTTTGTCAAGATAGCAATGAAAGGGCAAGGGAGCTCCCTAAGTAGACTGGAGAAAAAGGGAGCCACACAGAACTGGGGGCATTGCTGAGGAGACTGGGGAAGAGCTTAGCAGTTGCTTCTAATTCAAGTGGGAAGGTGGATGGTTTGGCCTGTGACTTCCCAATAGGGCCCAGTCACAGTGCAGAGACTCAGGCCCCTGGAACTAGCTCAGGATTGCAAGAGAAGGTTCATCTCTGAAGCAACCCTGCATGCCTCACCTCAGGCACAGAGCTGTCCACCTCTCCCAAGCTGCTGAGATGGAGAAGCCAGCTTTCTCATCCTAAGTCACTCCTTCAAAGCCCTGCTCCCAACCCCACCGTCAAGATGTGAGGTATTTCTCTTAAAGTTCAATTACAGGCTTGGATGGTCATCTTAGGGTTCTATTGCTGTAAAGAGACATTATGACCACAGCAACTCTTATAAAGGAAAACACTTAATTGGGGGTTGGCTTATAAATGAAAGGCTTAGTACGTTGTCATCATGGCCAGAGACATCGTGGCATGCAGGTAGGCACAGTACTGAAGAGGTAGCAAAGAGTTCTATATCAAACTCTGGTGGAGCAGGAAGGGACAGAGACACTGGGCCTGGTTTAAAAATCTGAAATCTCCAGTGAGAATGGCTAGGATCAAAAACTCAGGTGACAGCAAATGCTGGCGAGGATGCGGAGAAAGAGGAACACTCCTCCATTGTTGCTGGGATTGCAGACTGGTAAAACCATTCTGGAAATCAGTCTGGAGGTTCCTCAGAAAATTGGACATTGAACTACCTGAGGACCCAGCTATACCTCTCTTGGGCATATACCCAAAAGATGCCCCAACATATAACAAAGACACATGCTCCACTATGTTCATAGCAGCCTTATTTATAATAGCCAGAAGCTGGAAAGAACCCAGATGCCCTTCAACAGAGGAATGGATACAGAAAATGTGGTACATCTACACAATGGACTATTACTCAGCTATCAAAAACAATGACTTTATGAAATTCATAGGCAAATGGAGGGAACTAGAAAATATCCTGTGTGAGGTAACCCAATCACAGAAAAACACACATGGTATGCACTCATTGACAAGTGGCTATTAGCCCAAATGCTTGAATTACCCTAGATGCACAGAACACATGAAACTCAAGAAGGATGATCAAAATGTGAATGCTTCACTCCTTCTTTAAAAGGGGAACAAGAATACTCTTGGCAGGGAATAGGGAGGCAAAGATTAAAACAGAGGCAGAAGGAACACCCATTCAGAGCCTGCCCCACATGTGGCCCATACATATACAGCCACCCAATTAGACAAGATGGATGAAGCAAAGAAGTGCAGGCCGACAGGAACCGGATGTAGATCTCTCCTGAGAGACACAGCCAGAATACAGCAAATACAGAGGCGAATGCCAGCAGCAAACCACTGAACTGAGAACGGGACCCCCGTTGAAGGAATCAGAAAAAGAACTGAAAGAGCTTGAAGGGGCTTGAGACCCCATATGAAGAACAATGCCAAGCAACCAGAGCTTCCAGGGACTAAGCCACTACCTAAAGACTATACATGGACTGACCGTGGACTCTGGCCTCATAGGTAGCAATGAATATCCTAGTAAGATCACCAGTGGAAGGGGAAGCCCTGGGTCCTGCTAAGACTGAACCCCCAGTGAAGGTGATTGTTGGGGGGATGGCGGTAATGGGGGGAGGATGGGGAGGGGAACACCCATATAGAAGGGGAGGGGAGGGGTTAGGGGGATGTTGGCCCGGAAACCAGGAAAGGGAATAACAATCGAAACGTAAATAAAAATACTCAAGTTAATAAAGAAAAAAAGGAAAAAAAAATCTGAAATCTCAGAGCACATCCCCAGAGACACACTTCCTCCAACAAGGCCACACCTACTCCAACAAGGTCACACTGCCTAATAGTGCCACTCCTTATGAGCCTATGAGGACCATTTTCAAACTCCTACAGTACCTTTCTAGGGGGAGAATTCAGTGAGGGGTTTGAGGTGCAGAGCTCCTAGCTGCAGGATCACAGCTGTAAACTGACTCCTGAACGTGCCTGCCAGGGTTTACAGAGACTAGAGTGGAAAAATCAGAGATCCAAAATAAGTGTCATGGGCTCCTTTCCCAATGGTTGTTGCTGTTTGAATTTTGATTATAAAAAGGATAAGTTCACCCCAAATTGTATTTTCAACATATGATTTAAACCAATAAATGATGCATTTAAACTTTGACTATGATAATAAAAAGAATTATACAGCTGACCTTTTAAAGTGTTTGACTCCCCTGGGGACATGTCTGTTCATACAGCCCTGGGAACTTCTTTCCAAACCAGCCTTGGCCTCAGCAAGATCATCCTTCACACTTCCCCTTCCCCAAACCTTCCAGACTTCCAGAATGCTAATCTCAGCTCTCCCTCTAGGCCAGGGAATGTTAGTGGCCAAAACTTTCACAACACCAGCCCCAATTCCTCTTTTAAAAACTGAATTTTGGTGGACTGGAGAGATGACTCAGTGGTTAAGAGCACTGACTGCTCTTCCAGAGGTCCTGAGTTCAAATCCCAGCAACCACATGGTGGCTCACAACCATCTGTAATAGGATTCGATGCCCTTTTCTGATATGTCTGAGGACAGCAACAGTGTACTCATATACATAAAATAAATAAATAAATCTTTAAAAACTTTCGAAAAGACTTTGGGAAAAGAGATGGCCAAGTCTTGTCACTGCCCTCCCTTGGGGCAGGTCAGTCCAGTCCCTGGAGTCTAGATACTGCATGAATGGCTTTTGTCCATCTCTTAACTCACCTTCCTCCTATATACTGCCCCCCCTTCACTGCCACCCTTCTTGGGAGCCTATCTTCCTAGACTGAGTTCCCATCCCACCCTTGCCCTGCACTGGCCACTGGAAAAGTCAGCCCAAGTGGGGGACCCATGTTAGCTGTTGGTCTTATTAACACAGCATTTGAGAGCAGGGACGTCCAACAGTAATTTTCCTTAGAGGTTCCTGTCAAAGCAAGGAGAATGAAATTACCTTCCTAGTGGGCCGTATTAGATCGGCATCAGACAAACAGAAAACCACCAGTGGCCTCTAAGTAAATGCTTTCAACCCACAGCTGCCTCCCTGGCTCGGCGTAAATAAATAACATTATTTATTTAAGGACATTAATAGAAAACACAGCTACTTGCCTTAAAGAATAGAATCCTAAACCCCCTAAAACTGTTGATACTGTTTCAGGCTTTGACAAGAGAATGAGAAGTTTAAACCAAATTGTATTTCCAATATGTTAATTAAACCAATAAACAGTAACTATATTTGAGTTTCCTGATCCAATAATAAAAAATATGTGTTTGGCTGACTGTTTAAAGTGCTTGATGGAATATTTTATTTGCTGTATTTGCATAATGAATAAATGCAAGACTAACGTTTTGGGTTTTAGCGAACTGCTCGGATGGAGGATTCCACTCAGGGGCAAGCACCCTCCTCTGCAATTAAGTTCTGTTGTTTAGAAAACCGAAGCCATAAAAGTCCATTTAATCAAACCTTCTTCCATGTGCTTTCCTTAAAATTACACTTAGACATCCATATACTGGTAGCCCCGTTCCAACTGTACATCTGAGATCATTTGACTGACTTCTATAGAGAAATCACACACTGAGAAAACAATTACCACAAACGAATCCAAAACTACAGAAACATATCAGAGGCCATTAGGTTTGACTAATGAGCCTTATTTTTGACAAACCTGACACTTGAAAACTTGGGTTAGGGCTGCCTCATGCACCACAGGGTCAATAAACTGATTGGAAATGAAGAGTACCAACCACAGACATCCATCTCTACATGTCTCTGTGACTTGGGCTGATCACACTTAAACATCCCATGCCATAAAACTCATTTCACTCTCGAGAGCTTGGCAGAAGTGGGGATCTGCCACTGCACAGGGACTCATCTACAGCACCACGTGGGGGCTACAAACAACGGCGAGGCCTCTTCTCTCCCAACTGAGGCAGGCTGGCTCCCTGGTGGCCCTGTCTTGGGTCTCTATTCCCAAGAGCTCCTTCCTTGTCTATCAGGAAAATGAAGTTAGCTGATTGGGTGAACCCTCCCCATCCAAACATAATGAAAAGATACATCCGACTCACCTTTTGAAGTGCTTGACTCCACCTGAGGACAGGGCTGTTCATAAGGCCCTGGGATCTTCTTCCTAAGTCCTGTGTTTTCTCTGTCTCTGTCTCTGTCTCTGTCTGTCTCTTCCTCTTCCTCTCTTCCTCTCTTCCTCTCTTCCTCTCTCTCTCTCTCTCTCTCTCTCTCTCTCTCTCTCTCTCTCTCTCTCTCTCTCTCTCTCTCTCTCTCTCCTTCCTCATAATCCCACACTGGGCTCTGAGGAGTCAGCTTTCTGACAGCACTGGCTATGCTGCCCTTGGTGGTACTTTCCCAGGAAGCATGATCCTTTTCAGACTTCAGCGGGAACTAGACCCACTTTCAAAAGGGAAAACCTAAACTATATGTTAAGAAGAAAGCTAGAAGGGGCCTATGACACTGTGTGAGGACATGGGTTGCCTGACGTCTCTAGTGCCTGGAGGCAGTAAACTGTCCACCCCAAGCTTCCTTTGGATGTCACCTTAGATCATCCACCTCGAGTGCTCCAGACTCTTCATGGGTGTTGGGGGCTCAGCTGTCACCCAATTATGTTCATAAATCCTGGTGCCCTGTACCTTGTAATGTGACTGAATCTGAGGATAGTTCTATAAAGGTTCGTATCCAGGGAGATCATCATGGTGGGCTCGATCCAAGTGACTCCTGTCCTTATGACAGGAGAGGATTAAGACACAGTCACAGCCATAGACAAACAGGTGAGGATGCAGGGAGAGGAAAGTCTGCAAATCACAGGGAAAGACTTCACCAGACACCTACCCCACCGGAACCTTGGTCTTGGACACCAGCCTCCAGAGCACTGAGAAAAGGAGCTTACCTTATTCAAGTCGCCCGATTCCTAACACACTGTCTTAGTTAGGGTTTCTATTATTTCTATTGCTGTGAAGAGACACCGTGACCATGGCAATTCTCATAAAAGAAAACATTTCTATGGGATCTGGGTACAGTTCATGGGTTTAGTCCATTATCTTCACTGTAGGAAACATGGAGGTATGCAACAGACATGGTGCTGGAGAGGTTGCTGAGAATTCTACATCTATCCATAGGCAGAAGGAAGAGAGAGTGAACCACAGGGCCTGGCTTGAGCTTCTGAAACCTCAAAGCCAGCCCCTAGGGACACACTTCCTCCAACAAGGCCACTCCCTGTGGGCCTATGGGGGCCACTTTCATTCAAACCCTTACACACAACAAACTACACTCAGCTCCCTGTAATCTTAAGTCGTAAGGAATAGATATTTCCCTGTGTCAGAATCTTGGAGCCATTCCTTTACTCCCCACAACACCCATCAGAAGCTGTGTGTATTAGGTGGATCTGTGTGTGATGGAGGATGGGTGGAGGTATCCAGGATCCTTCATGCAAAGAGGATACTGCAGATGGGCAAGAAAGAGGCCAAGAGGAACCAGTGCTACTGGGTTAGAGGTAGACACAGCAGTATGGACCCATGTTTGGTCTGTTGTAGACAGACATGCAGAGGGTAAATGGGCAGTGGCAGCTTAATGTTAAAGCCAGGTGGCTGGAGAAAGATGAGCATGAAGTGTCTTAAAGTACCAAGAAGTAACATAGTGTTTAAAAGCCCAAGGGGACAGAACACAGCAGAGGTCACAGGAAGCCACCTGAAAACACTTCCAAGTGCTAATACTGGAAGGACTCAAGAAGCACAGGGCCCTAGATGACAACACAAAGCACAACCTAATAGATGCAGGAGCCTCTAGTGACACTGAGTGCATGGATACATGATCCAGGGAAGAGGAGGTAAAGTTTATTTTGTCGCAAGTGGTATTTTCATCTCCCCTTGCTAAATGGGCCTATACTCAGCCACTTGCTTCCTGGACAAGAAGGAAAAAGAGCTGAGTCAGGACACCCAACCAAGACAGCCTTAAACAGTCTCCAGAACAACACTGGGGAGTCAGGTCCCCAGGTAGAGTGTAGGGCAGATACGTCCCTTGATGGTCTTCTTCCCAAAGTTCATCATGTCAGTATAACAAGTAGCTGAGCGAGACTCTGCAAGCTCATTACCAATAACGAGATGCCGGGGAAACCAGGGAAACAACTCAGAGAAAAGCCTGAGAAATAACGAATCAGAGGAGACCAAGGGGACTGCACTGTCATGCACTTAATTAGATCCTGGAAGAGGACGCCGTCTGGTGGAGCATCTGGTGACACACAGATAAAGTCTGGAGTGTGGGTAGCAATGGAGGCTGACAAACACAAAATGTAGATGCCCGTGTGGGAGAACCAAGCAAGGAGGACCTGGAGGATCCCTGTACCATCTTGGCAACTTTCCTCTAAGTGCAAAACTGCTCTAAAGCGGGAAGGTACAAAGACCGTCAGAGGCCTTGGATGTCTCCACAGCAGTCCTGCTGAGATCCACTCCTTTCTCTAAAGACCGCTGAAGGGCAGAGACCAATGCCCACTTCAGTTCCACCTTCCATGCCCTCTCCCTGCAGACATGATCAATGAGTCCCACCACTACTGTCACTCACTTGTCATTAAGCAGTCAGGTAGGAGGGCCACTGGGGATTCAATTCAAATCGTGCCGACTGGTGTAAGTGGTGGACTGACCCTGCACAGAAGTGCCCGCCTGCATCCTTGTAAGCAGCCAGCCAAGGTGCTGGTCCCCAGGGCAACAGAACAGCTGCCTGTTCATGCTGCCTCAATGCCTTGTTTTAACACTATGAGAACACGGTGATTTTACAGTCACATGGGATATGAGACCCAGGGGATAGGTAGAGCCGGAGCAAGATGGAGACAACTACATAAAATGGGAGTCTAATGTGTTTCTAGAAACATAAAAGACACATTCCCTGGTTGAAAACCACACTTTAACTACTGACAAAACATGTGACTTGAAATGAGTCACTAACTGCACCAATTTTCTGGTCCGTGAAGTAAGGACACAGGCTCTGAGGAAGCAGCCATACTGTTCAATTTAGAGATTGGATGGGGACAATCTTCCTTGAACCAAAGAATGCCTCGGTGTTGTATTTGTGACCCTTTTATTGCTAAATGTAGATGTCAGCCAGAGAAAGGCACAGCCTTCAAGAGGCCAACCATCCAGGCAAATGTCTGCAGGCATTAGTGCTATGGTGTGTGTCTTAGCTCAGGTTTTTGTTGCTATGAAGAGATATCATGACCCTGACAACTCTTATAAAGGAAAACATTTAATTGGAGCTGGCTTGCAGTTTCAGAAGTTCAGTCCATTATCATCATGGCAGGAAACCCAGCATGCAGGCAGACATAGTACTAGAGAAGGACCTAAGAGTTCTACATCTGGATCTATAGGCAGCAGAAGAAAGACTGAGAACACTGGTTAGACTTTTTTTAATTTTTTATTATATATTTCTTTACTTACATTTCAAAGGCTATTCCCCTTCCTGCTTTCCTGTCCATAAGCCCCCATTCCCTCCCCTCCCCCTCCCCATATGGGTGTTCCCCCTATACATCCTGCTTATTGCCCTCCCCCATATTCCCCTGCACTGGTGGTCCAACCTTGGCAAGACCAAGGGCTTTCCCTTCCACTGGTGCCCCAACAAGGCTATTCTCTGCTACATATGCAGTTGGAGCCCTGGGTCAGGTAATGTAAAGTCTTTCGGTAGTGGTTTAGTCCCTGGAAGCTCTGGTTGGTTGGCATTGTTGTTTTTATGGGGTTGCAAGCTCCTTCAACTCTTTCAATACTTCCTCTAATTCCCCCCAAGGATGTCCTATTCTCACTTCGGTGGCTTGCTGCTAGCATTGACCTCTGTATTGGGCGTGCTCTGGATGTGTCTCTCAGGAGAGATCTATATCCAGTCCCTTTCTGCATGCATTTTTTAGCTTCATCAACCTTATTTAGTTTTGGTGGCTGTATATATATATATGGGCCAGATGTGTGTCAGGTTCTGAATGGCCATTCCTTGAGTCACTGCTCTAAACTTTGCTTTCATATCCCATCCTATGAATATTTCCCCCTTTTAAGAAGGATTGGGAGCATCTGCATTTTGGTCATCCTTCTTTTTGAGCTTCCTCTGGTCTGTAGATTGCATCTTGGGTAATTTGAGCTTTTTGGCTAATATCCACTTATCAATGAGTACATACCAAGTGTTTTTCTGTGATTGAGTAACCTCACTCAGGATGATATTTTCTAGTTCATTCCATTTGCCTATGAATTTCATGAAATCATTGTTTTTGATAGCTGAATAGTACTTCATTGTGTAGATGTACCACATTTTTTTAATCCAGTCCTCTGTTGAAGGGCATCTGGGTTCTTTCCAGCTTCTGGCTATTATAAACAAGGCTGCTATGAACATAGAGGAGCATGTATCTTTGTTATATGTTGGAGCATCTTTTGGTTATATGCCCTGGAGTGGTATAGCTGGGTCCTCAGGTAGTACTATGTCCAATTTTCTGAGGAACGACCAGACTGATCTCCAGAGTGGTTGTACCAGTTTATAATCCCACCAACAGTGGAGGAGTGTTCCTTTTTCTCCACATCCTCGCCAGCATCTGCTGTCACCTGAGTTTTTTATCTTAGCCATTCTGACTGGTATGAGGTGGAATCTCAGGGTTGTTTTGATTTGCATTTCCCTGATGACTAAGGATGTTGAACATTTTTTAGGTGCTTTTTGGCCATTCGATAATCCTCAGCTGACAATGTTTTATTTAGCTCTGTACCCCATTTTTAATAGGGTGATTTGGCTGTCTGGAGTCTAACTTCTTGAGTTCGTTATATATTTTGGATATTAGCCCTCTATCAGATGTAGGATTGGTAAAGATCTTTTCCCTATCTGTTGGTTGCCATTTTGTCCTAATGACAGTGTCTTTTGCTTTACAAAAGCTTTGCAGTTTTATGAGGTCCCGTTTGTCAATTCTTGATCTTAGAGCACAAGCCATTGGTGTTTTGTTCAAGAAATTTTCCCCAGTGCCCATGTGTTCGAGACTCTTCACCACTTTTTCTTCTATTACTTTGAGTGTATCTGGTTTGATGTGGAGGTCCTTGATCCACTTGGACTTAAGCTTTGTACATGGTGATAAGAATTGATCGATTTGCATTCTTCTACATGCTGACCTCCAGTTGAACCAGCACCATTTGTTGAAAATGCTATCTTTCTTCCATTGGATGGTTTTAGCTCCTTTGTAAAAGATCAAGTGGCTATAGGTATGTGGGTTCATTTCTGGGTCTTCAATTCTGTTCCACTGATCTACCTGCCTGTCTCTGTACCAATACCATACAGTTTTTATGACTATTGCTCTGTAATACTGCTTTAAGTCAGGGATGGTGATTCCCCCAGAAGTTCTTTTATTGTTGAGTATAGTTTTCAATATCCTGGGTTTTTTGTTATTCCAAATGAATTTGCAAATTGCTCTTTCTATCTCTATAAAGAATTGAGTAGGAATTTTGATGGGGATTGCATTGAATCTGTAGATTGCTTTTGGCAAAATGGCCATCTTTACTATATTAATCCTGCCAATCCATGAGCATGGGAGATCTTTCCATCTTCTGAGGTCTTCCTCAATTTCTTTCTTCAGAGATTTGAAGTTCTTGTCATACAGATCTTTCACTTGCTTGGTTAAAGTCACACCAAGATATTTTATGTTATTTGGGACTATTGTGAAGGGTGTCATTTCCTTAATTTCTTTCTCAGCCTGTTTATCCTTTGAGTAGAGGAAGGCTACTGATTTGTTTGAGTTAATTTTATACCCCGACACTTTGCTGAAGGTGTTTACCAGGTTGGGGTCGCTTAAGTACACTATCGAATCATCTGCAAATAGTGATATTTTTTTTTTTTGGTTCTTTTTTTTTTTTTTTTTTTTTTTTTTTTTCGGAGCTGGGGACCGAACCCAGGGCCTTGCGCTTCCTAGGTAAGCGCTCTACCACTGAGCTAAATCCCCAGCCCCGAATAGTGATATTTTTATTTCTTCCCTTCCAATCTGTATCCCCTTGATCTCCTTTTGTTGTCTGATTGCTCTGGCTAGAACTTCAAGAACTATATTGAATAAGTAGGGAGAGAGTGGGCAGCCTTGTCTAGTCCCTGATTTTAGTGGGATTGCTTCAAGTTTCTCTCCATTTAGTTTAATGTTAGCAACTGGTTTGCTGTATATGGCTTTTACTATGTTTAGGTATGGGCCTTGAATTCCTATTCTTTCCAGGACTTTTATCATGAAGGGGTGTTGAATTTTGTCAAATGCTTTCTCAGCATCTAATGAAATGATCATGTGGTTCTGTTCTTTCAGTTTGTTTATATAATGGATCACATTGATGGTTTTCCGTATATTAAACCATCCCTGCATGCCTGGGATGAAGCCTACTTGATCATGATGGATGATGGTTTTGATGTGCTCTTGGATTCGGTTTCCAAGAATTTTATTGAGTATTTTTGCGTCAATATTCATAAGAAAAATTGGTCTGAAGTTCTTTCTTTGTTGGGTCTTTGTGTGGTTTAGGTATAAGAGTAATTGTGGCTTCACAGAAGGAATTTGGTAGTGCTCCATCTGTTTCAATTTTGTGGAATAGTTTGGACAATATTGGTATGAGGTCTTCTATGAAGGTCTGAGAGAATTCTGCACTGAACCCATCTGGACCTGGGCTCTTTTTGGTTGGGAGACTTTTAATAATTGCTTCTATTTCTTTAGGAGTTATGGGGTTGTTTAGATGATTTATTTGTTCCTGATTTAACTGGTATCTGGTACCTGGTATCTGTCTAGAAAATTGTCCATTTCCTCCAGATTTTCAAGTTTTGTTGAATATAGGCTTTTGTAGTAGGATCTGATGTTTTTTTAATTTCTTCAGATTCTGTTGTTATGTCTCCCTTTTCATTTCTGATTTTCTTACTTTGGATACACTCTTCTGTGACCTCTGGTTAGTCTGGCTAAGGGTTTATCTATCTTGTTGATTTTCTCAAAGAACCAGCTCCTACTTTTGTTGATTTTTTGTATAGTTCTTTTTGTTTCTACTTGGTTGATTTCAGCTTTGAGTTTGATTATTTCCTGCCTTCTACTCCTCTTGTGTTTATTTATTTCTTTTTGTTCTAGAGCTTTAAGGTGTGCTGTCAAGCTGCTGACATATGCTCTCTGCTGGTTCTTTTTGCAGGCATTCAGAACTATGAATTTTCCTCTTAGTACCGCTTTCACTGTGTCCCATAAGTTTGGGAATGTTGTCTCTTCATTTTCATTAAATTCTAAGAAGTCTTTAATTTCTTTCTTTATTTCTTCCTTGACCAGGTTGTCATTGAGTAGAGCATTGTTAAACTTCCATGTATATGTGGGCTTTCTGTCATTATTGTTGTTATTGAAGACCAGTCTTAGTGCATGGTGATCTGATAGGATGCATGGGATTATTTCTATCTTCCTGTATCTGTTGAGGCCTGTTTTGTGACCAATTATATGGTCAATTTCAGAGAAGGTTCCAGGAGGTGCTGAGAAGAAGGTATATACTTTTGTTTTAGGATGAAATGTTCTATGAATATCTGTTAAATCTGATTGGTTCATAACTTCTGTTAGTTTCTCTACATCTCTGTTTAATTTCTGTTTCCATGATCTGTCCATTGATGAGAGTGGGGTATTGAAATCTCCTACTATTATCGTGTGAGGTGCAATGTGTGCTTTGAGCTTTAGTAAGGTTTCTTTTATAAATGTAGGTGCCCTTGCATTTGGTCCATAGATATTTAGGATTGAGAGTTCATGTTGGTGGGTTTTTCCTTTGATGAATATGAAGTGTCCTTCCTTACCTTTTTTAATGACTCTTGGTTGAAAGTCAATTTTATTTGATATTAGAATGGCAACTCCAGCTTGTTTCTTCGGGCCATTTGCTTGGAAAGTTGTTTTCCAGCCATTTACTCTGAGGTAGTGTCTGTCTTTGTCTCTGAGGTGTGTTTCCTGCATGTAGCAAAATGCTGGGTCCTCTTTACATATCCAGTCTGTTAGTCTATGTCTTTTTATTGGGGAATTGAGTCCATTGATGTTGAGAGATATTAAGGAATAGTGATTGTCGCTTCCCGTTATTTTCATTGTTAGAGGTGGAATCATGTTTGTTTGTCTCTCTTTTAGTTTCACTGAGAGGAAATTATATTCTTGCTTTCTGTATGGTGTAGTTTCTCTCCTTGAATTGGAGTTTTCCATCTATTATCCTTTCTAGGGCTGGATTTGTAGAAAGATATTGCATAAATTTAGTTTTGTCATGGAATATCTTGGTTTCTCCATCTATGTTAATTGAAAGTTTTGCTGGATACAGTAACTTGGGCTGGCATTTGTGTTCTCTGAGTGTCTGTATGACATCTGTCCAGGATCTGGTTTTTATAGTCTCTGGTGAGAAGTCTGGTGTAATTCTTATAGGTCTGCCTTTATATGTCACTTGACATTTTTCCCTTACTGCTTTTAATATTCTTTCTTTGTTTTGTGCATTTGGTGTTTT
This sequence comes from Rattus norvegicus, assembly GCF_021556685.1. Taxonomy (NCBI): domain Eukaryota; kingdom Metazoa; phylum Chordata; class Mammalia; order Rodentia; family Muridae; genus Rattus; species Rattus norvegicus. The sequence continues at coordinate 205,243,554 of NC_141534.1, read as the reverse complement.
AACTATTATGTGACGGGAGGAATTTCTCTTCTGATCCAATCTATTTGGAGCTTCATAGGCTTCTTGTATGTTTACGGGCATCTCTTTCTTTAGATTAGAGAAGTTTTCTTCTATAATTGTGTTCAAGATATTTACTGGCCCCTTAAGTTGAAAGTCTTCACTTTCTTCTATACCTATTATCCTTAGGTTTGATCTTCTCATTGTGTTCTGGATTTCCTGTATGTTTTGGGCTAGGAGCTTTTTGCGTTTTACATTATCTTTGACAGTTATGTCGATGATTTCTATGGTAGCTTCTACCCCTGAGATTCTCTCTTCTATCTCTTGTATTCTGTTGGTGATGCTTATGTCTATGGCTCCTTGTCTCTTCCTTTGGTTTTCTATATCCAGGGTTGTCTCCTTTTGTGCTTTCTTAATTGTTTTATTTCCATTTTCAATTCCTTCACCTGTTTGGTTGTGTTTTCCTGTAATTCTTTCAGTGATTTTTGTGTTTCCTCTCTAAGGGCTTCTACTTGTTTACTTGTGCTTTCCTACATTTCTCTAAGGGAGTTCTTTATGTCTTTTTTAAAGTCCTCCATCATTATCAAAAAATGTGATTTCAAATCTAAATCTTACTTTTGTGGTGTGTTTGGATATCCAGTATTTTCTTTGGTGGGAGTACTGGGCTCTGATGATGCCAAATAGTCTTGGTTTCTGATGCTTAGGTTCCTGCGCTTGCCTCTAGCCATTGGGTTGTCTCTGATGTTGCTTGTCTTGCTGTTTCTGGGAGTGACTTGGCCCTGCTGTAGGCCTCTGTGTCATTACTCCTGTAGAACTGTTTTCCTGTTTTCTCTCAGCCTTTCCTGAGAACAGGTGCTCTGCTCTCAGCTGTGGCAGTGCTCCTGGAGACTGTTTTCCAGCTCTAGGTGCGGGCAGGATCAGTTCTGTCCTAGGTGCAGACCAGAACCACGGGTACCAGCAGCTGTCTGTTCCTATAACCCTCTGTTTAGAGGCACTGTGCAGTTTTCCCTTGGACCAGGGATGTGGGTCAAGGTGTGCAGAGGTGTCAGTCTGTCCTGGGGCCTCGGGCTGTCTGCACTCCTGGGTGGTCCTCTCTCTTCCCCACAGGATTTGGGTACAGGGAACTGTGAGATGGTATAAGTTCACTTCTGGGCAGAGCCAGGAACAGGAAGTGCCCTGACCCAGAAGACTTCTGCCTCTGTGTATCCTGTATCCACCAGGCAGGTCACTTGGTAGCAGAAAAGTGGGTCTTACCTCTGCTCTCAGCTGTGGCGGTGCTCCTGGAGATTGTCTTCCAGCTCTAGGCGCGGGCAGGAATCAAAGGGTCCTGCCCCTGACTACTCGTGTAGGTCCTTGCACCCAGCAGGCACAGTTGGCACTATGCAATTCCCTCTTGGGTCTGGACTGTGGGCAGAGAGTATTCTCCTCTGACTTCTCAGGAGTATCCCCACTTCTGAGGTTCCAGCTCTCTCCCCGACGGGATTTGGGTGCAGGGAGCTGTTTGGTAGGATCAGTTCTGTCCTGGGCGCAGACCAGAACCTCACACTGGTTAGACTTATATGAGACCTCAAAGTCTGCCTCCAGAGTGACACACCTCTTCCAAGGCCACACCTACTCCAATAAGACCATACCTTCTAACAGTGCTACTCCCTTTGTGCCTATGGGCCATTTTCTTTCAAACCATGAACACAAACAGGGCAGGGACCTGAAGTAAGAGCTGATGCAGAGGCCATGGAGGGATACTGCTCACTGGCTTGTGCCTCATGGCTTGCTCGGCCTGCTTTCTTATGGAACCCAGGGCTACCAGCCCAGGGATGGCACCACCCACAATGCGCTGGGCCTTCCCACATCAATCACTAAGAAAATACCTTACAGCTGGATCTTATGGAGGCATTTTTCTCAGCTGAGGTGTGTCAGGTTGACGTAAAACTAGCCAGTACAGCTTCAGAGCTCAGGTTCTCAGAGGACATGAACACAGGAGAACAGAACACACAGTGAGCCATCAGAAAGGGCCTAGCAGTGTGTTGTAGCCCTGCACTGTTCACTCTCTTCCTTCAACGTTTTTCTAGTTTCCAACTCCGGACAAGAATTTTGACACATTTTATATTCAGACAAAATAAATGTTTTTAGAATTTTGTGTACCCTCATTTACCCAGATTGGCCCATATGAGTTCCCATTTTGTATATTAGCATGGTCGGATGTTTATTCAGGTTAATACTCTCACACACATCCCATCCATCAGTATAAAGACATGGATTCATTCTCTCTCTCTCTCTCTCTCTCTCTCTCTCTCTCTCTCTCTCTCTTTCTGTCACACACACACACACACACACACACACACACACACACACCCCATGAGCATCTCAAAGTCAAAGCTGAATAGTACCTGGCACCTATAGATCAGCTGGGCTCTGTGCCTGCACTTGTGGTTAAGAATGCTTGCACATTCTCCTGGCCCTTAGCTCTAGCAGTACATTATAGGCATGAACTCCACACAATATCTGCATTTACATTTCAGTATCTGTGATGACATGAAATGAAAGAAAGCCATTACCCTCCTCCAAAGCGGGAACGTAGTCTTCAGATGTCGTGACCATGGTTCAGAGGCTGGTGTTTCACTGATGTATGTGCCATGCTAATGGTGGCCATCCCCACTGGCTGGGGAAGGCTCCGGGATGAACACACACACACACACACACACACACACACACACACACAGAGAGAGAGAGAGAGCATCCTACTGTGTGCTCACACTGGCCAGGCTAGAGTCACTGTAAATGTGCCATTATTAAAAAGATATGCCTCCTAATGGTGAGTCTGCAGAGAGCCATGATTTCGTGGAGAGTTGATAACAGAATACGCTCGATGCCCGGGACAAATATCTCCCTGGTGACACATTGCCAGAGAGCGAAGCCTTTCTGCCCGAAGACCCACACTTGCTTCAGACAGCTCTCTACAGAAGAGATGGATGACAGGTCCCATCAGGCTGTGATAGAAGAAATGTCCCCTAAATCAGGCCTTCTGCTTGGCCTGCTCTGTTCCTCATTTGAACCATTGCTCCCAGAAGCTCTTAGCTTTCTTCCTTGTCCATGAGGCCCACTAACCCTCTCATACCCAGAAACCCTCTCCCTCTCACCACAATCAGCTTTGTACCCACATCAAGAATCCAAGCCCTAGGCTGGCTCACTATGTGCTGAAATTCCAATAGAGAGCAGGTGAGCTTGTGTCTTAGCCATGGGCCAGTAGCAAAAAGATACCACCCCTCCCTGTCTGTGACTTCTTTTCTTTTCAAGACTCTGTTCTTTATTTCATGCTAAGTATCACTGTGGTACTTCCTTCCTCTCCCAAATACTTTGTAAGGGTAGACCTTGAGAAGCCTCAAGACTGACCTGAGGGCTGTATTTCAAGTGTATTCCCTCACTTGTGAAACTAGAGTCCATTATCCCCAACACTGCCTAGCAGTGTGACCTAGAACAGACACTGTCCTCTCTGTGATTCAGCATCACCCATATAACAAGCAGTCAATACACCAAGCCAGGAGCCATGCTTATAGGCTGTCAAAAGACTTAGCAGACATGAAATCTGGACAATGGTCCATCCATACTAAGGAATAGCATTCGTTTTTCAAAGGGAAGAGAATTCTGATACATGCTAGAACATGGACAGACCTCAGGGGCATCCTGCTAAATGAAATAATACAAACACAAAAGGCAAATGTCTTGTGATTCTGTTTACATTCGGTCCCTAGAGTTGTCAAATCATAGAGACAGAAAGTAGGAAGGTGAGTGCCAGGGACTGGGGAGGGAAGTGGGAGCCAGTGTTTCCTGGGGACAATTTCAGAGTGTGAAGATGAAACACTTTGGACGTAGAGATCAATGATGGCCACACAATTGTGTTAACTGCCCACTGAGAAGTAGGCCAAGTGGACGTTTTATCATACAGATATTTCACACAACCACAAAAAAAAGACAAGACAGGAAAAAAGACGTATGAGAAGGTGGATGAACAGAGAGGAGACAATCAGATGGGGGTGCCAGGTAGCAAAAAGGAAGCCAGCATCATGAAGTCCCCAAGAGCTGACAGTGGACCATAGACCTACAAAGAAAAGATTGATGTCAGGTACAACTGGACTAATCCACCAAGAACTGCTTCTCTCTTCCACAACTCAGCTCAAATCAGCAGCTAGTGAGGGTTCCAGCAGAATACTCAGTCAAAACCTGTCCTACTCCTCTTACCCTGAGAAGCATCTACTAAGAAAGGATCCACAAGACCTCCTAGCACCAGCACCACCACTCCAACAACATGGCCTCCAGAGAACAACACCTGCCCAGCAGCCTTGTGCCAGAATGGTAAAATGCCTGATAAATATTCATTTACTATTTATTCCATATACTTATTTATTTATTATAATTATTTATAAGTTGACAGTTTCAGAGATTTCAGTCTATAAACATTCAGTCCTCCACATATCTGTTGTTCCTAAGCCCATAGAGAGGCAGAGATCACTGGGAGAGGATGTGGGAGAGGAGAGATGCTCACTTCAAGGTGGGCAGGACATGGAGAAAGAAAGAGACCAGTGGAGGAGGAGTGCAGGTGAGCCAGGGTTCCTATACCTTTTCTGGGCACACACCCAGTGACCTACTTTCTTCAACAAGGCTCTGCTACTTCAGGATTCCCAGCAGCTAGGAACCAAGCCTTAACACATGAGCTTTGGGGAAACATTTCAGATTCAATCTATACCATACACTGTAGATTGTTGCTAGCATGTTATTAGAACTATAAATAAAGCCAGGCATGGTGGTGCACGTCTTTAGCCCCAGCACTCAGGAGACAAAGTCAGCTGGATCTCTGTGAGTTCAAGGACAGCATGGTCTACAAATCGAGTCCAGGACAGCCAGGACCGGTTACACTGAGAAACCCTGTCTCAGAAAACAGAAAACAAAAATTTTTAAAAAAAACTAAATAAAAATGAAATTGAGGGCTGGAGAGATGGCTCAGTGGTTAAGAGCACCCGACTGCTCTTCCAGAGGTCATGAGTTCAATTCCCAGCAACCACATGGTGGCTCACAACCATCTGTAAAGAGATCCGATGCCCTCTTCTGGTATGTCTGAAGACAGCTACAGTGTACTTACATATAATAAATAAATAAATCTTTAAAAAAAAACAAAAAAAAAACAAAAATGAAATTGAATAGCAACCCTCATCCCCAAAAAGACCCAAACCATCCTCCAACATTCACAAAGACTCACGTTCTTATATGTACCTCCTGGTATCCTCAGGGGTGCTATTTTTTCTTTCTTATCTTGAACCAAAATGAAATTTACTGTACCTTTCTTCTTGAAGCCTTTTAGAATTATATCTATTGTAAGTTCTTCCCATATGATGAAATTCTTTGTAATTTGTTTTTGTTTCTGTTGGAGGGGGTGGAATTCATGGGGGGGGTTTTTGGTGTTTGGTTGGTTGGTTGGTTTTGGTTTTTGACTTTTTGACTTTTTGGCTTTTTTTTTTTGGTTGTTTTTATTTTATTTTGGAGGCAGGTTTTGTTTTGAGATGAGGTCTCACTGTGTAATTCTTGGCTGGTCTAAAACTTGCTGTGTAGAACAGACTGACTTCAAACTCACAGAGATCCACCTTCTTCTGCCTCCCCAGTGCTAGCATTAAAGGTATGCACCACCACCACAATGAATTACATTTGTTGCTGTGCTGGGACTCAAGCCCAAGGCCTTGTAAACTAGGCAAGCACTGTGCTTTCTGAGTCAAACCCCAGGATGGTTGGATTTTTTTTTTGATGTTGAGTCCTTTCTTAAGTGTGTGTAAATATGTGTGTGGAATGTGTGGTATGTGTGTGTGTGGATGCATGTTTTGTACTTGCATATATATGGGCACATATATATGAGCACATATATATATGAGCACATATATGGGCAGGTATACATGTAGAGGTCCAAGGTTGACATTGAGTATCTTCCTCATTGACTCCCCACCTTATATACCAAGACAGGGTCTCTTACCAGAGCCCAGAGCTCAAGTAGACCAATGCCTATGGCCAGCTCGCTCTAGGGATCCACCATCTCCTCTCCTGAGTGTAAAGACCAGGCAGACTACTCTGCCTGCCCAGATTTTATGTGGGTTCTGGGGACCCACACCTGAACCCCCTCACTTGCATGACAAGCACCTTACTCTCTAAGCTGTCTCCCCAACTCCTGAATCAAGCTGAACCTAACAATGATGTGTCATTCGTGTATTTCTCTCACACTGACTCATCTTGGGAACCCTTTGCAGGCTTCGGATGCATGGGCAACATCATAGAGGGACATTGAGGACATTCATAAGAAACCCCAGATGAGAAGTCCTGAGCTCAAGCTGAGTTTGTTCTTGGAATATGGCCCGAAAACACCCCCTTTTCTGCTACTGCAGCTCCACTCTCCAGTATGTGTGGCAGTGCCTGGGAAATCAGCTTTGACTCAATTAAACTTGCTAAGCAGACACCTACAAAACACGAGCACAGAAAGAAGCTGTGCAGATAGAATGTGAAGAGTCCAAACCTTCAGAATTCCCAGAGTTCTCTGTCTGATGAAGCCAACGAAGACTGCTCTAAGCATGGCCAACATTTAGTCTCAAGGTGTAGCAGCAGATAACAGAAACATTATCTTGAGAGGAGCTCTGTCCCACAAAATCCCCCTACTTCACAATCCCATGATGACCTACTCAGTTCCAGTGGCTACCTCCTTTGTTATTCCAGTCCACTAAGGGAGCCAACATTGGTTTGCACAAACTACCAGAGTAGAGAAGACCACATGATCCTGGCCAGTCGGGATTCATGGAAGGCTCCACCTCCAGGCTGCTCCCAGTGGCCTTGATGGCAACACTGGTTTTGTGTTGGAAGTTGGTGGTCCTTTTTAATTGATGGTCTTGCAGCTGCCCCCTGGGCTGCATTACTAATGAATTATGAGCCTCGTACAGCTTTGAGTATCTCTTCAGCTGTAGGATGCAGGGCCAGAAGCCTGGTAGGATGCAGGAGGTGACTGTCTCCTATGGCAGTGATCACTGCAATACCTGAGGCAGAGTCAGGCAGCCAGAGGTCTGAAGACACTTGGTACCATGCCACCCACAGTAAAGGGTGACCCAGAAGCTAGATTTGTATGCATAGAAAATACAGGGCATCCCTGCATGCAAATGAGTGAGTGCCAGCTCCTTGTCTCAATCCCCTGGCCTCACATTCTATGGGGCTCCACCACAGGGCCTCTTAGGACCAAGAACTTGTGTCTCTGACAGTCCTGAAATGGATTAAGTAGTCTGAGCTGGGACCAAGTCCTGGCTGCTGTCATTCCTGCAGGACTGCCAAACTGTCACATATCTTTCCTAATTCTTTTTAATCCAGTTGGATAAAGCAGGGCCAAAACTACTTTAAAACCATGGAGGGCCAGTAATGACAAGATTGTTACATATTCCAGACCCTCCCTACTATCTTAAAACATAGGAGGGGCAGAGCTTAGAATTGAGCCTTAAAAACTCTCCAAGGTGATTTATGGGGTTGAGGGGAGTGGAATAGTGGAATGGGAGAGTTGGGTGGATGTGTTCAAGCTGTATTGGTTACACGTACGAAACTGTCAAAGAATAAATAAAGGAAAGTCCTGTAAAAAGATAAAAGTCTTCAGATGCATGGTGTCACACACTGATAATCAAGTACTTGGAAGGTAAGAGGCAGAAAGATCAGGAGTCCAAGCCAGCCTTCGCTATATAATGAGTTCAAGGCCATACTAGACTATGGAAGACCATGTCTCCAAAAAAAATTTTTTTAAATAAAAAAATATATGAGCTGGCAAGATGACTGAGCGGGAAAAGGCATTTACCACTAAGCTTAACAACCAGAGTTGTATCTTCAGGACTCAATTCGTGGAGAGAATGAACTTCCACATACTCACCATGGTATGCATGTACCTGCACACACACCACATACAACATTATTAATTAACTATTAATTAAGAATTAATTAATGCTTCAGTTAATAATTAATCAATGATTTAATAATTTATAAAATAGTGAAGCTCTTTAGGGACGCTGAGGCTTAGCCAAGTGGGAATGGGCAGAGAATGTGGTAAATGGGATACAGAAGCATCCCCAGAACGCCACAGCTATTTCCTGCTGCTCACTGCAGCCCAGCACGCATGGGAGCCCAGCCTTGGTTAATCTGTCATTGTACAGGCAGCTCTGAAAAAAGGACCCATTGTCTCAGAAAAGCCACTGAGCTGCAGTCAAGTGCTTGCCCTACAAAAGGCTCCTCCCATACCCACTCTCCCATCTCACTCCTGAAGCTGTGCCAGCCCCCATCTCTCTCAAATCCCTTGATGGGGGCTGCAGAACATGGGGGATGCTGCCAGGGCAGCCCCGGATTCTGTCCTGAAGGTACCGGTCTGGATTTGCCTTCCTTGGTAAGCACAATAAAGCTAAGGGAAGACTTCCCGGGCTGGAGAGATGGCTCAGCGGTTAAGAGCACTGACTGCTCTTCCAGAGGTCCTGAGTTCAAATCCCAGCAACCACATGGTGGCTCACAACCATCTGTAATGAGATCTGGTGCCCTCCTCTGGTGTGTCTGAAGACAGCTACAGTGTACTTATACATAATAATAAATAAAATCTTTTAAAAAAAAAAAGACTTCCCATAAGAAGCCTGGATGCCCTGTGGCACAGCTGTCACTGGAAGGACCAGAAACAAGTTTTATTCAATATTGCAGAGCCCTCAAGGACCCTCCTAACAGGCAAGAGAGAATAATTCCTGAAAATGTGTAGAGTCTGACCACAGCAGACATGGATAAAGAGGTCCTCGATGTTTGGTTTTATTATTAGAATTCTCCCAGGACTCCTTCCAGTTGGAGTCAATATGAAGTCCTCCAAGAAAACATGGATTTATAGACAGGAAGAACTAGGAGTCACCACAATCTCACCTGATGCTCTGGGCAGTGGTGCAGCCCCATAGGTATGAGGGTATAAAGACACATCCTGGAAACTGCCGGGTCGCCTTCCCCGACATCTGTCCTGCATCCTGCATACTGCATCCTCCATCCTGCATCCTGCATCTTGCATCCCGCATCCCGCATCCTGCATCCCGCATCCCGCATGCTAAGGAAACATTAGTGAGAGAGACCACCAAGATAATGTCATGCCTTCGTTAGCTTTCTTGCTGTTGTGACCAAATGCCTGACTAACAGCTTAAAAAGAGAAAAGATTTATCATCTCATGGCTTCAGAAGTTTCTATCTGCCACAGTGAAGTGGACATGATGGAGCTGCTCCCATCCGTTAGACAGGAAGTGGCCCCAGAGACCGCCACACTGACCTTCTTCCACCCACAGGACAGTGCTGCCCACATTCAGACTGAGTCTCGCCCACTTGGCTAATCCTGTCTGGAAATGCTCACACCATGGTGGGTGGAAGTAGAGAAAATGTCTGTGGCTGTGGGTTCTCTCCCTTCACACTTGGATTCCATAGGACCCCCATTCAGGGCAAGTCTTCCAAGCATTTTCAAACTCCTACAATGTGGGATGGGTTTATTGCGGCTCAGCATTTGAGGAGTTAGAGGCTACTGTGGAGCTCTGGATGTTACAGCCAGGCACCCTGTCTCCACAATCCGGAAGAGGGGAGAGATGAACAGCAGTGTTCAACTCACTTTCTCCTAACACAGTCTGAGACCCCAGTTCACAGAATGGTGCTGCTAACACTCAGAGCGGGTCTTCCCCTTCTGTTAATCTCTTGGGGAAACAGTCGCATGGACACACCCAGCTGTTCATTTCCATGGTGATGCTAAGCTAGCTTGGTTGACAGTGACAATTGCCTATCATACTTCCTAGAAGCACCTCACAGTACACACCCCATACTGATGGAGCCACTTCTTTATCTAAAGAAGTTGATAATTGAGTCCAGTCTTCACAACCCAGGTTCAGGAGATAAACACCTCTCTCTCACAGCTATGCAGCAGTCCAAACGTCCCTCAGCTGCCCTCATTAGGGTGCCACAGAATGGGATTTTGTCTCCAACATGAGCTGCCTGTGACAATCCAGGTAATGGGTCCTCAGTGAAGTCTCCTCTCCTCTCCTCTCCTCTCCTCTCCTCTCCTCTCCTCTCTTCTCCTGTCCTCTCCTCTCCTTTCTTCTCCTCTCCTCTCCTCTCCTCTCTTCTCCTCTCCTTTCCTCTCCTCTCCTCTCTCTCCTCTCCTCTCCTCTCCCGTTCTTTCTTCTTTCCAACTGATCTAAATCTCACTAAGTCTCCCACAAACACTTGCTCAACAGCTTCAAATATCTGAGGCCAGGAAACAGGTGCCCATGAAGTAAAGCTTCCGCTTTGGAGGCCACATTCTGATAGAAATAGCTACACCAGATGTCCCAGTAGGCCCGCTCCCATCAATCTATTAGTGAATATTTACTGTAAGTTTTTAAGCGTGGGTCCTTAATTTTACCAATTAAGTTCCCAACTGCTAGGCTAATAGGCAGTGTAAAATTCCTCGAGTAATAAAAGTCATTAGATTTACAACTATGGAAGCCCTAGACCAACAAGCGGAAGCACCAGGGCCATTAGTCTCCACTCTTTCAATGCTCGGGCTGGTTACCTGAGTGTCCAGGTAACCAGGACTAGTGACCAGGTAAATATTTTAATAGTAGATAGGTCCAGTTCCCTGAGGAAGACCCAAGAGCAGGAAACAGTCCCCTTAGACAGCACAAACATCATACCATAGAGATGCCCCTCAGAGGTAAGGGTATCATAGAGATGTCTGTCGGAGGGGGGCAGGTATCATAGACATGCCCTTCAGAGGCAGGGATGGCCTCCCAGGTGGAAAGTATAGCATGAGAGGATGTGAAACCCCCAAGACCTGAAGGGCCAAAAGAGTCCGGAGAAGCCCTAAAAGGAGAGCATACGGCTGCCTCTGGACCTGAGAGGTGAACTGACCCTAGAAACCCACACTGGGGTTCCCACCCTCAGCACTACATTGCAGGAATCTGACTCATTTACCCGAATTTCGTCTCTGTTGCTACCAGGTCTCTTGTGGTACCACCTGCAGACCTCCTGCCCTTCCTCCAGACCCCCATTGGCTCAGCAGCCAGGGGGAAAGGCAGCTTTCTCCAGAAGCCAACGTCATCTCTACAGAAAAGGCATTAATCCAACCCAGTTCAGCCCTGCAAGCCAGAGGCTGACATAAAGGGAATAGAACCCCCACTTTCCCTGGGATCTTTGAGGGGGTCACCTAAAATCAACTCAGCCCCACTATGAGGAAAAGGACCATGGGAGGATGTCTCTCTCAGCCTATCAGAGACCCCATTGTAATCGATGTGGCTCACCTTCTTCATGCTGCAGGAGTCCTGGGCCCTGAGCCCGAGGCCTCCTTCAGCCTTGGTTAGCCAATTAAATCTGACTAAAGATCGAGGGCACAAATGAGTCCCCGCCTTAGGAAACAAGCCTCAGATTCCACCTCCAGCACTTCCTCCATGACCCTTGCCCTACAGAGCATCATCCTCCTGTCCAGCCGTGGCTTTCACTTGCTCACCCCCAATGATCTTCCAGCTCAGTAAAGCTGACCAATTGTCTTCGTTCCTCCATTAACAGCCACAGCTCCCAACTTGGGACGTTCATTAGTACCTACAATATCACAGACGTCCTAGTGGATGTGGTAGGTTGAATGGTGCCCTCCCCCAAAATTAAGCCCACATCCCATCCCACAGAACTGGGAATATGGCCTTATATGAAAACAGGGTCTTTGAAGGCTGTCTTACTTAGGTTTTTTTTTTTTAAACTGGGAAGAAGAGACATCACGGCCATGGCAACTCTTATAAAGGGAAGCATTTAATTAGTCTAGCTTACAGTTCAGAGTTTTAATCCATTGTCATCGTGGCATAAAGCCTGGTGGCATGCAGGCAAACAAGGTACAGAGAGGTAGCTGAGATCTCTACATCTGCATCAGTAGATAGCCCAAAGAAAGAGTAACACTGGGCCTAGCTTGAGCTTCTAAAATTTCAAAGCCTGCTCACTATGACACACTTCCACCCACAAGGTCACACCTTCTCCAACAAGGCCACACCTCCAATAATGAATCTATGGGGGCCATTTTCATTCAAACTACCACACAACTGTAATTAAGGATCTTAAGGTAAGTCTAAGTTGTCTGGGTAGGCCCTGCAGTAATGTGCTTGTAAGAAATGAAGTAAGAGAAGATACAGACAGGGATAGCCGGCTAGACTCACGGGAAAACTGCTACCAACAGACTCAAGAACAGACCCTCCTCCAGACCTCCAGAGGGCGCTCATCCCTCCCTGTCCCTTGACTTTGAGCTTCTGGGTTTCAGGACCAGGAGGGAGTAGTTTCTGTTGCTTCAAACTACCCAACTTCGAGGAAGCTGTTAAACCAGCTCTACGGAGCTAACAACTGGCCAACACCCAGCTCCATCAGTGGAGAACCGGCACCTGTGTACAGTCTTGCATGGGCAGGCAAGCACATGGTGGGGGCGGGGAGAGAGGGCGGGATCCGTACAAAGGAAAGGTATAGAAACTGTTTCCTCTGAGTCACAGGAACAATTCCTTACCAACACAAAGGCAGGTCCAGAGAAAGACGGAAGTGTGGGTAAGAGAAAGGAGTTCAAGAATTTGAGACCTTAGGGGTAAGATTTCCACAGACTCCTGTTGACAAGGCTCACATCCTCCTGTAAGTAAAGTCCCATCCGGGCCCCTATTACAAACAAACAAATAAACAAACAATGGAACTCATCAGGATGAGAGAGAGAGAGAGAGAGAGAGAGAGAGGGAGGGAGGGAGGGAGGGAGGGAGGGAGGGAGGGAGGGAGGGAGGGAGGGGAAAGTAGAAGGGGAATTCTTTGGGAGAGGAAGAGAATTAGAAGGAACTGGAAGGGGAGAAGATAGGGTAATAGGCCAGGGCAAATATGATCAAAATACATTCTGTACTCATATGAAAATATCGTAATGAGACACATTATTGTGTGTAGTGGATGTGTAATAATAAAAAACATTTTACAAAATTCTAACACCTCTTTCTGCAACCCCAACACCGGACACTCTGAATTGCTCGTGAGGATGTTTTGGTCGTCATGCTGGGATTTCCATTACAGCTGCAGATCTGCAGAGCAAGATGCAAGTGGAGACACACTGGCCTGGTCTCAGATTCCAACCCTTCCAGGAAAACACAGCTTGGACCCAGTATATGCCAGTTCCAACTGTGTCTGAGAGTTGTTCCTGAGTGGCCTCTGGGGCCTACAGGTGCACACAGCCCTCTGTGGGAAGTACATGGGGAAGCCCGTTGGTTTCACACTGTGTTGTTTTGAGGGTTTTTTTCCCCCAGCAACATATTCCTTTTTTTTTAATGTGAATAATTCCCAACAAAGCAGTGATGAAATATACATGAACGAGGCTGTGCACGGCTTTTAGCTGGAAAAATATCCTCCTAGTCAGAAGAGCTGTTTCCAAGACTATGTCGCTGCCAGCCATTTGATTAGACTACAATACAAGAGAAACAACTTTATAGAAAACACAAATCCAATAACCACACAGAACGGGAAACAGCATTGTATTAATCAACAGGGCACGAGGCAGCTGGGCACCGGGCACCTAACAGGGACCACAGCCGCGTCCACACAAAGGGAATCAGAATCACTGTGTGGAAAACACTGAGCTCCAAGCCTAGCTGGAGTAGCTGTCCTGCCCAAGGGCTCAGATGTGGTCTGCCTCTCAAGGGATGAAGGAAGCTGGAACTGGAAAATAGGGACTGACTGGACCCTTTAAGAAGAGCTGCTCCTGACTCCAGGTACAACAGCCCACACATGTGCATGCATACACACACACACACACACACACACACACACACACACACTGCATGTACACTTGCACGCACACAGCCATGCACCCACAATCTGCTAAATTCATTTAGTGTTCCCATATGTGCATGCTTCAGGGCTGACCAGTTGGGACTCGGTAACCTATGAGGTGACTCATCTGTGGAGAAGACTGATTCTCCCTTATCTCAGTAGCGTCAATTGCCTGTAACTCTTCATCTAGAGCTGGGACCTTGTGAGACTTCCCCCATTCATGTTGGCATGTCATCTGGTGCTGACCTCGCTTATGTCTTGTTTAGGAAACCATATTGTTGAGATTTCATGGATGCTGCTTCCCTGTCATAAATGGAAGATACAGTCTCACGTCTCCATCCTGGTCTTCTGACTCTTACAATCTTTCTGTCCCCTTTTCCAATGCTCTCTGAGCCATACCTATAAGGGTACATCCCTATAGATGTACCAAATAGGATTAGGTACCCCATGTCTTGGAACTTTCAGAAACTTAACAAGTCTCTTTCCAGGAATGTTTTGATTCAGAAGCTATTACCACACAACAGCCCATTCATCTTATCCCTGTCTTCCAAAGCCAATGAGAGAAACCTCTTTATGGAGTCTTCCTTCCTGTGATGACAGATGGTCATGTAGCAGCAGGCTTTACATGCAACTTTCCCTCAGGGATGACTCGAGAACTATGCCAGTCTAGACATATTTTCCTAAATGTATATCCACCAAAATTAATAGTTAATTTCTTAATACAATCCATATGTGAAACTTCTAACTCATTACCAGAATAGTCATGCACAAAACTTGAATGCCCACAGCCTAGCCATGCCTTCTATGATATTCTTTAGAGGTGGCCTTCCTCCTCTACTGAAAATATCCCAGAGACAGAAAGCATTGATGACCAGACACCCTGGGCAGATATCAAAGGTGTTACATTTTCCTTTAATACAAATCAGCCCCAAATTGGCAATGAGTAATCAAGTATCTATCTCATCTTCCTTGAGTTGAGAAGTGGGGATAGGAGAGAGGTGCAAGGCAGGCATGAAACCTCCATTAAGTAGGGAAGGACTGAATGGATGCTGGTATAGCACACTGTGGGGAAGGTAACTGGGGAAAGACTGGCTATGGACTGCCAATGACCTGAACCATCCCAGACACATGATGTCATCCATGTGTGTGCCCAAGGAAGGGGAGTGGCAGCTTAAAGGAGCAGTGAGAGACTTGAATGCTTCCAAAAGGAACTGAAGAAAGCATATGCCCATATCTATCTGGCTGTAAACATGGAGGCTTCCTGGTTTCCCTCCCAGGAGATGGAGAGAGGCAAAGCAGAGTAGGAAGCAGGCTTTGGTCTGTTTTATGCATGATTATGTATGTATGGCTCCAGCAGAGTTCATCTGACTGCTGTAAGGACAAAAGCAACTGTGCATATTAGGGCTGGGGGCGATAGCTCAGTGATTGTCTAACTTGCACAATCCCCACTCCTAGGAAGGAAAAAAGGTAAATGCGTGCGCGCGCGCGCGCGCGCGCACACACACACACACACACACACACACACACACACACACAATTGGTTACTTTTTCCACATCTCTAACTAGATACCATCTAAGAAGCAGCTATAGGAAGGAAGAATTTATTTTAACTCATCATGGCCAAGAAGACATGGCATGGGCATGGCTCTTGACTGTTGGCAGCGGATGTGAGGCTGCTTGCTTACATCTGGGTTGATCAGGAAATAGAAAGAGAATAGGAAGATCACCCTGCCAGGTCTTCCTCCAGCCAGGACCCGCCCTCTAAAGGTTCCACAACTTCCCAAAAGAGCACTACCATCGACACATGGGCCCAGAATATTCACACTCTAACCATGGCTCTCCTAGGTCCTACACAGGGTAATGACAGCCCAGTGACTTTGCTGTGTGTGTGTCCTGAGCTATCAGCATTCCCTGAGCCTCCCAGCAGTTTCTGCACTGGAACTGCTTACCACACCTCGTCAGCCAGGAAGGCAGAAGTACAGAGAGACCAAGTAGTTCACCTAAACCACACATAGGAAAAGGGATGAGTTGGAACTGGTATCCAGGGACTCTAGTGGGACCTAGCCTCTGCTCTATATAGCCCAGGAACCCCTGCCTGTGAGAACCTCTTCATTCTGAACTCAGGCAGCTTCCGTAGGTCCAGCCAGCTACCCTTCCACGAGCCCATTTCAGCCCTGCTCTCGCGTGCACTTTGACTGTGAAGGGGCTCTCCACATTCAAGCCTGCTCACAGTACCCAGGGCAGTGCCTGCCAGCAAAAGACTCACAATAGCCTCATGCTCCAGGATGTCTGAAATAAATCCCACACTGGCACAACGAGCTAAACCTGGTGTTTGTGATTCCTGCTGCTCTCCAACCAGGACTTATGATCCCTGTGGGTTTGCTCAAGACTCTCATACCCTTGCTATCTGTGTTTTCTGCTCTGCTGCGCATGGTTGATTACCCCTCACAAGATTGTCTTGAAGTCAGATTCCCTGAAGACTGACTACAGGTCACAGAGAAAGACCCAGAATACAGTACCTGCATATCCAATGTGAAGGCTTACAGTTGTTACATCACACCAATGACCAGAGAAGGCATGGCAGTTACAAGCACAAATCTGTAGTCCTGTTCCCTGGTACATCACCATTGACAGTTGCTGGGACTAAGTACATCTTGAACTTGCACCTAGCAAGCCACTAAAACCCCAAGCCAGGAGATGATCCATCTAGAAGCTTCTTCCTATAACTAAACTGCTTCCAGATGAATACCACCCAGGGGAAGGATGCCCCTGTGAAAAGACTTGGGAACCTTGACCTCTTCCTAGTGGAAGGGAGGGTTCAGGGGATGATAACCCTGGCTCTGTTCATTTCTGAGCTGTCCCTTCTACACATCCCAGCCCAGACAGATGGGTAGATGGGAGCGTCCTGCACAGAGCACTCCTGTGCCTTTATAAATGCCACATCTGCCTTGCTGAGTTAATTAACAGAATAAAAACGGTTGTGTGTGTGTGTGTGTACGCTAATGCCACTTTCCATAGCAGCAGCATGAATAAAATAAAACCATTCCAAATTCTGAGGAAGACAAGAAAGAGTTAATCCATTTATCAGTGTCCAATTAAATACCTCCATTTTTTTTTCAGAAAATAAATTTCCATAATTCTTTCCTCAATTAGGCCAATAAACTGCTACTTAAGTGTTTTTCTCTTAAAAGTTTTCCTAATTCCTCACTCTTGACTCTAGAAGCCAAATGCTCACATTGAGCAGTTGGGGAAGGCAGACAAAGGCTATCCTTCTGTCTGTCTTCCATCCCTTCCTTCCCTTCTCATCCGTCCCAGCCCTTGTCTCTCCTCCACTGACATGGGAGTGAGTCTATCTGCAGCTTTAAGTTTGACGCAGCCTCCTAGAGGAAGGCCTGAGTGCCAGGCACTGCCTCTCCACTGAGTGACAAGTGACTCTGTAGGTCTGATCCCCTGTAGACGAACAATACAGTGTGTCCCAGGCTTCTGAGAGGACATAGAGAGATGTAATAAAAAAAATGCCTAGAACATTTTGCAGCCCAAACACACCTTACACGTGCCCAATTGTTCTTGGCTCAGATACTACATGGCTTCTACCTCCAATCACCACCCTGAATTGGGATACCTGGGCTCTCAGGGAAAATAGCTGACACTTGGGCTCAGATCCCTTCCAAACGCTACACACCAATGCTCAACTCTCAGACTCCTCACTCCCGGTCTCCTTCAGTGGCATTTGCAGGGACAACATGCACATCCACTGCCTAGCTTGACAGCTGGATCCCTGGAGCCCTGAAGCAGCCCTGTGACCACCTCTATACCTTGAACTATGCCGATCAGCATGCTTGGGTCTCACAGAAAGGCAGAGCCAGCAGGCAGACTGGTCTCTTGAAGCCTCTCCCCATCAGCTGCCAGCCAAGAAAGACCTAGGAACGCACACTGGAGCCTTTAATTGCCAACTGTGATGCATCTTTCCAATATCCTAAAGCCCTGATGAAGATGTGCACGAGATTAACAGAAGCAATTAGGAAGACGAGCCTTTTGTCTCATCCTGTGCAGAGTCTGCTTCTTATTGGCCTTATTTATAATACCTCCCCATTCTCAGAGTCGGGGAACACGGAGATCTAACACAGCACACTCAAGCACGTCCCTAGTAATTATCTTTGCAGGGAAATGAGGACAAAAGTGCAGGATGAATCTCAGTGTCCGCGAATGGTGTGAAAACCGCAAGCAATAGAAAAATGCCTCTGGGTTTGTCTTCCCCGCCACCATCCTCTGTGTTGGCTTCATGAATCCTTTGTGACCCTCATGAAGGGATTATGTCTCCTGTCTTAGTTAAGGCGTTACTGCTGTGAACAGACACCATGACCAAGGCAACTCTTATAAAGACAATATTTAATTGGGGCTGGCTTACAAGTTCAGAGGTTTAGTCCATAATCACCAAGGCAGGAGCATGGCAATGTCAAGGCAGGTATGGTGCAGGAGGAACTGAGAGCTCTACATCTCCATCTGAAGGCTACTGGCAGAACACTGGCTCCCAGGCAGCTAGGATGATGGTCTTAAAGCCCACACCCACAGTGCCACACCCTTTAATAGTGCCACTCCCTGGGCTGAGCATATGCAAACCATCGCATCTAACCGGCATTTCTGACATGAAAGAACAATGTTTATAAATGGACCCCAGATTCTCAGGATATTTCCACAGCCTTGCTGTCTGGGTCAGAAGAAGGGAGAACACAGAAGCCTAGCGCTGAACACCTGAATCTATGAGGAAGATGTTCAAAGGACTCCCAGGCCTTCTCCCAGGATTACAAGTAGCCTATGCTGGGCTTGGGTACTGAGCATGTGGAGCAACTGCTTTGACTCCCCCTGGTCAATAAACTATGCCATAAAAAATCACTCAGTGTGGTAGAAGAGACTTCTGTCCTATCTGCTGCCCACTGTGGACAGAAGCACTGAGGGAGAAGGGTCTGCTCCCTGTATGAGGCAACACTTCAAAGACTCACGGGAAGATAAGGAATACTAGGCTTCAGGCCCCTGCAACTGGTCAGGGATCTGTTAGATAACTACCATTCCTGCACACCTAAGGGCAAAGAGCATAGACTTATCCATGCTAAGGAGGAAGTTCCAGTACCAGGTGTCACTGTCTACACCCAGGACTGACCCTGCTCTGGACACAGGAAGACAGCCAGGTACCTACCATCAAACACACAGATCACAGAGGGTAGTTAGTGGTCCTCTGCTCTTCAGAGCAGGGGGCCTGAGACAGAAGCATATTGGCAAGGGCTGCTGTGTTACCAGCCTGCAGCCTACAAGGCCTGAGCTACTAGAGAATAGGCTGGATGAAGGGAAGAAGAGGCAGAAAGAGGAAAGGGGAACAGAGAGAGGAAAAGAGGGACAGATATCTAGAGGATCGAGAAGCAAGAGGAGGGAGAGAGGAAAGAAAGATCAAGAGACAGAAGGAAGAAAGGGGGAGGGAGGGAGAGAAGGAGGGAGGGAGGGAGAAAAAGTGAAGGAAATGGAGAGAGGGAGAGAGGCAAGCCCATGACCAGTCTTTGAAACAGCCAGACAAAGAGAAAGTCAGAGTAAAGCATGGGGTCTCTGCCAAGACTGAGAAGCAAACCTTAAAAAACCACAGCAGCTCGCCTGCTTCCCAGACTGCCCAGGTAAACAAACCAAAGGGTCACCCACATCTCCCAAGAGAGCAGGTGACCACCAGAGAACATGCAATGCTGCCATTCTCTGCTGATGTCCTGGCCCTCCAGCCACCTGCTCTAGCCCCCTAGATTCTCGTTTTGGAAGCAGAAGGCACGTTGGCCTAAGTCCTGTGATGTGAAATGCCTGGCTAAGCAACCAAGCCTGGTGTGAGCCTGGTGTAGTGCTGGAGCTAAAAACAAGGACCCTACCCTACAGACCAAACCTTCTAGAAAAATCTCCCAATAGGATGCCCAGGAAGTGCAGAGTGGGATATACAATTGATCTTTAAACATGAATCTGAAGTCACAAGCAATTGCAGAAATATGCAGAGGCAAAAAAAAAAAAAAAAAAACAGAAAGGTGCCATGTCTGGGATGGGTACTGATTAGTGTCCTAGCTCCATGTTTTTATGGAGGGAAGTGAACTGTTACAAGGTCAGTGCACCAGGGAACGAGGTGAGAACATAGGCTTTAGACAAGGGAAGTGTCCCTTGTACATATGCAGAACTCTGGCCCTGCCATGGGTCTGGAACCTAAATGAACACTTCATGAAGTCAGGGAAAACTCACACAGAAAGTAGACTAGAGTTGCCTCATACAGGGCAAGTCTCCCTGCAAGGTCAAATTCCAATCAAATACTCCCACAAATAAAGCCACCAACATGCACAAGAAAATAAGACACAGTGAGTGGGGGTTTGAGCGACAGTGTCTGTATCCCAGCAATTCAAATGATGCGATTGTGATTGACAGATGTAAAGTCTCTACAGGGAAGATCCTTAAACCCGTAAGAAATGTGTCGGTGGAAGAGCTTAGGCAGTAAGCCACAGAGCACCCACAGCAGAGGGCAGCAGATGACTTATGGCCTCTTGTCCCACACTCAGAGCCTCATGGGGTCAGGAGAGGGCTGGCTCTCTTGCTCTCCTGGTCCTCGGGTCTTATGGTGACTATGTCCATGGGCAGCCCAGCCTGAGGAGGGTCATGTAGACCCCGCAGATCCCACAGAAAGTTCAGACTTACTCTTGTGAATCCATCTACCATATTCTAAGGGCATCCAGATAAAGTAACCCTGATGCTTACAGGAAAGCAAAGACATTCAAATAGTGGGTATTCTTTGTATAAATCCTATAGCAAGAACATTGACCAGAACCTGAGGGAACTGTTTAGACTTTCAAGGACCCCTCTTAAAAAGCTACTGAATGAGAACTTCCGCACAGGAGTCTACCAGTAAGAGCTTCTCAAACATTAAGGACCGGTTCAGAATCAGGAATGCATGGTGAGACCCAGTTCTCAGGGGCAAAGAGGTTAATTGGAGAATTGGGAGGAGGTCAGACTTGTTTTTTCCTGACTCTTGGCATGTCAAAGGGCATAGTGTGCCAGACATGAAAAATGGAGATTGCAGAGAACTCTTGACAGAGCTCACAAGACAAAACAGAATGAACACATGTAACACTGAAATTAGTGAAGAGGGTGAATTTCAGGATATGAGTATTCTATCAAATATTAAAGATTCATTGCAAAAATATCTAGACTCAGGTAATGGCCAAGCTGAGCCTCTTAGCTACTACCTCAGCTCCTCCCCAAATCGAGCCCCCTCTCCAGATCCACCCTTCCAGATCAAATCTACCGTCTCCTCTTAGATCTGCCCTCCCCTCCTCTGATGTTCCCACCCTTCTCAGATCAATCAGCTTCCTCATATCGGCCTCCCTCCTTAGATCCATTCTCCCTCAGAATCAGCCTCCTCTTGTCAGCTGTACCCTCTCAAATCTACCTTCCTTCCTCGGATCCATTCTCCCTGTTCAGACCCAACCTTTTCTCCTCAGATCTCTCCTCCCCTCCTCAAGGCCACTCTCCCTCCCTCAGATCACCCTCCCTCCCTCCCTCAGAGCTACCCTCCTCCCTCAGATTCACATTCTTCAAATCTGCCCTTATTTCTGCCACCACCTCCCATGCTCCTGTTGCTTACCGTTTTCCCAGTTAATCTATGATCCTCCTAGCACTGAAAGTCCCAGGAGCTCCCTAATTCCCAGAAAAATGACAAAATAGCTCCTCTCTTTCAAAAACTGGGCCTCTTCCTTCAAAATTAGCCATCTCAATTCTCATCAAATCCCCCAGTTCCCAATCCCCAACTCCCCAGTGAGACACTCATTCATTTCCTGGTGCAGTCCATAAGGGCCACTGCCTATGTGTGTTCAAGTTTGGGCTCTGTGACAGTTGGTTTTAGTTGTCAGTGTAAGAAAATCTAGAGTCTTGGTGGGGGACCATCTAGATTAGGCTGACCTGTGAGCATTTCTGTGGAGGATTATCTCAATTACATTAATCAAAATAAGGAGATCGGGGCACCGTTTTCTAGGAAGGGGATGCAGAGCTGTGTTAGAACAGAGAAGGCAAACTGAACTACATTAATTCGTTGTTCTATGCTCTTGGCTGGCTACAATGTGACCAGCAACTTCAGGTTTCTCCTGCCTCAACTTTCTTGAAATGATGGGCTATAACATAGAATGATGATTCAAACAAGCTCTTTCTCCTTGGGTAGCTTTTATCAGGGCATTTATCACAACAACTGGAAATAGCACTGAGGCTTCTGAAAGTGCAATAATGGTGCCGTTG
The DNA here is from genome assembly GCF_021556685.1 of Rattus norvegicus. Taxonomy (NCBI): domain Eukaryota; kingdom Metazoa; phylum Chordata; class Mammalia; order Rodentia; family Muridae; genus Rattus; species Rattus norvegicus. The sequence continues at coordinate 205,221,403 of NC_141534.1, read as the reverse complement.
CCTTCTCAAGTCTTAGTGTCCCCAGCTAAAAACAGGGGGACATGTTCTCCTCAGCTCTGCAGCCTTGTCCTCCATCTCCAAGACTCTGAATATTCTCCTCAGTGTCAGAGCCAGCTCACGGGGCAGTGGACCATCAATAACCTTCATGGCTGCTTTGCAAATACACCAGCTCAACTGGGAGGCTCCCCAAGATCACATCTAAGAGCAGGCCCTTTGCCAGCCTGAGTCCGGGAGGAGACAGGCTTGGGGGGCGATATCACCCCATTATCCAGTAAACAGAGGCTAATCCTGGTCAGAGATCACTCAGGGTAGCCTGAGAAAGAGCGGCATTTGCCTGTGCTGAGAGCTTTATACACATACACAATTGTAGGGAGGAAGAGGTGTGGAGATTCAGCTTCCGGTCCCAGCCAGTCGGCATGGGGCAGTCTCGTAGCATAGCCTGGGGGTCCACACACAACACTGTCAGACTTCTCATCATAGCACTGTGGGCTCTGAGACATGACTGCTTTAAAGTAGGGATAGTTCACATCAAGCCAGGACTGGGGAGGAAAGAGCCCCTTAGTATCAAAGTCCCACTACAAACATTTCCACCCTGTCCTGTCCTTCGTGGCTGACATCCAACAGCTGTGGTCTCCCTCTACCCACAGAGCTGGCTACCCAAAAGGGGTCCTTCCACAATCTGTGAAGCTCCCGATGGGAAGATGTTACTTGGATTCTTCTTTCCATCCCTCTCTTCCTCCCCCCCCCCCCACACCACTTACCCTCCTGAGGATCCTGACTCTATAAAGAACAGGACAGGGGTGCCCTCCTGTATTAAGTTTCAAACCTAGGACAAATGGCTGAGGTGCCTACTTAACACATCAAAGTGAACCTGGCCTCCAGGTTCCCCCAGCACCCCTCAGTCCCAGCCTGTTATGGTTGGCACACCCCATACCAGCCCTATACCCCAAAGTCTCTAGCCCAGGGGCTGGGCTGCCCTGCTCCCAGAGGCTCTTCCTTATACAATGCAGGAATTGTGGTTACCTCCCCCTTTTCAGTAATCTGGCTACTGTACCTGGTTCCTGTCTCCCTTCTCCTCTTTCCCTCCTCCCCTCCCCCCTCTCCCGGAAGCATGGTCTTGTGGCATCCCCACTTCATTAGAACCAAGGCTTCAGGAACTCGTGACTACAAATGAAAGGGTATTTCACGAGTAGTAAGATTTTTATATTTATGTTTATGAAAACGCATTCTGGAATGTCCACAGTAAAAGAGCATTTCCATTAGCCCACTCGGGGCCTCTGAGTTCCACCTACGTCTGTAACGCATGGGGCACTTAGAGGTAATGAAACCAAATTGCCTTCTCAACATGCTGCAAGTCCAACTTTTCACCGAGAACCAGTGAGCTTTTTATTGGAGCGTCGTCTTCCCAGGTACCTCTTTAAAGTCTCCTCTAACAAATCTGGTATGCCATGAGCCCTCCAGACGGAACAGACTTACCCTTCTGCCTGGGGAACTCAGCACCCGTCAGGAAGCACAAAGGCTACTGGCGAAGAGCACACAGCTCTAAGGCTCGAGGACGTTCTCACAGTTTCAATTTTGCGCTAAATCTGAAATCAATTACTCACATTCTTGCAAAGTAACCAAAGATGCGCTCAGCTCAATGATCAATGAGCAGCTGGCCTTGGTCACTGCTGATTCTGATGCCTGGGGTGAGGTATGTTCCACCATGCTTGATTTTAAAAGATAGCCAGGGATGGTGTGTCTGCAGTGGCATATGCCTGCTATTGTAGTATTTGGGTGGTGACCAGAGGGAGTGAGAGTTTGAGGCCAGAACGAATTACCAAAAAAAACAAAAAAACAACAACAACAAAAAACAACAACAACAAAAAAAAAAAACCAAACAAACAAACAAAAAAGTAACCAGGGGCTGGAGAGATGGCTCAGCGGTTAAGAGCACTCGACTGCTCTTCCAGAGGTCCTGAGTTCAATTCCCAGAAACCACATGGTGGCTCACAACCATCTGTAAGGAGATCTGATGTCTTCTGGTGTATCTGAAGACAGCTACAGTGTACTTATATATAATAAATGAATAAATAAATCTTTTAAAAAAAAGTAACCAACAAAAAAGTCCAGCACTAAGGGTGACCTGACTCCCTGACCCCACACAACAGAAACCCTGGAGTCAGCTCACGGGAAGAATGGCAGGGAGTAGGATGCACATTCAAAGGCAGTCACTGTCCTCTGTGTTGGGGTTTAGATCTCAGCCGGCGTCCAGACAGAACACACCAAGCCAAGATGGTTCCACGTGGAGAGGTTTAATGAGTGAAGAAGAGTAGAAGAGGGGAAGAACAAAGGCCGGCCCTGAGCACGTGGAAGGAAGGGGTGGGGAGAGAAGGGACAAGGACAAAGAGAGCAGAGAAGAGTAAGGGCAAGAGAAAGAGGAGGGGACAAGCAGCCCCTTTCATAGTCAGGCATACCTGGTTGTTGCTAGGCAACTATGGGGCGGAGCATACCTGGCTGTTGCCAGGTAGCTGTGGAGGTGGAGCTTAGAAAGAATACCAACACTCTGGACTGTGACCTCTGTTCAGCAATCTGGGAGTTTTGGGAAAGAGGTAAGAGATGAACTTAATATACAGGATGGATAAGGAGAGAGAGAGAGAGAAACAGGGATAAAGATAGATACTGAAGGAAAAAACAACAAACAGGAAGAGAGGTAGAAAAAGACAAAGATAGGTCTTTGTGAGGTAAGGTGCAGCATAAGGGGGCAGGAATGTGTGGGGAGAACAGAGGAAGGGGTGGGCCACGCTGAAGCAGGCCAGGGGCAGAGGCAGAGGGCTCCATGACTCAGGAGCGACATTTACCTATACATGGAAGTCCCGTGGGTGGAGCCTGGGAGGGGCGAGGGGGATCGGTGAATGTGTCCTGACATGTGGGGTTGGGGAGAGCCCTGGGTGCCAAGGGACAGAGCAAGGAGCTCCTGGAAACCAGCTGCCCTGTAATTGACTGGGAAGGCAAGCACATGAGCTACACACGTGGTCCGCACACAGAGAACGGGCAACTTTGAACGAGGCTCGCAGGTCACTGGATTGAGTGAGCCATTTGGGAATGTATTGCTATGTTATAGGGTTTTGATTTGCAGGGCCGGGAATCAGATCCAGGGCCTTTGCATTGCTAAGCAAATGCCCTACCACTGAGCTATTCCTTCAATTTTGCAAGATGCTCCTCTTGGGGAAAACTGACTGAAAGTCACCATTTCTCGCCATTCTCTGGGGACCAACAACCATCTCGAAAAATTCCCAGGCAGGTAGGAATGTAACTCATGGTCGAGTGCTTGTCTAGCATGCGTAACGCTGCGGGTTTAATTCCCAGCGTCAGGGGGATGGGGTCAAAAGTTCCCAAAGTCCCCCTCAGCTGGTACATGGAATATACACACCTTTCTGTCGCTGTGACAAACACTTTGACCCACAGCAACTTGGGGAGGAAAGGGCTTATTGCATGTTACAGGTTACGGCCCTCCAAGGTGCAAAGCCAGGAACTCCAGGCAGACACTAAAGCAGAGACCACAGAGGAGGGCTGTTCACTGGCTTGTTTACCCTACGTTACCCTGCTTTCTTTTGTTTTGGTTTTGGGTTTTATTTATTTATTTATTTTCACTTTACGTTGCAGTGTCAGCCCCCTTCTCCTCCCAGTACCACCTCATGTAGATCCTTCTCCCATTCCTCCCTCCCCTTCTCCTCTGAGAGGGAGAGCCCCCTCTGGGTATCACAACTGTCACCGCCAATCCCCCGCCCCAGGTACATCAACTCACTGCAGGACTAGGCACGTTTTCTCCCACTGAGGCCAGACACGGTGGTCCATGGACAGGCAGGGAGGCAACAGATTCAGGGACAGCCCCTGCTCCAGTTGTTGGGGGACCCTCATGAAGACCAAGCGGCACATCTGCTACATATGTGCAGGGGGCCTCGGTCCAGTCCGTGCTGGTTCGTTGGTTGGTGGTTCAGTCTCTAGGAGTCCCCAAGGGTCTAGGTTAGTTGTCTCTGTTGATCTTCCTGTGGATTCCCTGTCCTCTTCGGGTCCCTCGATCCTTCCCTCAACTCTTCCATAAGACTCTCCAAGCTCCATCTAATGTTTGGCTGTGGGCCTCTGAATCTCTTTCCATTGGCTGCTGGGCGAAGCTTCTCACAGGACAGTTATGCTAGGCCTGTCTGCAAACATACAAAAAAAAAAAAAAATCCAAGAGCTGATTCTTTGAGAAAACCAACAAGAGAGACAAACTCTTAGCCAAACTAACTAAAAGGCAAAAAGAAGGTACCCAAATTAACAAAGTCAGAAATGAAAAGAGAAGCATAACAACAGACGCCGAGAAAATTCAAAACATCATTAGGTCTTCCTTTAAAAGCCTGCACTCCACAAATTGGAAAAATCTAAATGAAACGGATGATTTTCTAGACAGATATAAATTACTAAAGTTAAATCAAGATCAGGTAAACCATATAAATAGTCTTCATAACCCTTAGGGAAATAGAAGCAGTCATTAAAAGCCTCCCAACCAAAAAAAGCCCAGGGCCAGATAGTTTTAGCACAGAATTCTACCAAACTTTCAAAGAAGAGTTAATACCAATACACCTCAAATTATTCCACAAAATACAAGCAGAAGGAGCATTGCCAAATTCATTCATTCTATGAGGCCATAGTCACCTGGACACTTAGACCACACAACTCATCAAAGAGAACTTCAGACCAATCTCCCTTAGGAGTGTTGATGCAAAAATACTCAATAAAATACTAGCAAATCAAATCCAAGAACACATCAAAGTCATCATCTACTATAATCAAGTAGGCTTCATTCCAGGGATGCAGGGTGGTTGAACATACGAAAATCCATGAACATAATCTACCATATAAACAAACTGAAAGGGAAAGAAAAAGCATAATCATCTCATTAGATGCTGGAAAAGCCTTTGACAAACTCCAACACCCCTTCATGGTGAAAACCTTGGAGAGATCAGAGATACAAGGCACATACCTAAATACAATAAAGGCAATATACAGCAAGCCAGTGGCCAACATCGCACTAAGTGGAGAGAAACTTAAAGCAATTCTGCTAAAATCGGGGAAAAGAAAAGGCTGTCCACTCTCTCCCTATCTGTTCAATATAGCACTCGAAGTTCTAGCTACAGCAATCGCCCTGCTTTCTTACACAGAGCGGGCCCACCTGCCTGGAGATAGCACTGCACTCTATACTAATTAGCAATTAAGGAAATAGCTCGCTGGCACACTCATTGAGGGTGTGGGGCCACTGTATAAGACAGATATAAAAACTGGTAAGGTTGCCACAATGTTCCGGGTGCCCTCGGATGACCACATCCGAATGCATAAGATTCTGGAGGAGTCAGGACTGAAGTACGTGGCTGTAATGCCCCCACACATTGGGGACCAACCACTAACTGGGGCCTACACAGTGACCCTGGATGGACGAGGGCCCTCGAGGGTCATATCCAAGCATGATCTGGGCCACTTCATGCTACGGTGCCTCACCACCCATGAGTATGACGGACAGAAGACCTACCCTTCCCACCAGTATGACTAGGATCCTGGCCCTGGCTGGGAGGGTCCCATCCTGAGAAATGGCACACATGGAGGGATCAATACATTTTTAGCCAAGAACTTCAAATTCTTTCAGAAAACCTAATCCTAATTTTCCTCTGTCTATGTATGGTTTTTTTTTTCGGGGTCTTACACACATGCTGGGTGAACCCTCTAAAGTTGATTGATTTACTTATCTAGGGATGGGCATAGAATGCTATGGTGCCTATGTCGAGGTCAGAAGACAATTTGAAGGTTTCAGTTCTCTCTCCATGAAGGTCCTGAGATTTGAACTCAGGTCAATAGGATTAACAACAATCACCTTTAGCCCCTGAGCCCCCTTGGCAACCCTCTCTAAAAAACATTAAAACAAAAACAAAAAAACAAAAACAAAAACAACAAACAAAAAAAAACTGGTAAGGTTGAAAGAGCTCAAACCCTGGGCATCTCAGAGACTTGACAGTCAAAATGGAGCCCTTCCCCACCTGTCTCTGTACCTGCTCTGGGACAAGTAACTACAACACTCCACTGAGAGGACCATAGGCACCCATTCATGTAACCTAACACTGGAGTTCTTCTCCATGCTAATGAGGTATCTGAATCCTTTAGTCAATGACTTTCCCTTCCTGGGTATTCCTTCCCACAAGAGGTATGTAATCCCTGGTTCATCCCAAATAAAGTGTATGTGTTTACTCCACCATCAAATAAAGCAATGTGAACAAGCCAGGGTTGTCTCAGAGAGTTGCTTCATTAAGCATTGAAGCAGGGGAAGGCCTCCTACCAAAGGGTCGAGCCTAAGACTCCCAAGGAAGGATTTCTCCCCTCCAGCTCCTCTGATACTCCCAGCCCTCTCTTTCAACCAGACGGGATTCTGCTCATCTTGGGCTGCACTTTCCCCCTCCTGCCTGGCGCATGGATGAAAGGAGGACCATGGACCCCAGTTCCTAACTCCCTCTCTCAGTGGCACGCTGGAGGTACCCAGGTACCCAGAGAGGAGACCTGGAACCACTGTGGACTTGCCAGTTTCAAACTTTGCCCTGTCTCCTCCCAGCAACGTGCCAGCATCCGGGTACCCTCACAGAGAGGCAGGGCTCAGTATGACATACTCACAAGTCAGTCTGGTAGAGACGATTCCTCTGTTGAGATTCTCTCTTCCCAGGTTTATGTGTAGATTTGTGTCAGTTTGACAATGCAGAAAGCACAAGGCAGCTGAGAACAGACATGTCATGACAGGCTGGGTCAGGGTGAGAAGGATAGATGCCTGGAGAAGGGGTCAAGGCAAGGTCCAGACCTATGGGCACAGCTTTGGAGAATTCCACAGGGGAGGGAGAAAATGAGAAGAGCTCTCCCGGAGATACCTGGACCTGGGACTCTGTCTCCCACAGACTCTAGGGTGAAATCCCCCAAACCGTGAGGCTTATGTGGAAATTAACCAAACTTATAACTTTGACAGATCACTTGGGTTTAGAAGCAAAACTAGTTTGCCAAAATAATTCATTTCTCTTTAATTAAAACCTTTTGTTAACTGCCAAGCGACTGCCTTCCTCCCAGACAGACACGATAAGCTTCTATCCATCACCCCAGGCAGATGGCCATCCAAAGAGACTAGGGTGTGTCCCAAGAGAACAGAGATGGCTCCCTACAAACGGCTCTGTAGGCACAGCTCCAAGCCCCTGGCAGATCCTGCGAAAAGGTTTCTATAGGACACCATGTTGGTGTTACTGGGGGCCGGTGAAAGGCATTGAGGAAGCACCCTGTGGGGACATCACTTAGGAAGGCAAAGCTTGAATCATCTGAGCAAGGGCACTGGCTGGAGCTGGTAAGGGAGGCCAACAGGAACCACACCTGTGTCCTGGGAACTCTTGACATGACCACAACCATTAGATGAGACAAAAAAACATAGCCAGGACAGGGGATAGATAAAACCAGGGACACTGTGCCACCCAGACCCAAACCTCCTTACTCTACTGACCAGATTATGGTGAGTGGCTATCCTCAGCTTGTTTTGGTCAGTGTTTATCCTAAACCAGCCTTGGCTTTTCCTCCTTTGAAATATTGCATTTCAAAAAGACTAAAATCAGGACACGGACAGACGGACACACACACACACACACACACACACACACACACACACACACCCCTCTGTGTACCACCAGCCTACCTCTCAGCCTCCTGCGGCCACACCTCCCACCATTCCATGACCACACCCTCAATCCCTTGGCCACTGTTGCTAAACTTTGCTTGGGAAGACATGAATGGACATCTCTCTCCAGACAGGGTGCCACCAATAGACCAAAGACCCAACGGCCCCAATGTCTACCTTGACTAATCATCGCATTTAAGTGGAGTGAGTTACAGAAACATGAGCAGTTTATGGCAGCCATACCTCCAAAGAAGAGTGCCCCTAACTGTTAATCAATTATATCCTCCTCACAAGCACAGCTTCCTGAGCCATAGCCTATCAGCCCCACTGGTCTGCAGGGAATATTAGTGGCCAAGGGTCTTCTGCAGATAATTGGAGCTGCTAATGATTTTGAGATAGCCGTGGTCGTGTCATGCCCAGAGAGCAGAACTCAGCAGCAGGTATAAAATACCAGCAAGCACACCCCGATATGAACGAATGGCTAGACAAATGAATAAGCTGGGGAAACAGACGAATATCCAAAAATTTCCCAACAGAACCCCAGTTTTGTACCTCCCCTTAAAGATGCCTGCCCCTCAGGTATGAACTGTCTCTGACCTCCAAGCAATACAGCACTGGAAGGGAAAGAGTGTTGTGTCACCGTGAAGACATTCACAAACGTCTTCAGGCTGTGACAGAGCATAGGGATAGTACAGTCTCACGATACAATGAGACAGTGGCATCTCACTCTCTGGTGTGTCCTCTGTGAAGTGGACCCGGGGGATAGGGGTGTGCTGTTCCATATATACAATTGAAACAGGCTAGGCAGATGACTACCCACCAGGTAGGCTTCACTCCACAGGGTCGATGCTGGCTCCTGCAGGGAGGACCAAGGGATGGGTAGGCAGGAGGAGTCACAGGGCTCAGCTCTGATATTCGAACAGGTAACAGGGCAAGCAACAGGCGACAGCCATACAGGTCTGTGAACTCTGTTCCCCAACCTAGTCAACCTCCATTTTCCACATGCTTTATCTGTAAAGGAAAGGGGGAGGTAGAATTTCAAAGCAAGCGGTTCCAACGTGCAGAGGCTAGGCAGGAGAGACACAACAACGCTGCACGATCGGTGCTGCGTTAGCCTTGGTCCTCGCGCGCCCCCTGGTGCCCAAAAGTCGCCCTTGCAGACAGCGCAGCTGATCGGCCCGCGGTGCGCAGCGTCCTCGCGTGGACACATATTGTCACCACCCGCCGCTGCCTTCTATAGCCAGGAGCTTATTCTAACATTCATAGACCAGTAGTGACCAGAGGACACCAGGCTAGTTCCTGCAAAGTCACAAGAGGCCTCAGCCGGACCTCGGAGGCAGAGAAGCTGAATTAGCACAGGAAACCCGGTATTGCCTATCATTACCCGTCTTGGGGTTAGGGATTGACCACGCACACCCCAGCCCAGCCGTGTCTGGACACCAAGGGCCTCCAGCAGTCAAGGACAGGAATCCCAGCAAGTCAGGCCGGGGTCCAACCTTGCCCTGATGCTAACTTCTCAGAACTGGGCTGGAACTGGACCAGCTGGGCAGTCACACAGGGAGCAAGTGGACAGCCCTGGACTATCAGGGATCCAACAGTCTGGGGATAGCCCCTCCAGAGTGTCGCATTCCCCAACCTATTGCTCTAGAAGCAAACGTTAATGAGGCATGTACTCATCTCCACAGACCTTCAAAGCCACAGACAATGCTGATTTCTTGCAGGCTGTGCATTCTCCCCTGTGCATACCAAGGCCCTTGAGGAAAGAGCACAAGAACATAACTCACAGGAGGTGTCAATCTGTCCCGGGGGAGACTAGCACTCAAAGGTGCATTCTAATTCATGTAGTAGCTGCTTGTTGAGAAGCCTGGACAGGGAGCATCCGTTTTGGTCCTGTGTTTGGGAACTCAAGTAGAGTTCTCTTCATCTTTGGCTTCTCTTACTCCAGTGAAGACCATCCAGCCCCTCTCATCCTCTACTTATCATTGGCCCTGACCCTTGAGGGCCAATGTCTTCCCCCCGCAAGCTACACAACTGGACTAGAAGTCCACATCCGTTGGGGATAAGAGGCCAATTGGAAGCATGGCTTGAGACCTAGGGTCAAATTCCCTTACACCAATTTCTGTGACCTTGAGCAATTTGCTTAACCTGCTTCTTCCTCTACTGTGGTGTTGAGACAGCAGTGACTCCTGCTGAATTGAGTACTTGGGTCACTACTGGACAATACCGTGTGTGTGTGTGTGTGTGTGTGTGTGTGTGTGTGTGTGTGTGTGTGTGTGTGTGTTGGCTGTTTAACGCCAGCTATAGGTATAAAGTGTGCTCTGTCAGGAATGATCCCTGAACAAGGCTTCCCCCACAGCAAGTGGCACTGACACTCAGTCAAGTGCAGACTCCTCCTCAAACTCCTTGATCAAATTTAGGGAGAGAACCACAGAAGATACCAGCAGGCTGGATCCTCCTTAACCATGCACATGATGGGAAGAATCTTTATCTGTGACCTGGGCACCCTCAGGCTGTGCACTCAGAGGGCTCTCATACTGTTGTCTCCAACCTCCAGTCTTACCTCTAGATTTACCATAGGCATGGCGGCAAGCTTGTGAGCAGGATTTTCCTGGATGGCAGTAGGGGCGTATCCCAATACAGAATCCTAGTGGACCATGATGCATAGAAGCTCAAACCAAGAGCAAGACCCAGCAAGGTCACAGAGAATGTGGTATAGCTGGGATGTGGCCCTGGGTCCCCTGTCTCTTAATGCCCCTCCTCATCCTACCCCCAGGACTTGAGGAGTCAATAGCCCACTTGTGTATCTTGGGAGAGAGGACAGTTGCCATTCTCCAAGGTCAAGGCCGACGGTGGTCAGAGGATGTGAGGCGATCGCATGCTACACCTGGCGGCACTGAGAGAGGTGTCAGCTCAGCAGCCGCATCTCCCTATGAATGACAGTGACGTGGCAGAGAGCTAGAACATCATGAGCACGGCAGCCCCGGAACCTGCGTATCTTACCTAAACCAACCTTCCTCTTACACAAAGAACCTGGAAGCAACCCACCCAGTCACAGTCCATGTCCTACTCCTCCCACAGCAAAGGAAGAGTGTGAAGGGGGCCACGCAGACCAAGCAAAACCCACTCTGTGCAGTGTCCACCATTCCCTCCCACAGAGGCTAATGTGCCATATACGGGTTAAACATTCTTGTGTTTGTGTTTAAGACTCGCTGTGCACAGCAAGAAAACATCCATGCTCATGTTGTTGTCCTTATTCATGACGCTGTACAGCACATCAAAACCACAAATGGGACTGGAGAGATGGCTCAGCGGTTAAGAGCACTGACTGCTCTTCCACAGGTCCTGAGTTCAAATCCCAGCAACCACATGGTGGCTCACAACCATCTGTAATGGGATCTGATGCCCTCTTCTGGTGTGTCTGAAGACAGTGATGGTGTACTCACATAAAATAAATTAATAAATATTAAAAAAGAAAGCACAAGTGAACCAACCCAGCCACAAAACCTTCGACCTACAGTTTGTCCTGCCAGAAGAGACCAGAGAGACTTAATCCAGCAACTGATGGGGCAGATGCGGAGTCCCACAGCCAAACTTTAGGCAGAGCTTGGGAAATCCTGTTGAGGAGGGGAATGACAGGTTGGAGGAAGAAACCAAGAGGGTCAGGGACACACCATGAGGACATGGTCCACAGAAGCAAATGGCAGGGACTCAAGGGGGCTCACAGAGATCAGGGAGACTGCAGGGGTCTGACAGCCTGCATTGTGTCACGGCTGAGTAGCTTGGTGTTCTTGTGGAAATCCTAACTGGGAGTTGGGGACTGTCCCTGACTCTTGTATCTATTTGTCAGATCCTTCCCCTTCCCCTCCTAGGCTGCCTTGCCCAGCCCTGATGTGATGGTATATGCCTGGTCTTATTTGTATATAGTTTGTTGTGCCATGCTTGGTTGATTCCCTGCAGGACTTGCTCTTTTCTAAGGGGAGGTGAAACCTGACGTACTGGCTGGTTTTGTGTGTCAACTTGACACAAGCTGAAGTTATCACAGAGAAAGGGGCCTCAGTTGAGGAAATGCCTCCATGAGACCCAGCTGTAAGGCATTTTCTCAGCTAGTGATCAAGTGGGGAGGACCCAGCCCATTGTGGGTGGTGCCATCCCTGGGCCTGTTAGTCTTGGGTTCTATAAGAAAACAAGCTGAGCAAGCCAGGGGAAGCAAGCCAGTAAGAAACATCCCTCCATGGCCTCTGCATCAGCCCCTGCCTCCTGACCTGCTTGAGTTCCAGTCCTGACTTCCTTTGGTGATGAACAGCAATGTGGAAGTGTAGCTGATTAAACCCTTTCCTCTCCAACGGCTTCTTGGTCATGTTTATGCAGGAATAGGAACACTGACTAAAACACCTGGGGTGGGGGTCAGGGCAGCAGGAGGGATTCAGAGAGGTTGGGGAGGGGGAGAACTGCTGCTGGGATGTAATATATGAGAGAAAAATAAAAAGCGAAGAGGTTGCCAGGAGAAAGCTTTATTTCCATTCCACCTTTAAGTATGTTTCCTGCCTGCTTCCTGAACAAGGGGCCACAGCTCACACAGCAGATGATGCAGGTAAGCCCCACAGAAATCAGGCTCCTTCCCATGAGATGGACAAGGACAGGTCTGAAAAGGAACTCCAGGGAACTCCAGGCATCAGATCTCAGCTGTAGGATGAGGGGCAACACCTGCCATCACTCCCCAGAGTGTCCTCTTCCTCATGTGCATACTTATGTCCAAATCATTTACTCTCTGCCATGGAAGACACACTGGGACACAACACTGGTACCAGGCTGCACTGTGACCACCACCTCCAAGCCCAGGCCTTCATCCAAGACCAGCCTGGACCCACTGCCCTCTGCTGTGTGGTGTACAAGACCCTTCTGACATGACTAGCAGATTCAGCTACAGAGGGAGACACATCTCGATAAAACAGAAAAAGAATGTTTAATATGGGGTGGATTTTCTTCTAGCTTTGTCAGCATGCTATGGCCATTGCTTTCGAGAAAAAAAAAAAACTTGGCCTGAAAGTATAAAAGCTAGTTTAATGCCCCAAGTGATCAATCAATCCTCTCTTCTTCTCAGACAAACGTCACCCACACCCAGGTCATGACCATCATCCAGACAAGCTCCCCACCTAGTGTCCATGTGGGAAAACTGCAACTTCTTCTAAATAAGTGTGGCTCTTTAAAGAACTATTAGGTGTATTTAAAAATTAGCCACTGGTAGTCATTTAGATGAGAGTGGGGCAGCATAGAAGAGCACATTTAAGGAGTCAGAATATGCCAGGTCACGGTGCTTTTGAAAAGCCACCCTCCTCCTGACACAGGGCTAAACACATACATCATTCAGAAACCAGAGGCTTTCCCGTTTCCGCTAGATGGCACAGCTCTCCTATAGAAAGCACACAGTGCTTCAGGCATAGCCGAGGGCTGGAAATGTGCCTGGTTTGAATGGCAGCAGCTGCTAGACCTAATGGCACACAGAGAAGGCAGAGGCAGTAAGACTATACTGCCCCAGCCCCCCCCCCCCCATTAAACCACCATAGAGTGCTGAAGAGATGGTTCAGTGGTTAAGCAGGCTTGTTCTTGCTGAAGCCATCGCTTTGGTTCTCAGCATTCATATGATACTCACAAACATCCCTACATCCAGTTCCAGGGAATCGGATCCCTCTTCTGACCTCCACAGGCACCAAGCACACACATGGTACCCACTCAGACACACATGCAGACAAAACACACATGCACATAACAATAAATCAACCTAAAAGCATGGACCTTTGCAAAGGAACGTATGCACACCAATACTACTACTACAGGATAACAGGTTTGGGACAAAGGTCTATGATGACCTGTTCCTTGTCCAGCCCTTTAAAGTCCCTAAAACCAGCTTACCAGGAGTCCTTCAAATCTGAACAGCTGTGAAGACCAGCTATGGAAACTTAACTAGTTCATCATTTGAGCCGGGGCCGTTCCTGTAACATCAGACATGTGCAGTAAAAGGGGGAACATGCTTACCAGGAACTAAGTCATTTTTACTCAGACATGTTTGGATTTGGTAACAAATCCCAGTTTTCCATTTTTAAGAAAAATGGTTTTAAATTTTAATCAGAAATGAAACCTTCTTTCATGTTGAAATCTTTAGCATTTTTGGCTCTCTTTACTCTTCTAATTGTTCACTTTCAGTTATGGCCTTCTGGGTGTGTAGGTATGTGTACTTGTTTATGATGACACACAGTTCTGAGACACCTGATGTGGGTCCTGGCAATCAAACTAGGGTCCTCTGCAAGAGCCAGATGCGTTCTCAAGTCCTGTGCTGTCCCCCAGCCTTCTCTCTTTTTGAGACAGTCTTATTTATCTCAGGCTAACTGAATTGTCTCCATCCACCTCCTGATCTTTCCAAATTACAAGTGTGCCACCAAGCCCAGAAAATCTTAAGCTTTGAGCTTCAGCTTTGTCAGAATGGGTGTTATGTGTACTTCTGCATAAACCATATACTTTGAGCATGTTATACTATTTGGGGGTTGAATTTTGACTCCTGGCAATGTTGTCCTTGTATATAAGCTACACCCACCACACTCATTCCTTCCCTCCTCCCGACACTTCTTCCCATCCAGCCCTTGCCTCCTACCATCCTGACTGCAGTATCTTTGACTTTGTAGTACTTTCACTCCCTCTTCTGGAATGTTCCCTTGGTCTTGGAAGAGGTGTCACAGATGTCCCATTTGGGGCCTTCATGTGCCCAGACATGCTCAGCTACACACAGCACACACTTAGAAGTCTCCACCAACAGACACCCAATAAAACATCCAAACACTAAAGCCTTTCCTCAGGAAAGGAATAGGTGTGGACAGAGCTGACTCTAGAACCTAAGTGGACTTCAATGCATTCATTTCCCCCCTCTTCTTGCTGCTTCCAGTTCCTGCCTTGGCTTCCCTACTGTAAGCCAAATAAACCACTTCTCCCCCAAGTTATTTTTGTCAGGGTCTTCTATCACAACTGACAAGAAACTGCAACACGCAGCATAAGGTGAGGATAATGGACTAGAACAGGAGGCACTGGTAAATTACACACACACACACACACACACACACACACACACACACACACACACACAAGAAAACCAGTCTTCCTCCAAATGGTCCAAATAAAAGAGGCCCCCATACCTCTAGGTTCTGAAGCCTTCCTCCTGCTGACAATGCTGTTTGTGAGGTTTAGGTGGCCATATTTGAGGATGAAACTGGAGATGGGAGTTTTGAGGCTGGTACCACATAAGTCCTCTCTCTGCTTCATGCTTAAGTTCCAACTATGAGTCCTCAGCTTCTGTTCCAGACACCATGCCCATAGCTTACTACCATTATCTCCCTGACCAAATAAATACTTTCTTCTAGAAACTGCCTTGGTCCCAGTGTTTTATCTCAGCAACAAGAAAGTAACTAATATAGTCAGACCTCCGTGAGGCACGCAGGAAGCCCTGGTAAGAACCCAAGAGACACTTATACTTACATCTACCGGTATTTAAAGGTCTTAGCTATCCAATGATTTTCATTTCAGTAAAATGAAGAGCCTTCTTTCCCATAAAATCCCTCATAGGCATCCTAACCCCTAGGAAGCCAGGTCCCAACCACCTCCAAAGCTTGTGCTCCTTCAACTCCTCTACCTTAAGCAACAGGACGAAGGTTAAGAGGCAGCAATCACTGAGCTCTGGAGAGGTTGGGTTCACACTCCTCCCTTGACTGCTTTCCTTTCACTGCACAGTGCCTCACAGCCCAGATCAGCAGGCCATGATCATTTAAGAACAACGCCTCCCCCCTCTGCCCCCACAGGCAGCAAATACCCAGAAGCCACAGCTGGGAAGTCAGAAAGTAAAAGAAAGGCTTGCACAGCAAAGTTTAATGGGACAAGTATCTCTATGCACTAGTCGGGGCTCGAAAATGCATTTAAATTTTCCATGGCTTTTAGAATACTCCCATCTATTGGAAGGCAAAATTAGCATATTCATTGCAGTGAACACTGAAAGGTGCTTCTCTTTTGGTCACTACTGCTCCCTCTTCTGGGTGTTGGTACAAGGTGTTCTGGCTTTGCAATGTATGGGACTCCTCACTGCCAGCAGGATAGTTTTGGTTGCATTTTCTAAGGCTGTGAGGAGCTCTCTGGCCAGTGAGGGGAGCTATTGGACTGGTACAGGAGTTATCTAAGCTCTACAGCACACCGCTTCTAAGAGGCCTCACTGCTTGATGGTCTTCCCTAATTGCTACAGGAGGGCCCTGTGTTAAGAAAGGGATTTAAAGGAATTAGTGACAGTGACTGTAAGTTACAAAGACATATGTTATATACACACACATCACTATAAACACACATCCTACACACATTCGTTTTTAGCTGAATCTGGAGTTTATTGCCTTCTATGCTTCATGGAAAATGTAACATATGTTTTTTTCAGCACAACTTTGTGAAGCACATTGAGCACAGCTGACTATGTCGCATTTCTACTCTCAGTCCACTTCGCAGGACCAAGTCATCAACTATTCCACGATAATTAAATACTTCTTGCAGTCCTTGGACACCGTGCTTAACGTTCACTAATTTTCTCCCTTCAGTATAGGTAGCAATTCACCGTTGTCTTTCAGTTCCTAAAAATTAAAAAAAAACAAAAGCATGTATAAGTGAGTGAGTGTGTATGGTCATACAAAAACAGAAAGCACCTAAGCAACAAGCGCTTACCTCCGTCTGACATCAAAAGGACACACTCAATTAAACCCATACGCTTTTCAACATGCCAACAGTCTCACACCATAAAACAGAGCACAAGGCTCAGCAGTAGTGTGTGTGTGTATATATGTGTGTTTTATCATCAGTGGTTGAATCTGCATATAGAACTCACAGATGGGGAGGGCTGGCAAACAATCTCACATTACAAAGTTAAAAGGATGTTCTACACCAATAGATTAGTGAACACAAAACCACTAAGCCCAGGCAGCCAGAGTTCAGGTCCGTAACTGATCAGGTAGCCACAGCAGCATCAGGTCCTCCAAGTTTTCCCCTTACACAAGCTAGCACCGGCTGCAGATTGTACCTAAGCTATGGTGGAAAGTGGATGAACTAACTCTACATAGGGAGAATCCTCTCCTCCGAGACTGTATGGGAGGGAGAGCTTCTCTCTTCTTTGAGAACAGGCAGCTCACACGTCTTCGCTAAGCATTTTAAGTCACTCAACCAAGGGTGCCAAGTCTAAGAGCTCCTCAGTTCATCTACAGCCTGTCAGCAGCTCACGGACTGAACAAGTTACTGAGTTACTAAGTCAACAAAAAGTACCAGCACTCTAACAGACGCTAACCAGAATTGCCGTATGGAATGTGTACTAATGACAGATGAGAAACTGTACTCTGCAGGGACCACAAAGTGACAGACAGTTCCATAGACTTTCAACAAAAAGTAGGAGCAGCAGCATCAACTTGCAAAGGCATGTGTTCTGAGCAGGGATCATAAAATCATGTAGTTCCCAAAAGGTTCCAACTACTTCCTGGTCTCCCAAGACCCTTTGGCTAAGGCATGGACTGTGAAACATTGAGACAAGAACAGGCTCAAAAGCATCTGGGATCTAAAGACAGTTTGCAACTTAGTAAGATGTCTACCTACATAGGATACGTGTGCACCTAGATATAAAGTAACAAATGCACACTTACCTAGTTGCTTCAGGGCTCCTAAAAGCTATAGTGCTTGCTTTTCCTCCAGGAATGAGAGCATTTACTAGGAAAACTACATCTCTACCTTATTTTTGTTCCTAATTTTCAAAGTGCCATCACACTCTGCACTTGGCAGGAAATCTGCCTTCATCCCTGATTTCAAGGACTGTTGGCTGGTCTAGAGATTGTCCGTATTGTAAGAGCCTTGTTTTTAAAGCTTTTACCTTATAATGTTAACTACATTTAAAAAATTCTTTCCACTTAAAACTCAGAGAAACAATCAGAAGGCCAGAGGGCAATATCCTGCCGTGGAGAAGGAGCTGCCCTACCATCTGCTGATTCACACCCTCAACACACTGGCCAAGGTGGAGAGCAGTAAGAGAAGGGCCACAAAAGCTGCAACTTCCCTTTGTAAGTTTACAGTAACCAACCCAGCTAATAAACACAGTTACTAGCAGTTACTTTGTAGCACATTCAAAATTGCCAGGTCCATTGCCAGGCACTGGTGGCATATTTCACCACTCAAGAGGCAAAGGTAGACAATTTCTAAGTTAGAGGCCAGCCTGGACTACAGAAGTAGTTCCAGGATAGCCAAGGCTACACAGAGAAACTCTGCCTCAAAAAACTAAAAAGAAATGCCAGGTTCATTTAAAAGACAAGAGAAACTTTTTTTTTCCCTCTTTTTTTTTTCTGGAGCTGGGGACCGAACCCAGGGCCTTGCGCTTGCTAGGCAAGCACTGTACCACTGAGCTAAATCCCCAACCCGAGAAACAAGTTTTTTGACTATCTAATAATCATTTACCAAGTTCCTAACATAAACAGAGCATCAGGAAGGATCTGAAGTGATGCGAGACCAGCTTTGATGGCTCAGACCTGTGATCTCAGAACTGGGAAGGCTGAGACAGACCTCATCCTCAGGCCTGCACCATTATGGGCGGTTATGGGAAAAGAAAAATGACCCAGAGAAACAATTACAATAACAAAAAATGAAAATGCATAAGAATATTAGAGCAGAGAAGTGTTCCCAGCAGGAAAAATGCACATTTACAAAAGAAGTTGTGCCCCAAAGGATGGAGATAAAAAGAATTAAATAAGGAAGATACAAGAAAACACAAAGTGACGGGAACCAGGTACTGATAGACAAGAAAACAAGGAAGGAAGCTAGCTGTGTTGTAGTTAGCACATCGGGGTCTTCTGAGGTCATCTAGACACTCAGTCGGCTACAGCGTCTAACTCTCACTGGCAGCTGGCAGCATTCGAAGACTGAAGAAGGCTCAGAGCAGGAGAGAGCACGAGATACTACACCATGAACGAGGCTGGGTGTGAGGCTGGAGAAGAGAGGAGCCAGGCCATACCAAAGCTGGATGCTTAAACACTCAAGGATTTCTGTTCCCAGAGTAACAGCAGAAAGCTCCTACCTTGACAATATCCAGTCCTCCAACAAGATCCCCTCTCACATACAGCTGAGGGTAGGTTGGCCAATTTGAGAACGTTTTTAATCCCTGACGCACCTAAGGAAACAACAGAAATCCTGAATCCTTCCCCTCAGACCCTGTGAACAAAGCTAAAACGTGGGAGGAAACAGAGAACCTAGAACTTACTTCTTCATCCTCCAGTATATCAAAAGTCTCATATTCAACCCTGCAAAAGGAGAAAGCATTTTACTAGGTGTTCATTTTAAACAAACAAACAAACAAAAAAAAAAAAAATAAAATCTACCTAGTGTTTTAATAAGGTCAAGAAAAGCAGTCCAGCGCTAACAGAGCTTACTCTAGAAAATCTGCTGTAAAGCAAATGGAAATGACTTTTACTGTCAGACTGGTCATTCGAAGACAAAAATCACTCAGTCTTTTGATGACAACACTAGCTACAGTGGGACCTGCCAAATTTCTCCTAAATATTTATGGGCACAGTAGAAGACCAAGATATCTGTGTGCAGTCAGAGGACAACTTACACGAGGAGTCAATTCTCTCCCTCCAGTACTTGGGTCCCAGGGATCAAACTCGGGGCATCATTCTTGGGGACAAGCACCTTTATCCTCTATACCATCTTGCTGGCCCCAACATTTCTTTACAAAGAGCCATTTTTTTGAAGGTCACATTCAGACTGTGCTATATACTGCCTTCCATCCTGCAACTTCAGATCTACAACTTCAGAAAACAGGCTATCTATTCAAAGTATGATCAGAACACATATTGTAATTTGAAAAGCAATCATGAAACATTTGAAAATCCAAAAGAACAAATGCTGTGGATCCAAGAAGATGGATTTGGTTTTAACCACAAAAGCCAATCAGGGAGTCCCCGCTGGACAATTCCAACCCAGCTCCAACCCAGGAGCAAGCAGAGACTTAGATAGTCCATCCTACTCCACACAAAGCATCCCCAGGACCTGAGTCACAGGCAGCTATGAGATGCCTGAAATGGGTGCTAGGAACGACTCTCATCTTCTTAAATCACTGAACCATCTTTCCAGCTCTGAAAGCACAGACTTCAAATAAAAGCTTAGATTATGTGATAGTCTCCCTGCATTTTTTTATGCATGGTAAGAACAAGGAACTGAAAATTCCTTTTTGGTCTAAGTTAAAGCATTGAA
Source organism: Rattus norvegicus (assembly GCF_021556685.1). Classification (NCBI taxonomy): domain Eukaryota; kingdom Metazoa; phylum Chordata; class Mammalia; order Rodentia; family Muridae; genus Rattus; species Rattus norvegicus. The sequence continues at coordinate 205,201,398 of NC_141534.1, read as the reverse complement.
AATACACTATAAAAATTAGAAATGTGTCAATAAATATTATACAAATATGTTTAAACATTAAAACTGAAGTATCAGTAGCAGAATGGAACAAAAGATTTACATACCCAGTACTATTCAGTATTTCCAGAATTTGTTTGCTGAATCCACATTTTGCTTCCTAAATTATATTTAAAAAAAAGTACATTGTGCATTTGTTTCCACAGTTAGCGCCCGACCACTCTGTGGGCAGCTCCTGTGCTTCTTCCGTCCCCTCTGACATCATCCCAAACGACCTTCCCACCGACACTGGCTTTAACCTTTTAAGTCGAGTGACACGCAGCAGCTTAAGATCTGTGTGGTCGAGGTGGTCCCCACATAACATGCAGATCACCCACACAGAGTCCCCTGACTCTTCTCCTTACCATATGCAAAATGACAGAGCACAGTTAAGCCAGACCTTTGCATTGCGACACCAGCTATTTGAAGTGACTGAAATCCTACGCTTTATGTCAGGGCGAGTCCCCCAAGCCCCAGCCATCTTGGGGAAAAAGACTGACAATACACAATAACCTAAAAGCCCCCAGGACACCATTCCCAAGACATACAAACTCTTCCTAGACGGGCACAAGGAATGTGGAGAATCAAAAGTCTGCTTTCAGCAGCCATGGAGCCAGAGTACCACTTCATCATTACTACACGTTATCACCATTGTGCTTTGTCCCAGTCACAGAGTCTGTGTCCTAATACAGTGGGGTCTATATGCTAACATTAATATTCGTGCTTCCTTATTATTTTCATCACACTAGCTACATTAACAGTTGCTGCTTTAACTAATGGCCTTCCCTGTGTTGATACCATGGCAACCTGAGGTTAAAACAGTCCTATGGCATCAATAGATCCATTCACAAAAAGGCACATGGGAGGCAAGGGTCACCTGCCAAAGGTGGCTTGTCCAGAGCCCAAGCAGCTGCCTCACTCCACTGCCTCAGCTTTCTGAGATTTAGTCTCCTTATCCTGAGAGAAAAGCAAACTGCACAGCTTTGCCTGCCTGAAGTTCAACAGCTGAGGCTCAACTGTTAACTTCAAAGTGTAAGACAAATGACAGGACTAGTTTTTTGAAATTACCAATCTAATCCCAACACAGGGGAGAATCTGCTTTCACCACTTAATGAGTGCAAGGAAAGCTAGCAAACTAATTCAGTATGTACTTTCATCGGACTACAAGAACCAATCATGCTCCCTCAGAGCACTAAGGCCACTGTCAGGATTTATTTCCTACTCTGTGGACCTAAGGACAAGACCCTCAGGACTACCAGGGACATTCACCTACCCACAGTCCACATCCTCAAAAAAGGTCCTGGCTAAGTGTTGGCAGTGTTGACCACTTCAGCTGACAAAGTTTGGCAGCAGAAAGAAATGCACCCTGCTGAGATGCTGATGATAAAGTCAAGCAAAATGGAGATTACTTTGTTTGATCTCCATAAGCACCAATTAAAGCCTGGATAACTTCCTGATACCACTACAGCTTCATTAGCTAAACCAGAAAAAAAGACTTAACTGTCCCCTTGCTGCAGATGTTAACATCAAAAGAAATTACAAATAAAACCATTTTTGAGTTCTTTACCTGTTTGTTTCCTTTCATAAAGAGCATCACAGAAGCTTTATTGGTCAGCACTTTGAGCCTGAAGAGAGAAAATTGATATAAAATGGCTCAGCTCAATTATTAAACACCACTTCTGCTCTGCTTCATGAGTAGCAGGCATATTTGAGGGATAGCAGGATGACGGCTCACAGCTTTGAGTGGTACTAAACAAGCAAAAGCATTGACACTTTCCTTTATTTCATGCGCTCCCTGAGCCACTGTAAAACATAATATGGCTTTTTAAGGCAACGAATGTTCTTTCAAGTTGCAATTTAAGCCCATCAACTTGTAGTACTAAAAAAATAATAATAACCAATTCAGTAAGGAATTATTCGATGGGGGGCCTATGTACCGAGCCATCTACCAGTTCCTAAAATGAAGCAGTGAGCCTAAGAAAGCAAAATCCTAGTCCTCCACCCACACTAACCACAAGCAATAAACAGTTCTTGTTTTAATCTTATATACCACCTGTCAAAAAGCACAATCTAACTTGCTATCCATCAGGAATGTTAATCACCCAAATTTGGAACAAAGTTTAAATCTTCAGGAAAAAAAATCAGTATACGGACAATGGGTCACATCATTTTCTCTTCACTTTTCTCATGCTGTGGAGGCCGCACAGGTCAAAATCTTATAGAAGAAAGCTGACTCTGGTCAAGTACACAGATCACACAGTCCATGACACTTACACTTCCAGCCCCTCCACAGGAACAAAGCTAGCCAAGCCCACTCACCAGATGATCTAGCCACCGAAACCAAGCTAAATCATCTCCAGTAATACTCGTCATGTTGCTAGACAGGAGCTCCTTAAATTGCTACCCAAAACATGTAGCTCTAGTCAGGATCTGTGTGTGCCTGAAGCAGGGAGAGCCAGAAGCAGCACTTTAGGAAAGAAGATTTGAGGAAGACCGGGCAACAGCAGCAAGGACAATGTCAGAGGCAATCCAGGGGTATGAAATGCAGAGCCTCCCTAGGAGCAGCACAGCCTCAGGGGGCAAGGATATCATGGGCCATGATAAAGACCACAAGCAGGCCCGTGTGGTATCACAACACCACTATCTTCTCATCACAACAGATGATACAGGGTACAGACCAGTGGCATTGGGCCAGCGTGACATATATAGAATATTGTTCCTAAGGAGTACTTGGATTAAGTTTAGACAAATGTTCTTTATTAAATACACATAGAAATTCTCAAAATGTGAAATAGCAAGAAAATTACAAACTCAAGGCCCAATAATTGTTGAGCTCTGATGCATTTCAAGATAAATTATTTTTAATTAATATAAAAATGTGAATTAATAAATTCACATTTATTACGATAGAATTCCCTTCACATATCCCTCTATACCAAAATCTACCATTTCTACAAGACTTCTAAAGCCGGCTGTAATGCCTCATAAATAGAAAGATGGTTTCACAGCTCCAGAGTCTGCCTGAGTTTTGTGACTATGGCTTAAAGAAGCCTCTGAGAACCCTAGCTTTTCCCATTAAACTCTTACCACATTCTGGGACTGAACACAGCACTTGAGGGGCACACAAAAACAGAGGTGCTATGCTCATACAAAAGAGCAAGAACCAAATAGGACCCTGGACCCACTGAAAGTGACATTTCTACAGTATCAAGTACACTCTTCATAATTGCTAAAACACCTCCTGTCCACACAAGAGCATCCCAAGTTTGCAAGACAAGGTGCTAAGGAACACCACATTATAACCCAAACAGGCAAACACTAAATGTTTGGTGTCTACTCAGAACAATGCCTTAACAAGATTTGTAGACTGTTAAGATAGACAGAGCATACTGCTGTCAGATTTCTAGCACTTACCTTTCCTCTAACTTGGGTGCTTTGGGACAAATTGTATCTAGTTCTTCTGATGCTTCCAGCTCCTGAAAGAAGCACATTGTGACAACATAAACCACCACGACCAGCCCCACTGTGGCATACTGACAAATGTCTATCAGAAATACTGAGTTCTCATTAGTAAATCCTGAGGTACAGTAAGAAATATGTGCTTTCAATTTATTACAACGCTTTAGAAAAGGGTGCTCTAAACAAAGTATCTTTATGAAGAATCTAACCTTAATTATGTCAAGTCCTCCTATGAGCTCTCCAGAAACATAGAGCTGAGGATAGGTGGGCCAATTAGAGTATGTTTTGAGCCCCTGTCGAACTTCTTCATCTGAGAAGATATCAAAACTGCTGAACTGAATATTGTGTTTGTGAAGGATTTCCACCATCTGCTTGCTAAAACCTGCAACAGAACAAGAACAGAGATTCAGCATCTCCCGCATACCATGCCACCCTTGCCTGCGTAGTGACTGAATCAGCATAACTGGATAATATAAGACAAAGTAAATACTAAAATTCGGTTGACCTAGATCCTCACGCAGAGCATAATTACAGTGAAGTGTGTGCTTATCAAAGCTGCCCTTTGGGCTGGAAAGATGGCTCAGTGGTTAAGAGCACCCGACTGCTCTTCCAGAGGTCCTGAGTTCAATTCCCAGCAACCACATGGTGGCTCACAACCATCTGTAAAGGGATCTGATGCCCTCTTCTGGTGTATCTGATATCTGAAGACAGCTATGGTGTACTTACATATATAATAAATAAAATAAAAAAAAAAAAAAAGCTGCCCTTTAACTGGAGGCACAGCATCGTCTGTCAAAGAGCAGAACCAGGAAAGTCTACCACAGACTCCGCCCTGACAGTGACAAAGCCTCTATGGCTGCTTCCTCTCACTCACCAGCTGACCAGGGACCTAGAACAGCTGTTTTCACCACTGGTTGGCCACAGTGAGACCCAAGTGCACTTGCTCCCTCCCTCCCTCCCTTCCTTCTTACTACTCTAGCAAGCCTGGCTGTGCGCACACTTCTGCAGGTGCTTCTCATTTCACCTCTGAGTAGGATAATGGGAATCAGAATCAGAGGAGCTCACTTTGGGTCTGAAATCAGCAATCCAGTCAATGTCAAACCATCTTTGTTGTTACATGTAAACTGTTTGTAGACTGAGGTCTTTCCTTCTCAGCTTTTGTTATGACTTGACAGATTCTTTACTAAAACTATCTACATTCCCTTTACTGTGTAGGATGACAGTTTTCTTTAAGCTACACTATACTGGCAAATGTGTCCTAGGAATTTAGAATTTGGTGAAGCCATCTTCTTCCAGGGTTCTCATCAGTCTTATGAACCTATCAGTATAGACTGAAAAACTGTCACTTTTCTTCCCAGATGCTAATTCTTACCAAAAATCAGAACCACCTTCCTCTTTCTCACTTCACCATTCTTTGAAAGATACTCTTACTTCACTGGAATGTAAACTATTCTTCCTTTAAGATTTCCCCACATCAGCAATTATTTTCAAATAAAAACAAATCATGACATTCAGTATAAGAGGAACTGCAATGGTCTTACCTGACGTCACCCAAAAGTACATTTACTACTAAGAACATGGATCAGAGCTGAGCTCCAAAAGCTTCCCAGCTCTGCCGTTTGCTGAGATGAAGCTCTAGGAGGAGTGTGCAGCACATAAGCTGCTTTTCCTACAACTGAAGTGTGGCGTTCATGCACAGCCTGAAGTCAAACACTGTTTCTGAATGTTTTCACTCATCTGGGAGTTCATTAGTAAACAGCTAACGGCTGACTGCTGATGGTTATTCTGTTCCCAATATATTAGCTCGTTTCTACTGTAACTGGCTGAGAAAAGGCTTTATTTTGGCTTTAGGCAATTACATGCAGACTAGAAAGATTGATTGGTAGGGTTTCATTTTTAAGGGTTAAAGTGGCAGACTGGAAATGTTATGCTTAAGGATAAAGTAGTAATAAGGCTTTATTCTAATAACAAAATATTTATACACTCCAGAAGAAAAATGCATGCATGTAACAGAAGCACTTAAAAGTTTAAAAAAAAAATCTCATTTACCACGAAATCACCATTTCTATGTGCAGTCATTTCCACTTGTGACATGAGTAATAAGCCTAACTGCCACCTTTAATAACTACCGAAAGCAGACCCTAAGAGTATTTCTGCACTTGTGCTTTGCATCCAACTCTCAACACTCCACAGCCAAACATCTACCAGAGCTTTACCTGAAATGGCTATGAGTCCCCAATAACCTTGTTACCCTGCTAAAGATGCTCAATGATTAAAAACTTCCTTGAAAGTAAGCAAGTTCTCTTCCTACCAGTATGAGAAGCCAGAGCGGCATCTCACATCTGTGCTTGTAAGTCACCATAAATTCTGCAGATGGAGTCTATAAGGAAAGCATAAGGTGCGGCTGTGGCCTGTATTGTTTCTAGAACAGACAGGCTCTGGAAACAGTTTCCCACTTTCTAGGATATGAAGTGCAAATGTAAGTTTTCTGGGTAACACAAGCAAGGTCAGGGCCACCAATTCAAATGCAAGTATAACCCTACTCCACAACAGATGCTGAGCCACAAGCAGAGTAGTTTGAGTGGCAGAGTTCTCTCAAAAGCAACTGCTTCGTGAGAGAAACCTCAAGACCAAAGAGATGGCCCAAGGGGGCTAGCCCACACTCACATTGGTGTAGCAGTATGGAGCACAGTCAATTATGTGCTAGGCAGCTCACTTCTGTTTCCCAAAGACAGGAAATGGAAGGTGAAGAGCGTGCACAGTCCTGCACAGAAAGCAGAGGTGACCGGGAGACCCCATGCACAGGTTTTCGGCTGCCCCGACACAGACACTCCATTACGTACTTTCCAATAACCTGCTGCTCTATGTGCCAGGAAGGAAGACACATAACACGAAACCAAATGTCAGGGAAAGGGAGCTTACTAGGACTGTTAGAAAAGTTACAAAGATGGCACCAAAAAGAACTGGCAGTTAACCCTTTATGCAGCTAACAATCTTTTTCTTTACTTTTTTTTTTTATCAGCCAGTGGCTAAAAATCTTTTTTATTGTTCTAAAATATCTAAATTTTCTTTTTATTCTATTTGTCGTCAGAATGTCACAACATTTAAAAAAAATCCTCAAAAAATAGGTCATAAATTCAGTTTAGAGAAATAGACTATTTCTAAATAAGCCAAACTTAGAAAAACAAGTAATATATTTTCCTTTGTATGCAGAAACTAGATTTAGAATTGTGTTTGTGCTTTAGTGTCAGTGTATGAGTACCTGTTTGTATACAGATGTCCACATGCATGTCCCCATGAAGAAGCACCAGCTCTGACAGTGGGAAACAGAGAGGTGAGATACCGGGAACAAGAAAGCAGCAGAGAGCTGACAGAGGAAAGAGGAGAACCAACTGGAACCAGAAGAGGCTTCAGACGGTGGGGGAGGGGCAACGATCCTATCACAGTCCAATGTATGCTTACCTAAAAGTTCATTTCTAAAAATGACTATTTCTGTTTGTCACTAATGTGTTTGAAAAATTAGAAAGTCCCTGCACTGAAAGACTTTCGGTGACAATCCCCATGCCAGCCCTCCAGAGCAACTGAAAGACAAGGTACTTGTAATATCTGATTTGTACCCCGTTCCTAAGCAGGGCCAACTTCAATGGCAGGGCTAAAGCCAGCAAGTGACACAAAACCCCTACCTCTGCTGCCTGGTAACCAGCCAGTTTTGCCAGCCAGTTTTGCCTCCTGCCAATCTCACTAAGTTATCAGAAGATTTACAGAGTGGTACTGTTGAATTTCAAAAGCAAGTAGGGTATTAGATAGACAGTGTGCTGTGTATAACCTGCCATGGAGGTTTACCCATATTTTACAGGCCTTCCTACTGTCCTTTAGACTAGAATAAGATAAGTCCTTATCTAGACAATATGAAGCACCAGAGACGGCAATAATTCCAACCCTCATTAAAAATAAAGTAACAAAAAAAGCACCATGAAGACTACCTGTTCCCTGTCACTACTTAACTCAAGGGCAGACCCAGCAAGCTTGCAAGGCTGACTCAAAAGGGCACTGCCTGGGAGATCTTTCAGGCAGAACTAAGAGAGAAAGGCATCTCCTCTTCATCTCTTAACAGAGCTTACCAAGACCTTTACTGTTAGAAGTGGACTGTTTCCTGACCACAGAGGAGTTTAGAAGGGAGCACACGCAGAATAGCACATGGCTCTTTCCAGTCACTGGACACACAGGAATCCTGTCAACAGCACACCCGACTTTACTGCCACCCATCTTAATAAATCCCCTCTAGTGCAGCTAAAATAAATACCCTTAGAGTCTCAATAGAATCATCAAAAGGCATTAAAAACTCAATTATGTAGCATAATAATGTTGTAGTAGGCACAGTAAAAAGAAAACAACATAAGCTCAATACCAGAGGGTCAAATAATTACAAAACTTATTTAAGGGTAAAATTACAAGCACCCTCATGTACAGAAAGTACATGTGCCTATAAGACAAGACTCAATGGTCTACTAACAGCTATCCTCTATCTAGAAGTGACAGCAGTGGGTGAAAAATGTCATCATACAAGAACAAGAGGGGAAGCAGGAAGACAGAGCAGACTCAGGCCCTAATGAAAGCCCTCAAGCCGTTAAATTATAAAATCTAAACAAAAAGATGAGAAGGAGGCTGCCAAGAAAGAAACTGTTCAGAGCGAACTACACAGGCCAGAGATACTCAGGAGATAAAAAGTGCTTCCACACAACCATCAAGACTGGAGTAGTATCCCAGCACGCACATAACCCATGAGTCAGTACACAATTATAACTCCAGTTTCCAGAGGACGGAGACAAGAACACGACTGGGGCTTGCCAGCCTAGCAGGTTCCAGACATTGCCTCAAATGATGGGTGCAATCTGACAAAGAAGCTCCAATGTCCTCCTGGCACGGGCATGCCAGGAGAGGGACAACCCAGACACACACACACACACACACACACACACACACACACACACACACACACACACACCCTCTCTCTCTCTTTCTCTCTCTCTCTCACACACACACACACACACACACACACATACACACTCTCTCTCTCTCTCTCTCTCTCACACACACACACACACACACACTCTCTCTCTCTCTCTCTCTCTCTCTCTCTCTCACACACACACACACACACACACACACACACACACACACACACACACACACACACACACTCTCTCACAGGGCTGGAGGGATGACCCAGAGGCTAAGAGTGCTTATACTTGTTGTTCTTGCAGAGGACCCAGGTCTCACTCTTAGCACCCATGTTGGGAAGTTGACAACCACCTCTACTTGCATCTCTAGAGAATCCAACATCCTCTTCTAGCCTCTTTGGACCTACATGCTATGCTCACATACAAAGAGACACACACACATACAAAGACATACATACACATACACACACATTTAAAAAGAAACCTTCATAGGCCAAAGACCCATTAACAGAGATAGCAATAAGACAGGTAGCTGGAACCTAATCCCTCCCAGCTCCACTGCCATGTGAGCAAGTTATGTTTGTAGCTGAGGACTCAGATGGGAAACACAGACAGCCTGAACCCGATGATTTCCAAAGAACCCTGCTCTAGCTCCCATGTCCTCCAAATATATAGTCACTGACAGCTATCAATGACTTGTATGACGACACAGGGACGTGTAACCAGCCTAACTCTATGCACGTTAAAAGCACCCATGCAGGCAAGGTCATTCTGTTCCAATCATCAGGATCAGCTTCTTACCACAGCGTGGTTCCTGAGGTGTTCCCTTCATGAAGAGCATGCAGGGGGCAGCGTGAGTCAGCTTTTTCAGGCGAAGGTTGAGATCTTCTTTAACATGTTCATTAGTACTAGGAGGAAAGGATCCACTAGACACGTGTCGCTGGACTTTTTTGGTCAACTCTGGGGCATGTGCACCATCTAACCGGTCGACTTTCTGAGAATTCTAAAGTTTGAAATGTCATTTAGAAAAAAGTGGCGTTTCCTCACATCGTCTACACATCTCTACCAGACTCCGAGGTTACGGGAAGGACCCACAGCTCTAGCTCCTGTTTAAAGGTATCCCTGTTGTTACTGAAGTGAGAGTCTGACCAGCAGCTGCTTGTTCTGCTTCTCACTTAGAAACACTATTTTGGAGCATGCTGGGCAAACAGACATCTCAAAGTAAGCCCAGCGTGATAGACCTACTCAACACAAATGAAGTTCTGGAGAGCTGTGGTAAGTGGTAATAATACCCATGGGTGCCCTGAAGCACAGACTTGCACTCGATTCCCAAGGAGTCATTAATCAACTAGAACCAGCCAGATGTCTCCTCACATCCAGGCACATGTCCTCAATAACCCACTTCAAACCTGGGTCAGGGAGTGCGAGTCGGTAGGAGAAGACTGGATTCTGGTCAGGAGGCTCCAGTTCTAGTTGTGAGCTGCCCACTGCCCACGGCAAGCAACCAGCATGGTCTTCATCAGTGAGAAAAAAGAGAGTACCAGAAAAAGGTGCAAGGCCAGGAGCAACCAAGGAGGCCCAGAGAGGATAAAAGAACGAGACACACAATCCCATGAGCCTCCTGGATTCCCATGAGCCTCCTGGGTGGACCGTCCCTGGGGCCTCCTTCATCCTTACCTTGAAGAACAGGAAGGTGGGAACAGAACTAATTTCATATTTTTCAGATACTTCAGGAACAGCTTCGGCTTCCAGCTTTAAAAACAAAAGAACCCAAGCTTCATTATCACTGGTTCCTTTTCTACTTTGCTATGTAAATCATTTCACATGCACTGTCCCTTCAAGTCCAGGTACTTTAAGACTACAGGACAAAAGTTTATGACACATTTACATTTAAATGAGACTCACTGGGCTGCCATGTCATCCACGGAGTCTGCAGTGTCAAAACAGGTTCAGAGGTTTTTATTTTGTTGCACATTTCAAAAGATGCCTGGAGGCTGTGAATAAAATTTTTGGTGCACTAGTGACCTAGTAAATTTTCAATCATATGCAGCTACTACTATATTGAAATCCATAAATCACTGACCCCAGTTATGTCATGATTACAGTGCTTATTTTCTGCCCACAGCAATCCTTGCTGTTTGCTCTATTGACTAATTTCAAGAGGCAGTACATCATGACTGACAGTTGCAGCTTTCTGCAAATTATGAAGCAAAAAGGAGTATTTCTTCAATAAACTATTGATGTCTGATAAATTTTACTTTTAACCCCTGCATGGCTGCTGAACACTATACAAACAAACAGCCTGCTAGGTTGCTTGCACTCCAGTCTAGTCAAACATGTAAACTCATTTTGACTAAGATGACTATCTGTCTGATCATTTCCTTGGGGCCCCTCATCAAACATGGTATGATGTGGTATCTGGCACATGGGTTTCAAACAGACTTAGAAACACAATTTCTAGATAATTAGAACACAATTACTGTAAAATATTTACGTAGGTCTTTATAAATATCCTTTGAGGGAAAACCAAGATATATTATATTTTTCTCTCATAGGACTGTCAATTTAATATAAACTTTTAGAAAGCAATAAAAACCTGCATTCACATTATACCTATAGGAAATAAAATTTATTGATAAATTATATTGTTAAATATGTTTAAAATATATATACTGAATTTCTCCAAGAGTGAGATTTCCACTGGGCTTGAAATGTGATTTTTGCCTCTGCTGTAGCCAGTCAGGCTACCTGTGCTGTCCTGGCGGGCAGAGGCACTGTCTAGCCTGATGTCTCATATGGCCTCGCTCACCCGTGGGCTCACCTGTTCTCAGGCTTTGTTTAAAGAGGACACTTTTAGTGCCTTCACAAGTGTTTTTAATTGTTTCTATTTTTCAAATGTACTTAGAGACCAGACTGACACAAATATTTTGAACAAACTATAGCTTTAGAAATGTATGTGCTATTTTTTTCCTTAGGGGCAGTTCCATACTCAGACCAATGATGCCCATGATGTCACCCATTAGCTGACCCTTGTTCAACTCTCTGATCAGCTGAGCATTGCTCAGAACGAGACCCTACATGCCATATAGCTGAGCAACACTAAGAAGAAACATGTTCCTTGACCAGAACAAAAACACCCTAACTCTTAACACAGGCCTACATATGTTAACTACATTTCTGCTGCCATTCCTGACCGAGGATCAACTAAAAATGCCTCCCCTCAAATGAGCTTCCAGAAGACTCGCTCTTCCTCATAGAGGCAATGGGGACACACAAACACAGAAAAGGTGATGGGATTTCCACTATAGCCATAAAGTTCTCCAAAACATCACCATCTGATATCCTAACACCTTTGTAGAGCTGGGGTAGAATTTGTCTGGCATGCATGTGGGTCTGTGTTCAGTCCCTAGCATCACAGAAAGGAACCTTTGCAACACTCAAAATTCTTTAAAAATATGGCACCAGCAGAGTATAATGGTCTTCATAATAAAAACAGAAAATAGTTTAAATGACCTTCATTTATGTACAAGAGCTCAAAGCTATCTTTCATGAATACCGGCTCCATACTATGAGCCCTTCTACAAACTAGATGAATAAACTTAATAACCTTAAAAACCATCATTTGTGGACACACCTATAAGAGTGTTTCACCCAACAAGAAGCAGACTGAGCAAGGAAGACTCATCTGTCCTCAAACTCCATGAGCACCACCCAACAGCATAAGGCCTCAACAGAAGAACAACAACAACAACAAAAACCAACAAAGGAAATGTGAATTCGTGCTCTTCTCAGGCTGGAACACCTATCTCTGACCCCTGGAATAAGAACCCCCAGTTATTGAGTCTTTGTGCTCCTGCCCTTGGAGTTCAAGCTCTACACTATCCGCTCCTTGGTCACAGGCCTCTGGCAGACTACACAACAGCACCCCTGCTTCTCCAGCTTAAGAGACTTCTAAAGCTCTGCGATGAGGTGAGCAGATTCCTATAACAAATCTCCTTACTTATCTTTATCTCCATGTTCCAAAGGCTGTTTCCCTGGACAAGCCTGGCTGATGTAAAAGGTGATGTGGGTGACATAATCAGATTCAGAGAAATAACAGTTCCGAAACGAAGCCTAAATATAAAATTTGTGCTTCTGTCATTATGCCACATGCAGCTTTCTACTGCTACAGTCAGAAGAAAGACTGTGCTTTAGGGACTGGTTTACCCACACTGCATCTTCACAATGCCTCTGCTGGGAACTGAGCTCCTCAGAGCCTTCCCATGGTGTGCCTGTGAGAAGGAGAGACAGGAGAGAACATGGCAGGCAGGCAGGCAGGGAGGGAGCTCCTCCTTCATTGTGGGAGGTCTAAGATAGGGGTTCCCTATGTAGTCTTGGCTGCCTAGAACTTGCTATGTAGAACAGATGGCCTCAAATTCAGATCATTGAAGACAGAGACTCAGATCCGTCTGCCTGAGTGCTGGGATTAGAGGTGTGTGCCAACACGCCCAGCAGGGTCCTCACTCTCAGACTCCATTTTACAGGTCAGTGACATCATCAAATGGCTCACAGCTGAGAGTTACTCTAAGCTAGATAATGCCTGAGGTTTAGTACACTGAGTCACTTATTTACTCCTGGTAATAGTTAGCACTACCATCTCAGTTATTTCATACAGAGCAACTGTGCAAACATTTGGAAAGTAGCATAAACTCTAACTTTAAGACACTTGCCTTCAGATATTAAAGAAACCTGGATTTTTTTTAAGATTTTATATTTTTATCATACTGTGTAAGTGTTTACACCATGCCCGGTGCCCACAGGTCAGAGGAAGGGGTCAGATACCCTGGAAGTGCAGTTACAGTTATGAGCCACTGTGTAGGAGCTAGAAACTGAAACAAGGTCCCTAGCAAGGGTCTCTAGTACTCTTAATTGCTGAGCCACAAAGACTCCTACAATAGACCTCGATGTAACTCAGTAGGAGAGCACTAGCCTAACATAAATGTGAGGTACTCAGAACAGTCCAACAGCACAAGGGACGGTGTAGGGATGCAAAGCACAACACTGTAACTTTGTAACTCCTCCATGCCTGACTCTCAGCACAGCAGCCACTATACCAGTGGTTCTCAACCTCCCTAACCCTGAGGCCCTTCAACGCACTTCCTCATGTTATTATGCTCACATAAAATTATTTTCATTGCTACTTCATAACTATAATTTTGTTACTGTTACGAATCAGAATGTCATTATCTGGGTTTGCTGATGGTCTTAGGTGACACTGCACCATACAATGAAATAATACTGACCAGAGCAACATCATAAAACTCTCCCTACACAGCTGACTCTAATCTTTGAAAATGTTTATACTGAAGTGGAATTGTTAGTAATGGTCAGTGTTAACTCTCAACTTGATGAAAGTCTAAAACGCCTGAGAGACTGTCTCTGGGCATGAGTGTGAGGAGACTATCCTAATTACCCAAGTGGGGTGGGAGTGTCAATCCCTTGGCAGGGGATCCTGGGCTGTGTAAGTGGAGAACTGAGCCAAGCAATCACATGTGTCATTCTTGTTCTCTTGGGAATCTGACTGTAATTTGAGCAGCTGCCTCGTTTCTACAGCTGACTTCCCTGCTATGATGGACCTAGAGTTATGAGCTAAATAAACCTTTCTCCCTTAAGTTGATTCTGCCAGTGTATAGCATCGCAGCGATAGGAATGCAACTATGATGCATGGCAAATGAGAAATGCAGGAGAGGAGGATAATTTCCTACAAACAGGATCTGATCTTCTCCCACTTTTTCATCATGGGCAAAGCTGTGGAATTTTCTGTCTCTTTCCTACTATCTCTCATTCCCAAATATCATAATCTGAAAGATTCAATCAAATGATAAATATGTATTCCCACCAGCATGGTACACAAGCCTATTCAACACCCAGGAAGCTGAAGCAGAAGATCATAAATTCATCCTTCCACCTACCCAGACACATCCACATCCATAGATCAATAAAGGGTACTTCCCTTTTAGGTACAGATCTATGTATTTTGAAAAGAAAAGGCACTTAATATTTTAATTAGCCATTTCACTCTATTCTGAGTAAGTTTGACTCTTTGTAAGGCATTTACCAATGGAAGTAATTCATGTATTTCCTCAGTTATTAGAGATGTAAGAACCTACAGAAAAACCCAAGTTTCAGGATCCAACTGGTTATGGCAGCAATTGAGGGAGGGAAGGACCTAGCCCGTCAGCAAGAGCTAGCATCTTACAGCCACATCACAAGGGTCTCAGCAGAGAACGCGAAAGCCTTGCCCCTCAGCTTTCAGTCCTGGTAGGAACAAGCTTCACGACTCTTGGCAGAAATGTGTGGCTGATTTGTCTGAGCTGGTGTATCTTAGTAATTAGAAAACTAGTTCTTGGTAGTTACAACCAATTTAAAAGATCATCTTCTAGCTGATCCAGAAGGAGGTGTAGATGAGCTGTTTCACTGCTGGCCTAGCAATGCAGGAAGCCCTGGTTTGATCCTCAGCACCAGAACTGGGGCACTATGGGACCTACTACAATCCCATCACTCATGAGATAGAGGCAGGAGAATCAAAATCTCAGAGTCATCCGTGGCTCCACAGTAAATTCCAAACCAGCCTAGGATACGTAAAGCTCTGTCTCAAAATAAGAGGAGGAGGAGGAGGAAGAAGAGGAGGAAGAAGTAGTAGTAGTAATAGTAATTTACATGCAAATCAAAAAAAAACGTATTTAAAAGGAAATCGCTTATTTAAGTGACTTTGTGAGCCTACTAGCAAAGACTGGAGCAATCACTTCATTTTGCAAGTCAAAATGCCAAACTAGCTGGGCACAGGGGGCACCCGAGAGGCAGAGGCAGACAGATATAGCTACGAGTTTGAGGCCAGTCTGGTCGGCAGAGTAAGTTACAGGATAGCCAGGGCTACACAGAGAAACCCTGTCCTGAAAGACCAAAAAAAAAAAAAAAAAGCCAAACTAATACACCTTTTTTTAAAAGACCAACTGGACAGAAAGTAGGAGTGGTAAGCCATTCCTGAGGTAACAGCTACAAGAGGCTGATACTAAAGTCTGGCGTGAATCCAAAAGTTTGAGATCAGCCCGGGAAACACAGTGAGACTCCCAACTCAAGAGATAAAAAAGTCACTGATGAGTAGAGTATTTGCCTTTCTCCAGAAATTTCCAGAACTCCTACTTACAAACACACTGCTGCAAACCCTTACACAGTCAGGCCTAGGTATCCCCGACAATCCAGCAGTACCACACACCTCGGACTCTTGGCTCACTGCTACATTTAAGCACTTGAACAACTTGAAATCTCACTGCCAAGTCTGGTACCAATGTGAGAAGCCATTCTACAGTGACTTTAAATAAATCATTCAGATGGCAGCTGAGAACAGCGTGTTACCTAAATCAGTAACATTATACGTATGAAAGCAGACATGGGACAATTACGGTCATCCTGACTAATTCTATGATTGAAGTGTTTAATCATTCATTACACTTGTAGTCATTATCTTTTCTCACTGGCCAAACATGCAGTTTTAATGCTCCCTTCTATTATTTATACTGGACATTTTAGGGTTACCTTCTAGGGTTACATTATGCATTTCATCAGAATTTTAAATAAGTCCTTAAATTTTAAAAAGCTAACTATTATATTCATATTTGTGCTATCTGCATAAAGAAACACTGAGAGAATTCATACAAAATTAATACAACTGGTTACTTACAGGGACGGACAAAGGTTGGCAGGGAAGACATGGAGTGAACCTTCTCAGTGTCCACCCTGCTATTCTGCTTGGCATTTTGAGCCATCAGAATACACTACCTATTCAAAGCACAAAAACTCAGTCTGTGCAAATGCTCTCAGAAAACATAATTACCTACCATAAAAAGGAATTAAGAAACTAGATATCAGAAATCTGACCAGAGCTTCACATGGCCTCTAACCTCATACATCTGTCAACATGTATTTTGAACTCACAATTTATAGTTTTAAAATGAAGGTTTTTGTTTTTGTTTTAAATCCTAAGGATTTAGCACTCAGAAAAAAGGCACAAAACACTGACCCCAGCACTTGGGAAGCAAAAACACTGAGATCTTGAGGCCAGACTGTGCTGTGAGACCCTGTCTCAAAGTAAATAAATCAACTCTAAGAATTAAGACTTTCGAATACAATAATTCCCAACAAATAATTCTCCCTTTCTAATAATTCTCAACAAATACTTTGCTCTTTTAAAAACCTGAACCAGTATTACTTCCTGAATGGCTAGACTACATGTATGTAAAGTAACTCTGCTATCGCCAGGCCCAGCTATCGACTCCCTCTGAGAACCCAGGCTCTCAGAAGACAGCACGAAACGTAGACACAAGACTTGA
Organism: Rattus norvegicus; assembly: GCF_021556685.1. Lineage (NCBI taxonomy): Eukaryota > Metazoa > Chordata > Mammalia > Rodentia > Muridae > Rattus > Rattus norvegicus. The sequence continues at coordinate 205,184,573 of NC_141534.1, read as the reverse complement.
ATAAAACAGGGGCTCAGCGTACAGAGGAGAGGCAGACACAACTGACCCCAGCAACCTGTTTATACACGCACTTTCTAGAATCATTTTCACAACATAGCTAGCTACCTTCTCAATGTTCTCCAACTACTATCAAGCTAAAATTATCCAGTGAATTATCTGGTCTGCTTGTCCTGTCAGACACTTCTGTCTTTTGCCCACTCTGGAGTGATTTTTTAAACTATGTGAGAAATACAACACTAAAAGATCTGTCAAGGAGAGATGGCTTGGCGGTGAAGAGCACTGCCTGCTCTTCCAGAGGTCCTGAGTTCAATTCCCAGCAACCACATAATGGCTCACAACCATCTGTAATGGGATCTGATGCCCTCTTCTGATGTGTCTGATGAAAGCTACAGTGTGCTCATATACATACATAAATAAATAAATAAATAAACAAACAAACAAACAAACCTTTAAAAAAAATCTGGCACAATAACTTGCTGCAAATATAACAGAATTCAACATAAAGTTCAAGTATTTGGAACTTCACATTGTAAAACTCTAGTCTATCCCATAAGTCAGATATTAATAAAGGACATAAGACTGAAAATGTATAGTACCTTCACAAATGAAACATGAGGATGCTCTTTAGCTAACTCTGCCATGACATCGTTCATCTGTACACACTGTGGAGCCCATGGCGCCCAGAAATGGACCACAAGGAGTGACCTGTAAATCAAAAAAACATTTTTTATTATAATAATCCCAGAAGCAAATATGGGTATAGATCAAATTCTCCTACCTAGGAAACAGAGTTCTGTTGTAGCATGTGGCATCACTGCCAGTCTTCAGACTATTTGGATGAATATTCAAGTTAATAGGATTTCTTAAGTCAAGATTAAGCCCAGTGAGTGGGTCTAAATGTGCATCCATCTCAACACACATCAATTTTATTTTCAGACCCATGATGAAAGGAGAGTCTGAATTTCTATACAAGCAAGCTGCTGCTGAGAAATGGTTATAAACGCATTATTAATATTAATCTCACATAATATTGTGACAAAGAGATACAACTGTAACCACAGAAGAGCAAAAAAGTCTTAACAGTAAAGGCAAGGCAGAAGAGAGCAGAGCTGCAATCATGGTCATGGCTGCCTGTGCAGTTATGTTACCAGAGAACCCTCCATGTGGGCGATCAGCGGCGTCATCTGATTCCTAGGCCATGTTACCAATCTTAGTTATTTCCATGCAAAACTGCTTTCACAAAGACCTATGTTTGAAACCACCTCAAATTTAACTGAAACGTGAATTTACAGAATTCTAAATTCAAATAAAACCCTCCTCCAAGGTGGGGGGGGGGCACACATAAAGAAGTGTTATATGGAGAAAGATGCAAACATTTACCTCCCAGCAAGGAACAGAATAAGTAACGATAACGGGGGCTGGAGAAATGCTGGGCGTGAGCAGTGCTTGCTGCTCTATCTACACAAGGACAGAGGTCACACGGTTCACAAAAATCTCCAAAGACAGCAGCTCCAAAGTTTTGGCCTGCATGGTTACCCACATGCACTTGTACACATATACATGTGCACACACAGAAACACATATAAATTAAATCTAAAAAAAAAAAAAAAAAAAAAAAACACAGATGAGAAGTGGGACCCTACCCACAACAAGACACATATGGGATATATGGGATGAGGAAGGTTACAGCCAGAAAGAGCAAAAAAGGGTGACAGACCACAATCAAAGGTTGACTACAAGTCCTGGCTTAAACACTGATGGTGAATGTCCTAAGAGGAAGCGAAGTCTACTTAATATCAGGACCAGGGCTCAAGCACAGAGAACCTCACTCTCTACAGATGTGGAAATCAAGAAACACAGAGCCAACCATGGCACAGAAGGGACAGAGGAGACTGGACATCAGTGTCTCTGGGTCTCATGAACACTGCACACATCAGGCCAGATGGAGGGACAGAGAGAAGAGGGACAGTTTCAGGAGTTTTAAGATCAGTCTCCCAGAAGTCAAGAGAACGGCAAGGGAGAAGTTCCAACCACTAAGGTAACAACGAACAGTGAATGTGGCTGATTGCCAAAAGAAGCCAAGAGCCACAGCTGCACAGGGAGCTGACTGGAAGTGGCCGCCACAGAAATCAACTCAAGAGGTCTGGACTGCACAGAGGAATCCAAGAACATGGGGTTCAGCTTAACTCCGGTGCAAGAAATCAATCCCCAGATGCTTGTATAGTGCAGGAACAATGCCAGTGTAGACAGAGTTGAAAATCTGAGACAGCTGTAGGTGCAAGGTTTCCAAGAAGTTAGGAAAGGAGAAAGGTAGCCAGAGCAAAAGAATAGTGCCGCTTTCTCTTACCCTCTCTTACCCCCTTGCTTTCTATTCTTCTCTGTTATTGACTCCATTTCCCCCCCCCCGCCCCCCACGTGCCCGTGGCCGGCCACCTTTCCTCTCTTTTTCTACTCTTCTCTCATTAAAACAGTGCCTTCCAGTTCAGAGCCAAAGAAAGAAGAGAAGATTAAATGGCAGGTACAAAGTAGGGATAGGGAGGGTTGAAAAAGAAGCTACCTGGAATCCCGGATTTGCTCACGCATAATGCTAGATCACACACGGAAACAGAAATGGAAGCTCAGTGTGGAACTACATGTTTATAACCCCAGCACTACAGAGGCTGAGGTGGAAGAATGAGCAGTTCAAAGCCATCCTGAGCCAGTAGGACCGCCTCAAAAATGGTGGGGACTGGGCTGAGGGAGGGGAGGCAGACAGTTGTGGAAGACTGGGACTATTTAGAAATGATGAAGGAAAGCCATTTGAAAGGATACCAAAGGCAAAAAGGAGGATCCATCTAAGGCAAGAAAGGACACACTGTATGTTCCATAAATGGGTTACAATTTACACCAGACAGACTTGTATCTGGCAGATCTTTGAAGAGCCTCAGCTGATGGCAACTGCTCTATCAAGCAGTGTTGCCTCTCGGTCACACATTCAGCTAGACAACATTTTCCAGTCCTCCTTAAAGTTGTCTGGGGACCATGAACTAAATAAGTTCTAGCCTACAGAACACTAAAACCCTCCCTCATAAGCCTGTGCAGGCTCTGACCACACCTTTCAGCCCAGCAGAGCATCTAAGAGAGGTCCCAAGGCCTACTTGAGGCAAGAAAAGCAAGTCAACAAGACCTTGACAAGGGGGTTGGGGATTTAGCTCAGTGGTAGAGCGCTTGCCTAGCAAGCACAAGGCCCTGGGTTCGGTCCCCAGCTCTGGAAAAAAAAAGAAAAGAAAAAAAAAAAAGTTTAAAAAAAAAGACCTTGACAAGGAGCATCCAAGCAGTCTGTAACACACCCAAATGCCCACAGATAGAAAAAGCACCCTACACTCCAACAATGAAACATGCGCCAACTATTCAACTATGGGGGGGGGGGGGGCTGCTGGTTGATGGTGGCATACGCCATTAATCTCAGCACTTGGGAGGCAGAGGCAAGACAGGCAAGGCTACACAGAATAACCCTGTCTCAAAACAACAAAACCCCAAAAAGCTGTTCTAGAGAAACACACAACCACATAGACAAGTCTAGAAAACAAGCCAAGCCAAGGATACCAGATTAAAAGAATCATCTGCCAAGACAGTTTACAGTGTTGAGGTAGCAGCAACACAAGAGGAAAGACTTGGCTACCCTCCATCCAGTCCAACCATACAGTTTTCATTCTGACATGATTACATCAAGATACCCATTGTTAAAAGGAGGCTTTTAACTTGAGAACATGTCTAGCATTGACTCACTGAACAAACCCACACACTGTACTCCTCCATGAGCCTAACAACCTATGAACAAATACAATTTAATACATTTGTTTAGAGACTGTGACAGAAACTGAGAATAATTGGCCACAAATACCTGCTACAAACTAGCTTGTGGTAAACTGCTTGAAAATGTAAGATCACGGGGAAGCATATGAGCAACTGGCCCAGGTGTGACAGTGGCAGTACACCTGACAAAGCAACTTAAAAGGGCTTATTCTGAAAAAGGAAAAAAAAAAAAAATCATAGCATAGTAGTGCACAGTTAATCCCTGCTCTTAGGAAGCAGAAGTGGAAGGGTTCCACACACATTCAGGGTGGGTCTTCCCATGTCAATTTACCTAATCTAGATCCCTCTCAGAAACCCTCATAACAGGTCTCTTGGTGACTGTGGCTCCTGCCAAGGAGAAAATCACTATTAGTCACCACAGGAGTGAAAGGAGAGCCTAAGAAAGGGAGGGCAGAAACTACAAAATATGCATAAGTCCAAGAACAAGGCAAGCCATGCTGATAGATCAGGGGTACAAGGGCCTCCAGGAGTTCAAGAGCCTGTCTTCAAGACAGCTAAACCCACATGAGCAGCAGTAGTCTTGAAAGGTGAGATACACTTTTCAGTGAGGATTTCTAAAAGGAAGTGTAAGAAGCACCTTCTCACCCTGCTGGTAGAAACTAAAAACCAGACCTCCACAAAGTCCATACCCGCAAAGTATTTATTCCAAGAATTAAAAATACAAAGATTTAGGAAGACAGGTATCTTCCTACCACTACAGAAGAAAATAACCCCCCCAAAAAAAAAAAAACAAAATAAACTCTTATCTCACAACAGCTTTCAAATAACTAAAGTACTTTTAAAATATTAAAGTATTTCTAAATATTTAAAATACACTAGAAACCAAATTTGCAAAGAAATTTTAATGACATAAGAAAATGCTGACAATTTTGGCTTGCTTTTAAAAATTACAGTAGGAGGATAGAGATGTAGCTCATGGCAGAGGCTAGTATGCCTTAGGCCTTGGACTTAATTCCAGCAGCAGAGTTAAAAGAATAATAGTAATAGTAATAATAATAATAATAACAACAACAACAAGGGACTAGCCCAAGTGTGAAAAGCAAAAGAGGAAAGCTGGGTGTGCTGATGTCTGCCTGCAATTGCAGCACTCCCAAGTAGAGGCAGCCGGATCATGAGCTCAAGGTCATCCTCAGCTGCTGGGGACAGCATAGGATGACAGGGACTGCCAGCAGTAGGCCGGGATGGAGACATCTCAGTAGCTCACAGCAGCTCTATGTAAAAACTGGTTGTTCCCATTTCTCCTAACCTTAGCCCTGGACAGCGGCTATACAGATTTCATTTGTGCCTGACTGCCTTTCAGTAGGCCTTGGTGTGCATAATTATTCTATTATATCTGACTTTCCTACTTCTTTCTCCTTCTGCTCTGGTGAATTCTGTGAAACTAGATGGTCCTTGATGCAATGATTGTTAAACAATTGGAAATTGAGGCATAGGGGCACAGCACAGCACAGTCCTAATGGCCCAGGTGCGTGCTGTGTGTTCTCATCTTGGAAATAATGTAATAACTGCACAATAGTAGTTACAGATTAATGCTTGACTTGCAAAAAAACTTTAAAGAAATTATTAAAAGATGAATTAGAGCCAACATTGGGACCTCAAGAAAGGAAAAAATTATTGAAGTTAGGAAATAAGTTTTACATAACATTTGAGAGTGGTTCCTGGATAAGGAAGTATAGAATACATAAAATTATATACTAAGAACTAAGTCAAAATACTGGGACTCTTACAAGAGTCATTGTGTGCAAGGAACAGAAAGCTAGCGGAACTACTGAGTTAAGGGTTAACTTGATCCTTTCTGGCCACTGCCTGGCAGTTTTGCCCATGTCATTTATCATTAGAGCGTCACAGGAAAATGCAAGTAGCTGACTTTGGAGCTCTGAGCTCTGAAGTATAATAAGTCAAAAGTTAAAGTTTAAATAATGATAAGTTTACAATTATTATTTTGGCCACAGGCCTGGGAATAGGGGAAGCTTGAAACTTTGGGGAAAAATTGTAATTCTTACTTCTTTGTGGGATGTGGTTATTCTTTTGAATTTGATTTGGCAATGATTATACAATGTTTTTTCTACCTGCTTTTGGATTATCAATAAAAGACTGGGACAAGAGAAAGGCTAGAAAGCATGTGAAGAGTGAATGTGAGAGTGAATGTGAGAGTGAATGAGAGAGCGAGTGAAGGAGTAAAAGATGAAGTGAATGAGACAGCATAACAAGAGAACGTGAAGGGTGAGTGAAGAGAGAATGTGAGGTGTGTATGAAGATTGTGTGTGTGAGAATGAAAAGGTAATGAACAGAGGTGTACATGAGTGTGGGAGTTCGAGAAAAGAAAAGGGCAATAGAAAAAAGCAGACTGCGCATAAGAATGCAGAGTGTGTGCAGCCTCAAGCTGCGAGAGAGAGAGAGAGAGAGAGAGAGAGAGAGAGAGAGAGAGAGAAAGGAAACTTTAAGCCTTGAAACTGCCTGTACCCAAAGAGTAGTCTGTGTATATTTATTATGTGCCCTCCAGATATCCCTGCTTCCAGTTGAGAACTCCAATCCTGTGTCCAGGCTGGACCCCGACACTCAGCTACATCTAGGGTTCCAGGCCAGCCTCCATTGAGCCCTGGCTTCAAAGAGAAGGGCAGGAAGAGGAAGAAAGAGCTAAGTTTTGCTCCAAGGGCACTAACATGGCTTTGAATTCTTTGAACACCCACAACTATAAACAGTAATAACTTACACCATGGGATGATAGAAAGATCAAACAAAAATGTGTTTTGATAACATCATTGCATGTGTTTAACGTGAATGATTATTGCCCAAGATTTCCTTATATTTACACTTCTAGCTCTTATTTTCCGTTTAAGCATGGGATACCAACCGCACATGTGATAGGATTGATGTCACCCTCTATACTGTATGTAACTAGTCTCTCCCTCATAAGTCAGGCCAGTATGTCCAATGCATTGTTTTAGGACAACAATTAGAAAGATCAAGCTGAAAACTTTACTAACAAGACTCCCTTATACCCTGCACTGGCATTCAAACCAGTGCTCTGAACATGCACCCCACTACTGAGCTGCACTACACCCCAGAATATTTGACTATTTTAGCAGACATAATGAGTCTCAGTTCTCCATCAATGAAACAATTAGCTCAAATGTCATTTGTTGTTCTATTACAGTGTTCTATTACTCCAGTTATTCATCTGCAAATTACAGTACAAATTCTAAGCACTACTACCATATTTTGGATTCTAAGTGGTTTATGAATGGGCCCAAATTCATAAACCAACTCTGATACCCAATTCCCACTTCCACTGTATAGACAAAAACTAAGATTCCAGTAACTTACACAAACATAAAAACTTATCAGAAAAATTACACTGTGTGTGTGTGTGTGTTTAATATAAAAAGTAAATTTCTGGACTGGACAGATGACTCAATGATTTTACAAGCACTAACTGCTCTTCCAGAAGACCGGGATTCCATTCCTAGCACCAACACAAAGGCTCACAATTCCAGAGGAGCCAATGCCCTCTTCTGGCTTCTGGGGTACTGCATGCATATGGTGCACAGACACACACACACACACACACACACACACACACACACACACACACACACACACCAGCAATAAAAGAAAAAGGTAGATTTCAACCCACATCAAAATTGAAAAGTCTTGACATGGGAATGATGGCACTCACAAATGCTATTTGTATTTTTTAAAGCATTTTCTTTTTTTAAAATATCTTTTGTTTTGATGTTTTTTTTAAGATTTACTTATTTAATGTTATGTGAATACACTGTCACTGTCTTCAGATACACCAGAAGAGGTCACCAGATCCCATTATAGTTGGGAGGCACCATGTGGTTGCTGGGATTTGAACTCAGGACCTCTGGAAGAGCAGTCAGTGCTTTTAACCACTGAGCCGCCTCTCCAGCCCCATCTATCCAGCCCCACTATTTGTATTCTTAATGGCTTCCACATCCACACAGTGCAGCTCCTTCATTGAGTGTCACACAGCACTTCTCATGAGACCCATTCCTGAGTCATCTCAGGCACACACCAGTGACAAGAATATATGTAAATGGGTTCGGGGTTTGTGCTGTTCCTGTTCTGTCCCCCTCCTCACTGAGAGAAATAAATGTTTGTTTCCTGGTTTTTTGCAATAGGGTCTCCCCATATACCTCTGGCTAGCTGAAATTCACTATGAAGACCAAACTGACCTTGAACTTGCAGAATAAATGGCATGTTAACTTTTACCCACTAAGGCCTATTTAAACCATGAAACATAAAAACAAGCTAAGCATGTGAAACACGCTCACACACATAAAAGAATCTTCTCAGATGATTTAAGTTCAAGCTTTGCAGGACATGTCCACACAAGCCCTCATCACTCCATGAGGCCATCTCTGACGTCCTCCACAATGCCTGGTAAACGACCTGGCTGGATCAATCAGAGCCCAGCTTCTACCTACGAGCAAATGTTATTCTCCTCTCTTTTCCTTTTTTTTTTTTTTTTAAAGAACTGGAAGGTTTTTGTTATTGTTGTTATCTGTTGTTTTCGGTGCTAAAAGTTGAACTAAGGGCTTCTTGTATATTAAGCACTAGCTACAACCGCCAGCCTCTGAATGAGCTATTTTAACTCCCCTCTATGCTTTATAAAGTAGCAGATGTCAGCCAGTCAATCTCCCACCTGCCCGCTCTGCTCTGTAAAGACACCAAGGCCTCACATAAGTGGAGAGAGCTTCCGGTACGCCAACCACAGCAGCACTTGAACCGAACCGGTCCATTCACCCGGGAGGAAGCCAAAGGTGACGTTATGAAACTTGCCCCAGGGTTACTAGAACATAAGGAGGGTTAGGGAGAGAGGTTGGGGATCCCAGGCAGTTGACCCCGAAACCCCTCACTACTCTGCAGACCAAGGCTGGGCAGCATCACAGAGAGCCGAGGTAGTGGTTTCCCACGCATCCCCAGGGCTGGCCTTTGGAAGTCTTGTCCAAAGGCGAACCGCGCTTGCACCGGGCCGCAGCAGACCCTCCCTAAGTCAGCTGGTGATTCAGGAAAGTCCCGGACCTAGGGACTAGGCTCGGCCTGCCGGCTGATCACCAGCCAAGACTTCCTTCAGGAGGCGCCCACATGCGGGTCTCCGGAGGGCAGGTCCATTGTGCTCTGCTTCCCTAGGAGGGGGTACCACCGCGGCCCAACTAAGGCCGCCGTTGGACCACGAGCTCAGCTCCGCACATGCGGCGTTCGGGGGCCGCCCTCAAGACCCCCAGCCCGCCGCCCTCTGGTCCCCGGGCCCTCTTGCCGACCCGCATACTTGGTTTTGAGGCGCAGTAGCTCCTCAAACTGCCGGGCAGAGCCGACTTCCACCACTGCCACGGCCGCCTCGGCTGCTTCAGCCGCCCCCGCCGCCATGCTGCCTCCGCCAGACGCCAGCAGTCGAGCGCCGGAGGCTCGATAGGGCGGGATGGACACTCGAGGAGGCTGCGCACGGGGAAGCCACGCCCGCTGCGGTGGGGACCCACCCCTAACACACTATACCACGCCTTCCAGCTCTGAAGGGAACTCCCTGGGGCCAGGAGAACTGGGAGCTTTGGAGGCACTACTGGTGGCGCTGGGTTGACTAGTGGAGCCTCGCTGTTTTGTATTGGTGTGCTAACTAGCTAGATGCCTTGGCCCCTGGCTGTTGTAGCTCTGGAGCACATAAACCTACAATAGGAAGGGATGTAAGTATGTGTGTTTTGTAAATCAGAGTGAAGTCAGATTAGAATATTGGCAAGCTGAAATCTCACATGAAGCTGCATAAAGATGACTAGGAAGTCGAAGACTAAAACCAATAGTATCTGAGCAAAACCCTGATAGTCCTTGTACCTCAGTCCTGAAGGAAACTCGAACTCTTCTAGAAGTGCCCTCGGAACCCCAAAATCAACCCTTCGGTACAACCCTGTGATCCCCGTTGCAACCTTGACACGGCAAGGCCTAAATGGCCCCATTGCCTCTAAGAACCGTTAGGCTCCTTTTTAGAGTTCCTGCACCTTCCCACCCAGACCCTGCCGCCATGACCCTCGCCTTCCTTCCCTGTATGGGCAGTGACTCTCCAGCGGTATCTCCACACCATTTCCCATGCTAAGGCAGGAAGAGTTCCTTAAGTTTGAGTCCAGCCTGGCCATACAGTGAGTTCCAGGCCAGCCTGAGTAACAGTAGCCGATTACATGTTGAAATATTTTATTTCGGATATATTGGGAATTAAAGATTTCCTTTTACCTTTGCTCACTGGGCCACTTTAAAATACACAGGATTGTCCCTTGTGGTGGCCACTCCTGTGTCATATTGGCAGCCCTGCTCTTGTGATTGCGAACAGCCCTGGGAGCCGTGTCACACACACCTCGAGAAACACAGCTCCTAAAAATGTACATCACAGCACTCCAAATGCAACAGGACAAATTGTTTTGCTTCTTGGCTGGGTGCTAGAAACCCAAACTTTGGACTGTAAGAAATAAAAATACACAAATACCAGTAAAGCCACAGAAACCTCAGAAAGGCATCAGGATCACACACAGACATTATCATTCTGATTATAATATTGTATTATAGGTTTACAAGGTGTGATGGTTTGTGTATACTTAGCCCAGGGAGTGGCACTATTAGTAGACATGGCCTTGGAGTAGGTGTGGCCTTATTGGAGTAGGTGTGTCACTGTGGGCATGGGCTTTAAGACCCTCCTCTTAGCTTCCTACAAGCCAGTCTTCTCCTAGCTGCCTACAGAACAAGAGGTGGAACTCTCAGCTCCTCCAGCCCCATGTCTGCCTGGACACTACCAAGCTCCCACCTTGATAATAATGGACTGAACCTCTGAACCTGTAAACCAGCCACAATTAAATGTTGTCCTTTATAAGACTTGCCTTGGTTATGGTGTCTGTTCCTAGCAGTAAAACCCTAAGACACAAGGTTTTATCAGTGGGAGACAGTACACACATTATCTCTGTGTCTTGCTCCCCCCAACTCACCCCAGCTTTTATTTTGAAAGATGGCCTAGAGTTGACTATGAAGTCAAGGTTGGCCTTGAACTCATGATCCACTTGCTTCTACCTCCCAAATGTTGGAGTTATATATATGTGCCACCTAGTTGACAATAAAGTTACTACGAGGTGTGTCTAGTCAATCATAAATTTATTATTGTTTTTAATTGAAATACATACTTAAGTGTCACAGGCTGGCCTCCAACTTGCTGAAGTTGTTGCTGAAGTTTATTGTGTTCTCCTGATCCTCCTGCCCCCACCACCTAAGTACTGGGATTACAAGTATGTGCTCCTAGACCCAGCATTTTTCTTTTCACATTAAGTATATATGAATCTACATTTTTTTAAAATAAAGAGTGGGTTGACTGAAAGCAAAAACTGTGGGCGAACACTTTGGAGGTAAAATGCACTAGAAAGGAGAAAACCATGTTGCAGAAACAGGATGGGGTAGGCCAGGAATCCCAGCTCTCTGAAAGCTAAGGCAGGAGAATCAAGAGTTTGAGCTCCCCTGTGTTACATGGTAAGTTCCAGAGGGCCTGGGCTTCATTATGAAACTTGGCCTTAATAAAAGAATAAAAAATAAAATTAAGACAGGTTACCCACTCTGATTACTTTATTTAAGTATATAAACTATATAGCTGAATGTGGCATTTAAAAAGGTCTCCCGAAAGTTCCCCAAAGTGTAAGAGCTCGATATGAAAGAACAAGAAGAGCTGGGGTGCTAATGAGAGGCCTTCATTCTCTAACCCAGCAGTTTCCAACCTGTGCAGTTCCCACTCCTTTGGGGTCGCATATCAAATAGCCTACATATCAGATACTTAGATTATAATTCATAACAGCAAAATTACAGTTATGATGTAGCAATGAAATAATTTCATGGTTGGGGGTCATTACAGCATAAGGAACTGTGTTAAGAGGTCCCAGCATTAGGAAGTTTGAAGACCACTGCACTCACTGTACCTGCTTCTGCCTGCCTCGGAAGAACTCAGACTGCTTCTGTGGGTTGAGATTAGTAACATTGTAATTCAGCGAGGCGATATGTTACAGAGTTACAGAGTTTTGTTGTTTTTTGTTTGTTTGTTTGTTTGTTTTTTGTTTTTTTTTTTTGTTTTTTTTTTTTTAGGATGTGGCCCCACTTCTCACCTGGCAGTTTTAACTCTGACTTTCCCTCTGAATGGAATGTGCTGCACATGGCAGTGGCAGATACCAGCTCCAGAGGAAAACAGCAGGACATATCCTGAGAAACTCTCCCACCACCCTTTCTGCAGTTACCACTGCCAATATTGATAACCCAGGAGGCAGCAGGCGCCTCAATGCCTAGAAAATGCTCTGACTTCAGCATCTAAGACTAGTGAGCTCAGGATGGGTGGGAACAGGCTGCATTTTAGAAAACTGATGTGCTCAAGTTACATCTGTATACAGATCTATGCTGGTCGAGGGGGTAGAGGCTTTTTGCCCCTCAAGGCAGTTAGATGGAGTGCATATTTCTCCCTCAGCATCCCTCAAGCTCTCGCCCCATTTATAGCTAAGGAAGCTGACCACTCACAGCAGTGAGGACAATACCAGAATTCCCCTTGTAACCACTGCAAACTCTCCTCAAGTCAAACCTTTTCCTTCAGACAACCTTGGGGAAACACTGACCACTTTTAGGTTCAGTGGTTTGTGCCTGTTCAGAACAACCCACACTTATAGTGTGCTGGCTAATTTTATGTCAACTTGAAACACACTAAAATTACTTGAGAGGTAGAAACATCAGTTTTAAAAAATGCTCCCAAAAAATCAGGCTCTGGGTGAGCCTGGAGAGCATTTTCTTAGTTAGTGATTAATGGGGCAGAGCTCAGCCCATGGTGGGTTGTGCTATCCCTAGGCTGGGTTCCGTAGGAAAGCACACTGAACAAGCCATGTTGAACAAGCCAGTAAGTAGCATCCCTCCATGGTCTCTGCATCAGCTCCTGCCTCCAGGATCATGTCCTGTTTGAGTTCCTGTTCTGACTTCCACCAGGGATGAACAGTGATATAGAACTGAGTTAAGCAAACCCTTTCTTTCCCAACTTGCTTTGATCATGGTGTTTTATCACAGCAATAGTAACCCTAACTAGAAGCTATTATTGTAAAAGAAAATGGCCAAATGGCCTTTCTCTATGCAGGTGGGGAAAAAATAGGAAAGCAAGAGATTGGAGTTGATCTGGGCCTATGTCCCTGTAGAGTCATTCTGGGTATAACACTCACTGGTGTCAGATGCCTTTTTAAGGCACTGGGACTCCTAACTGAGAGCCACCTGAGATTGACACCTGAACCTTCAACCCCCCTCTGCTAAGATGCTATCCTGAACTGTTGGATTTGCCTGACCAGAAACAGCCCTCCCAGCACATCAGCTGCTTTTACCTGTAGATTAAGACAATGAAGCTTCCCCAGGAGTGCTGTGAGGTACTTCTGAACATAGAAACAGGACCTGGGATTCTGGCCAGGGAGCTAAAGTCCTTGCCTAGGAGAGAGAATGCTTCAATGGGAAGGCAGCCAGGGAACTCCATCTTGTGTTTGCAATCAACTGAAGGACATATGCATGTGTGTACTCCTCTGTGTGTGTGTGTGTCTGTCTGTCTGTCTGTCTGTCTGTCTGTCTGTGTGACATGCGTGTGCATGTTCTTGTAAAGACCAGGGGACAACCTTTTCTGCTGGTCCTCAGGAGCTATCCACCTTAGTTTCTGAGACAAAGCCTCACTGACTTGAACTCTCTAAGAAGGCTGCTAGGCTGACTAGACAGTGAACTCCAAGGATCTGAATGTCTGTCTCCCCAGCACTGGGATTATAAGTGGGCCACCACAGCCAGCTTTTTTCTTCTTCTTCTTCTTCTTCTTCTTCTTCTTCTTCTTCTTCTTCTTCTTCTTCTTCTTCTTCTTCTTCTTCTTCTTCTTCTTCTTTTCTTTTTTTTTCTTTTTTTCTTTTTTTCGGAGCTGGGGACCGAACCCAGGGCCTTGCGCTTGCTAGGCAAATGCTCTACCACTGAGCTAAATCCCCGACCCCATAGCCAGCTTTTTTCAAGTGAGTTCTGGGCATAGAATTTAGGCCCTCATGCTTGAGGCAAGCTTTGAGCACCTTACCCACTTAGTTGTCACTCAGCCTTCAACTGTGTTATAAACTTGCAGGGGTGCAGGGCTTTGCTGGGTTAGACAGTGACAGCTGATATTTACTGCTCCTGAACAGCCAAGCTCTTTTTAGTTACTGTTGTTAGTGCAGTATTTTAACCACCAGCTTTTAATGATTTGTCCTGCGTTCCTATGGTCAAATCTTACTCAGCGTGCCCAGTGCCAGGACTGCGAGGCCACGAACAAACCATTCAAGGACCATGTCAAGGACCATACCCATCCCATGGGTAGAAATCTGTAAACCCTACCTAGAGAATCAACAAGCATAAAGGGGGAGTTGGGGGGGAAGAGAAACTATGGCACTGAAAAGGGCTGCCGCTCAAGTAAAATGGCCAAGGTTTCCCTTCTTTTAAGAGAGACTCTTAAATTCCAATTACTCCGCCCCCCCAAAGACCAGTTGAGAATAACCCCAACTGGAGGGAATTAATTTCCTTAGGAATTTCACTGGTGCGAGATTAATGGAGCCCCCCGCTGAGCAGCGGTAAAGCTGTTAGTACAGGATTTGCACCTGAAGGATACATATTTTAATTTCAGTTCTCAAGCTGCGATAACATCTTGTGAGCTACCATAAAAGCATAAATGAGCCCCAATGAGCCCTGCAAGTCTGCTGGGGACTTGCAACACACAGCTCCCCAGGAGAAGCCTGGAGCCCACTTGGCCCAGCAGGATCTTTTCTCCCCCACCCCAGCCGGATGCTGCCCACCAGTTTGGGCACAGTGAGAGGCAGCCTGAGCTCTTAGCTGGGAAAGGCCTGAAGAAATCTCCCTCTCCCAGAGTCCTGGAAAGGTGAGGATCAGGTTGACCCAGCCATGAGCAGAATCCTGAGGTGGGAGTCTTCTAGAGAGGCTATTCTTGTTCCACACATAGGTATAGCCGTCCAGACCTTGTGTGACATCTGGCCTGAACTGACAGTGAGCGTGGCCAAAGGCTGGGGTCCTCATATGGCCCCTCTGGAGTCCTATGGGGAATTTTACCCCACAATGGACCCGGAGAGGCAGGTGTCACCAAACCATGTAGGTATATTCGTTGTACATTGCCCAGCCGTGAGGCCAGACTCCTCCTCCTTACCCCACGGCCATTCTGGCGGCTAGACAGTCTGCCTGCCACGCCAATAGACACTTCTGTAGCACAGATGTGGAAAGTAGCTGTGAGCAGTCTCTGGATTCTCAGGAGGAGGAGCTCTGTCTGGGGACAAGACAGCCAATTTCGCCGCTCCCTTCTCGGCATAGGGGCTTTTATTGGAGTGCTCGATGTATGGGCCTGCTATAAAGGTTGTTTATGCTGTCATCGCTAGATGTTTATTGGTTATATTTCTGCTGCACTTGCTTGAAAAATAATTATTTCCAAAGAAAAGAAGAATTACATATCCAGTAAACTAAATAAGGCTCAGTGTTTATTAGGGACCTCTGACAGCTCCTCGAATGTGAACAACAACAACAAAAAAAAGCAGGTTTCCAAGCTGAGAATGGACAATTTATGTGCGAGTTTATTTGTAAAACAGATTTCAAGACATACTTCATCTTGGCTGTGCCAATAAAACGTGTTCCATTTCTTCTCAGGAGCAGGTGCTGTCTGACGGGCTCCGCATAATCTGGCTTCCCCGAAGTAGGTAAGACGGGCTGAATGAGCGGGCATATCCTCCACCAGGAGCTCGTGCTGAACACTGGGGCTGGACGGGGTTGAATGATCAGATCCCAAAAGGCCAACTCAGGAAGAGTCCGTCAGTGAGAATGCAGCTCAGCATACTTAACCCAGCTGCTGCAGTTCCCGCCCCCCACCCCGCCCTGTCCCCGAAGTCTTCAGTTAAAACCATTTAATGGGTCTACAAGTCTTCCATCCTCAGCCTGAATCACCCATATCCTCTCTCTACCCTGGCCCAGAAGGAACTGTGTGGTGTAGAGCCGGCTTCCAAGCTGCAGGTGACATCAGCCTCCACCCGAGACTGAAGAGTGTCTTTGTTGAGTGGATTCTCTCGTCAACCTAAGAGGCCCAGGAAGGATTAACACAAACACCTCCAAGGCTCTGTCCATGCTTGTGGTACTTCCTGCTTTTTTTCTTGACCTACGAGGTTTTAATACCTTCCCCGACCCTTCCCATTCCAGTCAGCTAAGTACTTGAGATCTTACGAATGCCACCACATCTGGACTGCATATTTGAAAGCACTGCCAGCACAGAGATGGAAAGGGTGAGAAAAGGAAGAACTCCTCGCACAATCACTGGCACACACATTTCCATGTGCAAAGCTACTTTCCAGGGGTCCATGCCCAAGGGACCACCCCAGACATACGGCTCAGGATACTGCACAGCCTAAGCTTGCAGCCGTGCATCCTGTCTTTTCTGAGTCAAAGTGCTTTACATATAAACAGTGTACACAGATGCATTTATTCCCCTAGTCCACTGAACGTTAATGTTCTGTTCTTATTTGTAAGTCTTGTTTCTTTCTCTTCTCAGACAGGATCTCACCATATAGTCCTGACTGTCTTGGAACGCACTACGTAGACTGGGCTGGTCTCGAACTCACAGAGATCTGCTTGCCTCTGCCTGCTTCAGCTTCCTAAGTTCTGGAACTAAAGGTGTGTGGCAGCTGTAATTTTTGTTCCTTTTCTAAGAAACAAGGACATAGGTGAGCCCACCCTTGTCACAGGCAATAGCGTGTATAGTGGTTTGAATCAGGAGTTTCCCAAAAGCTGCGTTGTTGGAGACTTGGTTGCCTGCTGATGGGCTTTGAAAATTGGCTGGAATAACCCCTTCACGGATTCCAAATATGATGCACGGAGAGGCTGGGCCTAGAAGTGGGAGTGTTCAATGGGCACGTGCCCTGAAAAGACATCCTCTATTCCTGGTCCTTCTTTGCCGCTCTCTGATTCCTGGCTGCTACAAAGTGAGCTGCAAAGCTCTGCCTTGCCCCTGCCCCCACCATGATGCACTCCCTCACGGAAGTCCTCACAGCAATGGCCCTAGTGGACCACAAACTCCAACCTCTGAAACCAAGAGAAAATAATAAATCTTCCCTGCTTGGATTTCCCCCCCCCCCTCAGATATTTATCCTAACAGCAAAACACAAACTAACACAGCCTGTGGAGCTAGAAGTAATTCCTTACAAAGCTAAGAAGCACTAGCCAGCCAGACTCAGGCTAGTGGCTCAAAGAGTTCACATTTCTGCCAGAATCTTCCAGATGCAGGGTTCTGGTCAGCTACTTGAATACACAAGTGTAATGGTTTGTATATGGCCCACGGAATGGCACTATTAGAAAGTGTGGCCCTGGGCTGGAGAGATGGCTCAGTGGTTAAGAGCACCGACTGCTCTTCCCGAGGTCCTGAGTTCAATTCCCAGCAACCACATGGTGGCTTACGACCATCTGTAATGAGATCTGATGCCCTCTTCTGGTGTGTCTGAAGACAGCTGCAGTGTACTCGTCATATACATAAAATAAATAAATAAATATTAAAAAAAAAAAGAAAGTGTGGCCCTTTTGAAGTAGGTGTGGCCTTGTTGGAGTAGGTGTGCTTCTGTGGGTGTGGGCTTTAAGACCCTCATCCTAGCTGTCTGGAAGCCAGTGTTCTGCCAGCAGCCTTCAGATGAAGATGTAGAACTCTCAGCAGCTTCTAGATCTCACCTGCCTGGATGCTGCCATGTTCCTGCCCTGATGATAATGGACTGAACCTCTGAACCTGTAAGCCATCCCCAATGAAATGTTGTCCTTTGTAAGACTCGCTTTGGTCATGGTGTCTGTGCACAGCAGTAAACCCTAAGACAACAAAACTCTCGCTTGCTGTGTGCGTTCAGAGATACCATCTCCCTGAGTAGATTCCCGGAGCAGCCAAAGGAGACCCAACTCCTGCCCAGTCCTGCTAGCAGAAGGATTCAAAGTAGATATTGTGAGGAACACTCTCTCTCTCTCTCTCTCTCTCTCTCTCTCTCTCTCTCTCTCTCTCCCTTTCTCTCTCTCTCTCTAACTCACTGTATGGGCACTCTGTAGACAGAGGCCAACCAATCAGTCATTGACTGATTCTTCTGTAGCAGACACCATCCTAGCATAGAAATCAGATCTGCTGAGACTGAACTAAGCCGATGACCTCAGTCATCATTGCCACATTCCTCAAACATCCACTACCATCACAAGAGCTTCCTCTCTAATAAACAAGAGAAATTTCTCTAGGGTGCAAGAAAAGAAATAAGGACTTCTTGTTCTTGGTTTTTTTGGGGGGGGGTGGATTCTTCCCCCCAACCCCCAATCCTAGGGCTAGAATCCAGGGCTTCAGCATCCTAGGCAAACACCCTACCACAGCTAAAATCCAGCTGTTTTACCCTGTGAGATAGGCCTTCCCAAATAGCCCAGGGTGGCACTGAACCCTTAATCCTCCTGCCTCTGCCTCCTAGGTACCTAGCATTTCAGGTTTGTGCCACCAGGCCCAAGGAATAGTGATTGATCCTTTGCTACTATTCATTACTGTCATCTGAATTTTTATCCATCCTGAGCTCCCTAGAGTCTGCTGGGCAGATCGGGCAGGAATGTGTCATCCTTAGCACTCCTCATGCAACTCCATGGCCTCGGCAGCAGGGCAGCATTGACTGAAGGAAGTTTGGAAGCAGTGTCATCAGATGACCTGGGCAAGCAGGAGGTGTTTGGACCTGCATTCCCATGGGAAGCTCTCCAGACTGGAGCCCCACCCTGGACTTAAACAGCCAGGATGTTTTCTGTGGTTTTGTTCTATAAAACTTCACTGACAGAGTTCCTTCTTCAAGGATATGAAAACAAGCTTCAGGCAAGATAACCCAGGCCTGTGATGGCAGCTGTCAGGTGGGAGGCAAGAGGATCAGCAGTTTGAGACCAGGGTGGGTAACATGAGGCCTTTTCTCAAAAACAAAAACAAACAAAAATCAACTTGGGGCTGGAGAGACCTAAGAGTGGTTAAGACCTCCTGCTACTCTTTCAGAGGATCTGCATGCATTCCCCAGCATTCCTATGGCGGCTTACAATTGTCCATAACTCCAGTTCTAGGATATCCGGTGCCTTCTGGCCTCCTCAGGTGCCAGGCTCCCACATACTGCAAATGCGTACATCCATGCTGGCAAAACACTCACACACATAAACATACAAATCATTTTTCTTTTTGATGAGAAGAAAAAGTTGTGTGTGGTATCCAACCCTTGGGATCCCACTTAGGAGGAGGAAGCCTGATCAGGAATTCAAGGTCAGCCTCCATTACTTAAGCGAATTTGAAGCCAGTCTAAACTACAAAAAATATGGGAAACTCACAGAACCCAGCAAGAGAGGAAGGGAGGAGATTGGAATTTTAAGAATGCAGAGTCCTGGGCTGGAAAGATGGCTGTGTTTAAGAGCACTGACTGCTCTTCCAGAGGTCCTGAGTTCAAATCCCAGCAGCCACATGGCGGTTCACAACCATCTGTAATGAGATCTGATGCCCTCTTCTGGTGTGTCTGAAGACAGCTACAGCATACTTATAAATAAATAAATCTTTAAAAAAAAAAGAATTCAGAGTCCTTAGAGAGATCACTCAGCAGTTTAAGATCACTGGCTGCTCTTCCAGAGGACCTGGGTTCAATTCTCAGTACCCACATGACAGATCACAACTATCTATAGCTCCAATTCCAGGAGGTCTGGCATGTTCACAGATATACACGAAGGCAAACCACCAGTGGGGCTAGGCAGATGGCTCACTGGTTAAGAGCACACAATGCTCCTCCAGAGGACCTGGGTTCAATTCCCAGTAACCCACATCAGGAGACTTAGAACAGCCTGTAACTCTAGCTCCAGGGAATTTAATATATCTGACCTCTGGGCACATGCATTCATGTGCATATAGCACCCCCCCCACACACACATATGCACATAATTAAGATAATAACTCTTTTTTAAAAAGGACGCACAGTCTCCAATAGCCGGGAGTGTATCTAAATAAATGAATTGCTATGTAATTTTCTTACAATCTCAAGATGAAGTTGCTCACTTCCTAACAATTACACACTCACAGGGGTTCTGAGAGGCACCTGAGTGGGAGGCACGGCCCATTACTTGCTCAGGAACAGGTTTTTGTTTAGCCACTATTTACCTTTCTAGGCTTACAGACAGGCGGGGAGGGCCCCCAGATGGGTGGTCTTTTCCTTCATGAAGCTGAGGGAAAGAGCAGTGCCCAGCCCTGTTCTGCCAAGTCTACTCTGCTGTCTGGTCAACTGTATAGAGTCAGGTCAGTGACTATTCCTCTGGGTACCAAGTCCATCATAAGAAGTCTGCCTTTGAAGAAGCAGCAATTGCCCTAGCAGTGAATAGCAAGAGGCGCAGAGCTGCCTAAAGCCTCGAGGGGTTTCAGGAGCCTGTTACTCAACTCCTCTCTTTCACACCAGAGCCGTGTCTGGTCCCATCTTCTAAGCTAGGTTTCGTTTTGTTTTATTTTTTATGTAATGCTGGGGATTGAACCTAGAGCCTTGTGTGTGCAAAAGCAAGCGCTCTACCACCAAGCTATACCCTCGGCCTTGCAAGTTTGTATCTAATTTTAAATAGTAACCAGTTTGGGGTGGGGGTTAAATTTGTATTTTGTGTACGGGTGTCTTTCTTGCATGTACTGCTTGTGCTTCATTATCTCTGCTTGGTGCCCTCAGAAGAGAGAGTCAGACTGTCTAGGATTGGAGTTACAGAGGATTACAGAGCTTCTATATGGATGCTAGGAATCAAAACTAGGCCCCCTGGAAGAATAGCCAGAGTTTTTAACAACCAATTTTTAAATCATTTGTACGTGTGTGGGTATGTGCATATGTATGTGGGTGTGTGCACACATGTGCAGTGCCCTCAGAGGCCAGAGGCATCAGAGTTCCCTGGAGCTGGAGTTTTAGTTGTAATGCATTTGAAGCAGATGCTGGGGACTGAACTCAGGTCCTCTGCGAGAGCAGTATAGGTTCCTAGCCCTGAGCCAGCTCTCCTGCCCCAGGTTTTATTCCTATTGTCCCAAATTCTCTGACCATCTACTTAGACAAGTGGAGATCAAAAGAAATCTTCTCACCAATTTGATGGAAATCTTTATTTTCTGATTTCTCCCCTCTGTAAATCACTGTACAAGTGACATTACAAATGACCAGACCCCCTCTTGGGGTAGTGAGTCACAGATGTGTCCCTCGTCACCCAGTTTCCTCTCCTCGAGAATTGGATTATTAGACCATCATTCCTTATACAGAGCCATTATTATTGGGTATAACTGTATTTACCCTACAGAAATATGTTCTTTTACGACGGAATATAAATATTAACTAACAATGTCTGGCATACCTGGTCACCAGCACAGCTGGGAGAGGTGGGAGTCCCAGACAATCTTGAGGCCCAGCCTTCTACCTAAATGAATGCTCTGTTTTGAAAGATGCTTGTAATCTTTAACATTATTTAACAATCTCTCCAGGAAAGGTTGATCTCTTAGTTACCAGAGATGTGGAATGTGGCCTTGCATGTCTTTGATTTTGTTTTATAATTTTAAACAGTCAGGAAATATTGCATTCTCCAGCAATCAATTTATTTTGATTGATAAAAAGGGGTTAATAAAAACTCCCTTAGAAATAAAAGGAAGGTGAAAAGCAATATATCTTTCATGGTGCCTTCTCTCAGCTGTGCATAAAGAGAGCAAGCTCTTTACTTCTCCTCAATAAGTCTTCTCCCCTTATTTTCTATACCTAGTGAGTCATTTATAATCCTTATTATTTCCAACCCACATGCGAACATAGCATCAGTCATATTTCCACATGCTGGAGATTTCCCTTTCTTATGTGAGAGAGCCGAAAGGCAAAAATACCCCATAATTTATATGAAAATGCATGCCCAAAATGGATTATCTGACATAACTAATGTGACTGCGTATCCTTGCAAGTAAAAAAATTTAGGACAAAATATAAAACCTTGTGTTAAAGTTCCCATCTATTCCCGAAACAAAAGTATAACCCAGAAAGTGCAGGGGCATGTGGCATTTGACAAATGCCACCCGGTGATTAAAGGCAAGGCTAGGTCAAAATGGGATATAATTAATGCGTTCCACTCAAATATGAAGCCATGATTTTGGAAGACACATTTGTGACTGATTAATATTCTTATGTATTGACAGCACCTGTGACGAAAACACAAGATGACAGGCTGTGGAAGGCTGTCCTTCTGTGTGCAGTCAGTGTCTACTGTGATACTGTAGAATGGATACACCCAACACACATAGTACACTCTTTTACAGCTCCAGTGTGCATTGTTATCTGTAATGTATTTTCTCAAATGTTAAATCTGATATGTTGAAGTCAAGCATATTTGCAGAGACAGAAAATCTTTTAGGAAGTAGCTAAACTCACAAAGGTCTACAGAAAAGTGGAAGCACCACGGGCTGTTTATTATCCTGAGGTTTGCCATTAGGAAGTCTTCCTGGTCATGAGGACTATGTGTAGGATTTGAAGTCTCACCGGAGGCGGAAGTAGTTTAGAAGCTGTGTCGCTGGTGTTTTTTTGTCAGCTTGACACAATCTGGGAAGAGGGGGCCTCGGGTGAGCAATCTCCATCGGACTGGTCTGTAGGCAAAAGTATAGGGACATTTTCCTCATTAAAGATCGATATAGGAGCACCCAGCCAACTGTCAACAGTGCCACTACTGGACAGGTGACCCTATGCTGTATCACAAAATGGGCTGAGGGAGCCGTGGAGAACAAGCCAGGAAGCAATATTCCACCGCAGTCTCTGCTTCAGTTCCTGCTTCCAGGTTCTTGCCTTGAAAACCTGCCCTGGCTTCCTAGGGAGTTGTAAGATGAAATGAACTCTTTCCTCCCCAAATTAATTTTGGTGATAGTGTTTTATTACAACAATTGGAAGTCAAACTAGCACTGAAGCCAAAACTGAAGGTTCACTGCTAGAGGTTTAACACTTGAGAGGCTGAGGCAGGAGGATTACCATAAGCTGCAGTGTGAGACACTGTCTGGGGGAAAAAACTGATTTACAATGGCATAGAAGAAAGCTGTGTCCTTCCTCAGCACAAGTTTAGGAAGAAGGGCAGCTTCCGATCTAACTAACACTCTCGGATGGAATGACTGTCCTGTCTGAGGGGAGAGAACAGAGCCAAAGGTTAGGCTAGAGATGAGCACAGAGTATGAGGTCACCAGTGTGCATCCCAGCCATTTAAGATATGGTGATGGAGACCAGCTCGGGTGTGCCAGGTCTTCTCATTTAATACTCCAGCAGTATCTGTGCTACATGGGTGCTTATGGCACAGAGAACAGGCCATATTGATAGGGCCAATAGAGGAGTAAAGTGGACCCTGGCACACAAAGGGCTCCTTCCTGGTCCCTGAAGTGCTGGCTAACCCCAGGTTTGTGAGTGAGGGGCAGGGAGCAGGGCAGCAAGGACCCACCAGAGTCAGAGATGAAAGCTCTCAGTAGCCACTGCCACCCTGGCACTCCAGCTGGGCTTCAGGGACAAAGGAGGAAAATGAAGTTATTTTAAGTTTTCTCAAATCCACTTGTTTTTGACATGCAGACCAGAAGTCCACAGAGAAGCGGGAAGTAAAAAGGGTCTAGCTTACAATCAGGCGTGTTACTTGATCTTTTTTGCAGATTTGGGCACCTCTGTGCCTCAACTTCTTTTTCCCTCCTTACTCCTTCTTCCTTTCCTTTAAAGTCTCCTGAATCCCAGCAGGCTTGTCTCAGACTCACGATGACCTTGGATTGCTGACCTTGCCCCCAACCTCCACTTCTGGTCACCACATGTGTAGTCACCATGGCTGGTTTTGTTTGTTTTGTTTTGTTGTCGTTTTGATCTAAACATGAGGACAGTCCTGAAATGTCTCGTGGGGATATAGTGAAGTCACAGATGGTAAAGTAAGAAACGAAGCTTGCAGTTGGGAGAGTCCATTCCTGAGTGCCCACTGTATACCTGGCCCTGGTCAGTGGGAATGATCTGTTTGTGGTGTGCGGTCAAGGACATGGGACCTCAAACATTGAACAAGAAAACAACTGTAGCTCTCTTTGTTCTCTTCTCTTCCCTGCTCTTCCTCTCTTCCCTGTCCTTTCTCTCTACCCCCACCCCTTCCCTCCACGTGCTCATGGCCGGCCTTTCCTCTCCTCTCCTCTTCTTCTCTCATTAAACCTCTCCACGTGGAAAAAAAAAAAAGAAAAAAGAAAACTACTGTACAGTGATCAGTGTCAGAGAGCTGAGATGGGGTCAGGCAGAGGACCAGGACTTTAGGTCAGGTAGTCAGAACTCCTCTGAGGAAGGGACCTTCAGTTAAGGCCTGGAGAATGAAAGGATCAGGCACAGTATAAAGAAGGGAGGCATCCTAAGAAAAGATAATGTCACCTCCATATCGCAAGCAACTGTGAGCATCAAAGGTAGAGCATCCTTAGACTAGCATCTGAAGAGCTGAAACAAGGAAAGCAGGAACATTATTAAACACCTACTGCAAGCTAGACTCCTCACTAGCAGACACTGTAGGTGTCATCTGTCATCTCTCAGAGGGAAGGGCTGAAACGGCAGCTCTTTGTCCAAAAGTCACTGGAATTTGAAGGGTTCTATAAATATGGGGCTATAAATATGCAGCCACTACACACACACACACACACACACACACACACACACACACACACACAGAGAGAGAGAGAGAGAGAGAGAGAGAGAGAGAGAGAACTGGGACTTTAAGTATGCACAAACACACACACACACACACACACACACACACACACACACACACAATCAGCAAGACAGCTCATTGGTAAAAGTAGTTGCTGTCCAAGTCTGATGACCTGAATTGGATCTCCAGAACCCATGGTTGAAATAGGGAACTGACTACTGGAAGCTGTCCCTCCTCTGACCTTCACACATTTGTGGAGAAACTTATCCACTTGAGTTCACAGTCACAACACACATACAACAATAAGTAAGTAAGTAAGTAAGTAAGTTAATACATAAAATAAATAAATAGATTCCCAAACATAAGATTTACATTAAGAGCAAAGACCTTGGTGTGCTGGCTAATTTTATGTCTACTTGACACATCTAAAGTGATCCCAGAGGAGTCTCAGAAAATGCTTTTTAAGATCAGGCTATAGGGGGTTGGGGATTTAGCTCAGTGGTAGAGCGCTTGCCTAGCAAGCGCAAGGCCCTGGGTTCAGTCCCCAGCTCTGAAAAAAAGAAAAAAGAAAAAGAGGAGAAGAAGAAGAAGAAGGAGGAGGAGGAGGAGGAGGAGGAGGAGGAGGAGGAGGAGGAGGAGGAGGAGGAGGAGAAGAAGAAGAAGAAGAAGAAGAAGAAGAAGAAGAAGAAGAAGAAGAAGAAGAAGAAGAAGAAGAAGAAGAAGAAGAAGAAAAGATCAGGCTATAGGCAAGCCTGCTGGGCATTTTCTAAATTAGTGATCCATGGGGAAGGGGCCAGCCCACTGTGTGGTGTCATCCCTGGGCAGGTGGTTCTGGGTGCTATAAGAAAGCAGGCCGAGCAAGCTAGTAAGCAATATTTCTCCATGGCATCTGTATCAGCTCAGAGATCCATCTGCTTCTGCCTCCAAGTTCTGAGATTAAAGGTGTGCTCCACCACTGACTGGCATTATCTTTTTTATTTTTTTTTTTAAGGCCCTGCTTCAAACCAAGTAGACAGGCACAGGCTTACAAAGACAGTGGAAAGATGGGTAGGAACAGGAGTCAGTTTTAACAGGGACATCTTTAACTGGGGAAGATGAGTTATTTTGGAGATGGGGAGAAGTTATATTTGCCTGCACTGTGTGGTTAACTACTGTGCACCTCAAAGTGGCTAAGATGAACCAAGTTTGATGGAAAATCAGCATGAGGAGGTAGGGACAGGAGGATCTACACTGAGAGGTCCTGGCCAGATAGAGCTATAGAATGAGACTCTGTCTTAAACTATCAACAACAAACGTCTGAGTCATTTAACAGGAGAAGTCTAAGACGCATCTTGCAGTCAGTTCTGAAATGACTAGCGTTTGGGAAATATCATCTGAGCTAAAAGCCATCTTCTACAGCACTGGGGATCTACCCTGGGCTACCACTGAGCTACATCTCCAATCCAAACTACACCTTTCTACACATACCTACTGCTGTACCCAGTTCACGGGCTAAGGTTGTGGGGAAATGATTCTGGACTTGGCTCAAGCATCTTGTAAAGAAAAGTGCGCAGGCTCAAAATGGAGCTGCTCCTGAAGCTGTCCAGGATTCCAGACACTTAATTACTTATCTGTAGATTCGACTCTCTGAGAGATCAGCAGAAAGTCAAACTGCATTGAGCTGACAAGACTTCATTCACAGCCTATAGGGAAGGGATCTTGATCAATTTGGCATTCTCTCATCGCTGCTTTTCTTATTATTTATTTTTTTTTTGGTCTTTTTTTCGGAGCTGGGGACCGAACCCAGGGCCTTGTGCTTCCTAGGCAAGCGCTCTACCACTGAGCTAAATCCCCAGCCCCTTCTTATTTTTTTTAATAGAAAGATCATTTTTAATTCTAAATTTTTTGAGGGGCTTGTATGTGAGTACAAGTCCAAGATGTTGGATCCCCAGAAGCTGGAGTTATAAGCAATTGTGAGTCAGGTGGCATAGGTATGAGGAACTGAACACATGTACTTTGCAAGAGCAGTTAATGCTCTTAACTAGTAAGCCATCTCTCCAGGCCATGTTATTTTGTTTCGTTTTGTTTTGTTTGAAACAGTGTCTTTCTATGTAACCCTGGTTGGTTAGAACTCTCTATGCAGATCAAGCTGGCCTGGAACTCACAGAGATCTGCCTGTCTCTGCATCCCAAGTGCTGGGATTAAAGGTGTGCACCAACAAGCCCAGCCCTGTTTTGTTTTTAAGACAGTTTCTAGTAGCCCAGACTAACCTCCACCTCACTGTGATGATGACCCTTGAATGCCTGATCCTCCTTCCTCTTTCTACCTTCCTATTTTAAAAATCCTTTCTGTTTCGTTCCTCTAGACAACACTGATTAATACACTAGGCAAGCACTCCAACAACACCAAGACACACTGCCCAGCCTTTTAAAAAAAATTAATAGATTCCAAAGATGCACCAGATAGGAAGGGTGTGTGACACAAGATTTCGACAATCCACCTAATGAGTACTTGGCATAAAATAGAGTACTTTACTTTTTATTTTTTAATTTTTTGAGATAGAGATGCAGCCCTGGAACTCTCTACATAGACCACACTTGCCTCAAATTCAAGAGATCCTCCTGCCTCTGCCTCTCAAATTCTGAAATCAAAGGCATACACCACTACTTCCAGCCTGAGAAGTTCTTTAAAACAGGTAAATATCTCTTAGTCTTGTATTAGTGAATCAATGTTATCTCTTACAGGAACTGAGGTAGAAGAGCCATTTGGAGATCCTGAGGTAACCTAAGGATAGCTTCAAGCACTTCACCACAGTGGTTTCCTGTGGTAAGCTCAGAGTGTCTCAAGAGAGAAGTGTGGAGTGTAGCCAGGCACCACATGGTTCAGAAGAACTTGTTAAAAATTCACGCCACCAGCTGCCCTTGTGATGTGAAGGCTGCCATCATCCCAGGAAGCTAACACTGCACTAGAATTGGGAAAGGGGATCTTATGGTCTCTGCTCCAAGCAACCTCTACTTCCCACTGGTTCAAACCAGTTCACATGTTCACTGCTAGACAATCATTGCCAAAGAACTAGCTCTATTTTAATTCGTCAATAAAGCAGGGGGGTCTGGGAGCTTTGGTACAGAACAGTTCAGAACTTTGCGGTGGGCCCTGGAGGGAGGGAGAGTCTGCACACGCTTCAGGAACCAGGCCTAGCTTCGGAGAAGTCAAATGTGTAGCTTTCCTCAAAGCCAGGCCGAAAGCCATCCCCAACCCCGACGCCTGTGGCTGTGCCTGCCCCAGGTGGTGTTCCTGTGCCTGCTCACGACCCGCCTGCAAAACCGTGGCAAGGCTTTGCACATTATTCCAGGTTGAGAATTCGAGCCTCTTGTACCTTAGAGCAAAACTAAAAGCTGTCAGACTGCAACTCCCGAAGACAACGCCCAGAGCAGCCTCGGGCGTGCCGATTGGTCCGCGGTGTATCTATCAGGACTCAGTAACCAATCACAAGGAATGAGAGGAGGGCGCGCCTCCCACCGACCAAGGGTTGCAGAAGTGTGGCATATCTTAAACAAACGACCTTTGGGACTGACTTTGTGAACGGAGAAGCGACAAGCCAGTCCCGGCTTGCGAGGCGTCGACCTGTGGCGGGTGAAAGAATTCCCCGCACCTCAGGCCGTAGGAGACTCGGGTTTCGGCTACTCCTGCCTGCAGCCCCTCTGTGAGGCACAGTCTGTTCTTCAGGCTACGCCCCACGCCTCCTTATTGGCTTCTCCAGACACGTGGTCGAGTGGTTCCCGCCTCCGGGTGCCCTGAGAGGCGGTTCGCTAAGCCGCATGGACAGCCTGGCGCCGGGCCGATGGAGACGGCGGAGGACGGAGGAGCTGCCAGCGGCAGGGGACGCGGTAAGCTCCGGGCAGGGCGTGGGCAGAGGGAGGCAGCGTTCTAGTGGGCGCGCGGGCGCCTGAGGCGTGGCCCTTCCGGATGGCCAGCCGGCTGGGCAGCAGAAGCCTGCTGCCGGGGCGGGGCCTGAGGCGGGGCCAGGCAGTGCACAGTACCGCCAGTGCACAGTCCCGCCTCTCTTGCTGCGCTTGCGCAAAGGTGAAGAACTTTGTTTAAGCTGTAGTATCCTCAGTTTCTGGATCACAACTTGTGCCACAAGTCCAATCTGGCCACCTATCCTCACAAATAAACTGAAAGAGCCAGGTTAAAAGTGGAAAGCAGAAAAAGATGTAATGCAGCTAGTCGGAAGAGGAACAAAGATTGAGGGAATCACTCCCAAGTATGACTTAGGAGTCCCAAAGTGAGACTAAGGTTGAAACAGAGAGCCAAGAATATCTAAGGAGTCCGTGTCAAAAGTGTGGTCTGGCCAACAGTGGCGCAGCTTCAGTGTCATCTTGTGAAGTGGTGTGACAGGTGTGAAATCTCTGTCCCTGAAACAAGTTCCTCCATCTGGGATGGTTTCTTTCTTCCTGCCTGAGATTCCTGGGAAAATTAACATTTCTTCGGAACCTATTGTTTGAGTAGTCTGATAGGGGATTAAGGGGCGGGTCCCTGTAGAATATCTCCCTTCCTGCCACGCCTATAAATGGAGCACTGTGAAAGCCCAGGGGCTCAGTCTATTGCAGGTACCTAAGTTCCTGCCCCAAACCTTGGGAAAAGGCAAGGGAAAGTTAAGCATTCCTCGAAGGAGAGTTGGAAGTTTTGGGGTAGGCTAAGCCAGCTGTGTCCTGTGCTCTGAGCCTGCAAGGCATCTGACATTGCGACAACCTCTCACTAGGTACCTGCACAACTGAGTTACAAAAAAATATTACCAACAAAACAAAACAAAAGAACCCTCAATTGTTGCAGGATATTTGATCACACACTAAATCCACAGATTGTGTTGTTTACTGGGAAAACAGCCTTAGCACACACCTTTAATCCAAGAGCTTTCAGCTTGACTATTGTAAACAGGATTAAATAAAGTCAGCCATGGTCAATAGGCGAAACAAGCAACCAATTGACAGGAAGTGAACATAGAAGTATTAAGACACCATAGAGAGTAAGAGGAAGTCTGGGAGATGGACAGAGAGATACACAGGAAGTGGAAGAGAAGGACATGCAGTCTAAGGGGTCTTGATGAAGGTGTGGGAGAAGGGGCATGGATGCTGGGACATCTACTGTGGAGGAAGGTCACCTGGGTGCTTTCTCTGCCTCTCTGACCAAGGAGACTTTTTCGTGCCAGCATCTGGCTCCCGAGTCTTCATTGGTTAAAAATCTAAGAATTGATTTCCTTACATAAACTTAATTTTACTTAAATCATAAACTTTACTTCAAACAACACTCAATGTTTTAAATAAGTTTATGGTTTTGTGCTGAGACTTGTTCTTATGGCAGGTTTGGAGTAGGCAGTGCATCAGCAGGATGGTGCTGCCTCTTCTCCTTGCATATTGACCAGTTCCTACTCAGTTTTCACCTTCATTTTTTACCTCCTAGTAGTTTTTTTGAGACATAGTCTTCTGTAGTTGAGGCTGGCCTCAATTCTGTTACGTAGCCCAGAATGACCTTTCCTGAGCCTGTGCCTCCTCCCAGAGCTGGGACTACAAGTATGCAGCATTTAATTTTCCTTGCTGCTACAAGGTTGTAGACATAATGTATGCTGATGTGTCTTTCAAGTCAGCACAACAATGTTACTTTTACTCTAGGTTTCATTTTTTGAGACAGAACCTTTCTATGTATCCCACAGTGGCCTGGAACTTCTTTGGTAGCCCAGGCTGGCTTTGAACTCTCAATATGCCTATCTTAGTCTCCCCACTGCTGGG
The DNA here is from genome assembly GCF_021556685.1 of Rattus norvegicus. Taxonomy (NCBI): domain Eukaryota; kingdom Metazoa; phylum Chordata; class Mammalia; order Rodentia; family Muridae; genus Rattus; species Rattus norvegicus. Next base: position 205,154,211 of record NC_141534.1, on the reverse strand, counting down.
ATTCCAAACATAGCCACCATTCCACCAGCAGGCAACTTTGAGATTTTTGTTTTGTTTTGTTTTGTTTTTACCATAGGGATGACTAGGGTAGGCGTGGCTCAGTGGTAAAGTCAGTACTTAGTATGCACTAGGCCCTGGGTTGAACTTCCAGCAGCACACAAAAGAAGAAAGGTGGGACTGGGGAGATGATTTAGCCAATGAAATTCTTGTGATGCAAGTGTAAGGACCCAAGTTCAATCCCCAGAGGTCAAATGAAAAAGCCACATTTGTAACCATAAATTACAAATACCTCTGGGAAGGCAAAGACAGGCAGATCCCTGGGGCTAGTTGATCAGCCAGCCTAGTTTACTTGGTTAGTTCTAGGCCAGTGAGAGACTTTGTCTCAAACAAGATGGACGGTGCCTGAGAAATGATACCCAGGGTATCTTGACTGCTTCTTAACCTTTGATCTAGTAATCCAGAGTGACTTTAGTCAAGTAGCTTCTTGTGCAAAGGCTTTCTGTCCTCTCCTCCTCTCACCCCTGGTGCCCGCCTGCAAATGCATTTGTTTGGTTCCTGTAGAGCTGAGATTAGTAGCCAGCTTCTGCCCACAGTCCCGTAGCTTTCTGCACTGTGTACCTTTGCACTTTGTGTATGGCCTTGCTGGCTAGCATTATGTCAACTTAACAGAAGCTAAAGTCACTTGAAAGGATGGAATCTCAATCGATCGAATGCCTCCATAAGACCAGGCTGTAGGCAAGCCTGTAGGGCATTTTCTTAGTGATTGATGGGGAAGGGTGGCTATCCTGTGCTGGTGGTCCTGGATTTCATAAGAAAGCAGACTGAGCAAGCCATGGGGAGCAAGTCAGTAAGCAGCACCCCTTCCCTCCATGACCTCTGCATCAGCTCCTGCCTTAGGTTCCGGCCCTGTTTGAATTACTGTCCTGACTCTCTTTGATGATGAACTGTGATGTAGACATGTAAGCTGAATAAACCCATTCCTCCCCAACTTTCTTTGGTCATGGTATTTTATCACAGTTAGGTAACCCTAACTAAGACAATAGCCACCAGCAGAGCTGAGAAAACACTTTGGCCAGAATCAGCATTGGGCAAGTGGTTCTTAGGCAGAGCCAGTTAGATACCAACTTCTTGTAGTGCTTAGTATCCTGGCCTTGATAACAGAAGTTTCTAGCACTGAGAATAGCTACCATGGTAACAAGTGTGACAAATGGATATCTACAGTGTCCCTCTGTTCCCTTGGACACCTGCTATATTCCACACATTGCTGTGGGCATTGGTGATGTGATAGCCTTGGTTAGGTGGACCCTAGGTTTGGTTAGGTTTCCTCTACAGAAACCCTGTGCCTACCACAGTATTATAGTTACTTTTCTATTGCTGGTCAGAGGCATCATGACCAAGGCAACTTATAAAAGAAAGCATTTAGTTGGGGGCTTGCTTACAGCTTGAAAGGGTAAGTCCATGACTGTCATAGGGAACATGGCAGGAGGCAGGCATGACTCTGGAGTAGTAGCTGAGAGCATACATGATGAGATGACAGCTACCAGGCAGAGAGAGACAGGTATTGGAAAAATGGTATGGGCTTTTGAAACCTCAAAGCCTGCACCCAGTGACATACTTCCTGCAAAGGCCATGCCTTCTAATTCTTCCCAAACAGTTCCACCGACTCATTCAAATATAAGAGTTTATGGGGGCCATTCTCATTCAAACCACCACACTCAGTCACAGGGATTAAACTGGTCTGGCTGCTCACCCATGGCTAAATTCATGAAAGGAGTCACAGAGGTCTTTACTTAGGCCAGAGATGTGCAGGGCTTCCATAGGGAGGAAATGGAGCAGTAGGCTGAGAAGACATCAGGGGTATCTCCTCTTTCTTGGAACTGAAGTTTACTAAGGATTGGTGTTGCAAAGGTCATGTCAAGTTCTGTGTGTGAGACTCTGAAAGATTTAAGAGTCACATCAGACCATTTGGGGTTGAGTGCAGAGGAAGTTACAGGAATGATAGCAGCTTTGCAGAGTTCTGTTAAAGACAACTCCCTTGAAGAGCTGCTCTGACAAACAGCTCTACACGAGTTTATGAGTCACATTGCTTGCCCACAGCATATGAATGTGCTTGCCACCCAGTTGTCTATCCCTGACTCCTCTCAAGATGGCTCAGTTCTGGCAAGACAGTGGGGCAGAGCCAAACTTGTGATGCCCTGGTGAGCCAAGACATTTTTCTAGCTCATGAGTTCTAGGGAGAAAAGACTGCTTCCTCTTGTAATTTTTCCATTTGTTCTTTAGAAACAGACTCTAAGAATGTGGCTTTGAACTTGTGATGTTCCTGCATTAGCTCCCAAATAGCTAGGATTACAGGCTCGTACCACCAGGCATAGCTAGGTGTCTCAAATTTGATGGCATCTATAACCCTAGAGGTCAGTGAATCTCAATAATTCCAAGCATGATATCATGAAGAAAATGGTAGCAGAGACAGCTAGTGAGAAAATTGCTTAAAGGTACTGGTAGAAAAATGTAAAAGTAGCTAGACACGAAAAGACACACTGTGTACTGAGACACAAATGTAGGGGCTGTGACTTCACACTGGAAATGGTCCTGCAGAACAGTAGAGTTTCATCAGTGACAGAAAAAATCCCATCTACTTAGAATTCTATACCCAGTGAAAATTATCTTTTGTGTTCAGTTTCTGAACTTCTATTGCTTTTTTTTTTTCCTTTTTTTTTTTTCTTTTTTTTCGGAGCTGGGGACCGAACCCAGGGCCTTGTGCTTGCTAGGCAAGCGCTCTACCACTGAGCTAAATCCCCAACCCCTTCTATTGCTTTTTTTTTTTTTTTTTTTTTTTTTTTTGGTTCTTTTTTTCGGAGCTGGGGACCGAACCCAGGGCCTTGCGCTTCCTAGGTAAGCGCTCTACCACTGAGCTAAATCCCCAGCCCCTCTATTGCTTTTTTAAAGCTTACTAACCTTTTCTTTGAAAGTGTCTAATTTGTCACTAATTGTATCCCAGGAATTACAACTTTTGATTTGGATCGTGTACACACAATAACTCATGTCTAACATTTTGAGCATATGCAGCTATAGGAACCCTCCCTATGGATAGAGAGGAAGGGACTGAGGACGAGATGTAGGTTTTAAAGGCACACCCCATGACTTATTGTCAGGCCATGCCTCCTATTGGCTCATCAGGCTGCGATTCTATTAATGAGGTTAATAACCTCACTGCCCATCTCTTGGAACATGGTCCAAGAACATAGTTGTGTAAGAATTCTTAGTGCTTGTGAGAAAACTCTAAGAAAACAAGACAAGAGTCTTGTGGCTTCAGTTTCTTCTAAATGTGGAATTGTTCTTGGAATGTGTTTTCGGGTTCCTCCCAGGTATAGCAAATGGGAGAGAGTTTACCTCAGAGAACTCATTATTGCTTGCTGCTGTTAATCCTTTTACGTATCTGTGGAAAAACATGTTTTTGCCACATGTAGATTGTCTTTGTGATTCTATATTGGAACTCGAGAGAACTTAGTTTATTTTTAACCCTTGAAGTATAAATTGTCTGATGCTCTGGATAAAGTTGGCTACTGCATGAGATTTTAGTCTGCCTCATTTATAGGCGCCATACTTCCAGGCCCACCACTGCTACAGTGGTAAACACCCATCACACCTGGGTGTTCTTCTCAGAATACTGCTGCACTGGGATCAAGCCTTAAGTTCACGAGACTCTGGGGAACACCTAATATCCAAACCATTACAAATCACTATACCTAGTAATTTTTTATTAGTCATACATTGCCAATTAGAGATGTGGTGGTTTGAATAAGAATGGTCCCCCCTAGGCTTATATATCTCAACACTTAGTTGTTTGGAAGTAGCACTTTTTGAAAGAATCAGAAGGATTAGGAGGTGTGGCCTTGTTGAAGGAAGTTGTCACTGGGGGTAGGCTTTGTCCATGCCAAGCCCAGTGTCTCTCTTGCTGTCTCAGCTGTGGATCAGGATATAGCTTTCAGGTACTGGACTAACCCTCTGAAACTGTAAATAAGCCCCCAATTAATGCTTTTTTAAAAATAAGAGTTGTCTTGGTCATGGTGTCTCCGCACAGCAATATAACAGTGACTAGGACAAAAGCATGGGTCACATCTACATTAGAAAAAGCTCGCCCCAGCCTGGTAGTGATTCTTGAAAGCTGCATGCCTGGAGCTCCCTGAACAGCAAGCAGGCAGTCCACAGAGTCTCCTGTTCCCAGCAATTATTTGCTGCTTATATAAACCTGGGGAGGGGCCTTATATGTCTTGTAACTTTGTGAGCTTCCCAAGTCATAAAACTGAGCCTGTTTTCTTAGGTTTCTAAGAAGGAGATATATTTCAATTCATAGGAAATGGCTACACAGCACAGTTGTACCCACTAAAGTTTAGTCTGAAGGACTTTTTTAAAAGTTTGAGCTGGGCTGGAGAGAGATGGTGCACATTGTTTAGGAGTATTGACTGCTCTTCCAGAAGATTCCCAGCACCCATGTGTCAGTTCATAACTGTAACTCCAGTTATGTAATGCCCTCTTCTAGCCTCAGTGGCCACCAGGAGCAGCAAGTGGCACATAGACACATATGCAGGCAAAAACACCCATATATGTGAAATAAAAATAAAAGAGCTCTTAGCCCTGGAGCTTCTTCAGAGCCCTTCATCCAGGTGGATGAAGAAGCCAATGTGTAGGTTGAAGTGCAAAGTTGAAAGATAAAGTGTAGGTCAAAGTCTGCCATGGGTACCCATGGAGACTGGAGGAGCACATGGAAAGGATGCTGGGGCCAGGGACTGCCTTGTGAGGTTTTGGGCTACATGCCGCTGTCAACAGCTTGTCATCAGTAAATCTGGAACTTGTCACCATCTGATCACCAAGACCACCAGTGAAACACCTGCTTTGTTCATGACCAGAGCAGCCCCTGCCCACCTTTGCTCTCAATCTGTAGCATTCTGACTGCCTCTGTTCTCAGGTGTGCACAAATGTAATATAGGTATAAGAAGTCACCTCTTTTGCTAAAAGCACAAAAGGTTGGAGAATGCCAATTTTAAATGTTTTCTACCTTTTTTTGACTGGGAATATTTTAAAGATTGGTTTAGAAAGAAGTTCAGCTGCAGGTATTTCATAGCTCGCCAAGAGCACCAGGAACCTGACTTACCTCCCCAGGCTGGCCAGGTCAGCCTTAGTGACCCTTTACCCTTGCTATAGTCTCCTCTCTGAATTCTTCTGTGGGCAAGGGCAGCAGTGTGGAGAGCAGTCAAGCCTCTCCTTTCATCTACATACATAGGCTGGCCAGGCTCTTAGATTAGAGAGACCAGACTTAAGGATCTTGAGAGGACAGGTAATTTTCAGTTCAAACCTGGAGTATTTTTAATGCAGGTTCACAGACTGATTGGAACAAACCAATTCTTACTATTATGAACTGGTTTAAAAAAGTGTGCATGGTGGGGGAGTAGGCGGGTGAGAGGGTGGGACTGTTTTTTTATCAATTCATTCAATCTGTGGGTAACTTCAGAACCTACCTTTGCTAACACTTGGGAAATTATCCAATAAAGCCAGTAGTCCTTGTCAGCAAAACCACTTAAATGTATTGATGGCTTTAACACCTCCGAGAAACCCTAAGGGGTCTAACTTAAAAGTGCGAAGATGGAGAGCTGAATCTGCCCGTTTCACTCCGTAGGATGCAGATTTGATAGCTCATCTGCTGAGTGCCATCCCCAGTGGAAGCCTAATGAGCACTCGCTGATGAGGCAGAGCCCCTCCAACAAAACCCTTTGCTTTGCCCTTTGGTGGTTATTAAGATTTTCTTTCTCAGTCATTATAGCCCACTCCTCAAGAAACAAGCTACTGAGCCATCACCCTGCTTTTTTCTCTTAGAGAGAATCTGCTGAGCTGAGTGCCATGCCTTACTTGGTTTAGTTTTGTTTGGCCATGCTCCTCCTTGGTACGAGAAACAGGCCAGTGGCTCATCTTTGGTTGTGACCTGAGTTAACCCTTAACTGACCTAAGTTACGTGGTCTACAGAGAACAGAGTTCTCTACAGTTACAGAATGTCAGTCCTGTCCAGCTGGGGTCAGATTTTATTATAGATGCAGAAAAGCGGAGGGGAGCTAAGGGCCCACAGGAAGACAGCTTTCTCCTGCTAGGGGACCTCCTGCATGTGCCCTGTGTTCAGCAGCCACCTGGGAAGGAGTGAGGGTTGACTTCTTCATCAGGTACTCAGTGCCAAGAGAGGTAGGTATGTATGTAGTAGGTGTTCTGGGAGCAGCACCTGTCTGTGTTACGTGGGAGGGCACATGTGTTTGACAGAAAGGAAACGGAGGAGGCCTAGGTGGGTGTGTCACATTGCTGATATTTTCAAAACATCATCTATTTAGGAAAAAGTAGGATTCAGTTGTGTCATAATGAAATGCAGTATCTTGTACAATTATTACACATTAGTGAAAAAAGAAAAAAGCAGCCTGTGACTCCAGCAGTTGGTAGACCAGGGCAGAGGAGTCACTGAGTTCAAGGCTAGCCTATGCTATATAGTGAGTTCAGGTCAGTCTGGGCCATGTCTGAAAAACACAAACTAAACACAAACAAAGACTATCATTGTTGGGTATGTGCTTTCCGATCTGGAATCTAGATTGCTTCTTAGAGTTCTCAAGACCATGATGTTGGATGAGCATGGAGTCTTTTTTTTTTTTTTTTTTTTTTTTTTTAAGGCTGTGGCCCCAATAAGCTGACTCTTCCACTTCCAGAAGCCATCACATGTCCTTAGGTAGCCTTAGGGATGATGCATGGACCCCTTCCTACCCCATGCTAAAACATTGACCAGCTGGACCTTCTGTAGCAATTCTGTGAATTCATGAGTACAGTGTCTAGAAGACATGTCATGTCTAGAAGGCATGATTTTACTCCGCTCTTCCTGGACCTTTAACTCTTACAATCGTTCCTCCTTTTCTTACAATGACCCTTAAGCCTTGGTGAGAGGGTGTGTCCCATCTGTGGCTGAGCTTTGACCAATGTGAGTTAACCAGAGTCCACTGCACAGACATTTCTCTCCTGACAGTTTGAGAGTATACAGATGTAGGAGTGTTAGGTGAGAATTTAGAGAGATTGAATATTATATCCTCATTTCTTTCTTTCCCATAACAGCCTATTTATGTCTTTTGCACATAAAAAATAACTTCACTAAAAATTATATTTATATTATACTCATGATTATTTTACCTGCATGTACATCTGTGTACCATGTACATGCCTGGTGTCTGTTGAGGTCAGAAGAAGGCTTTGGATTCCCTGAAGTTGGAGTTAACAGGTAGCTGTGAGCCTCTGTGTAGGTGCTGGGAATCAGACCTGCTGTCTTAGTGAAGGTTCTATTGCTGTGAAGAGACACCATGCATGGCAGTGCTATTTTTTTATTTTTTATTTTTTTTATTTTTTTAGTGTTTTTGAGACAGTTTCTCTGTGTAGCTCTGGCTGTCCTGGTACTTGCTTTGTAGACCAGGGTGGCCTCTGAACTCACAGAAATTCACCTGCCTCTGCCTCTGAGTGCTGAGATTAAAGGGATGCCCCCCCACCCTCCATAACTCAAGGAAAGCATCGATAGGGGTTGGCTTACAGTTCCAGGTTTAGTTCACTATCACCATTGTGGGTAGCATGGTGGCACGCAGGCAGATCAGCTACTAGGCCTGGCTTGGGCCCTTGAAACCTCAAAGCTCATCCCCAGAGACACACTTTCTGCAACAAGGCCATACCTAGTCCAACAAGGCCACACCTGCCACACCTCTTAATAGTGGCATTCCCTGATGATTAAGTATTCAAATATATGAGCCAATGGGGGTCATTCTTACTTAAACCACCAGACTCAGACACTCTGAAGAGCACTTTAGAAAAGTCTTTTGAATAATGCTCACAGCTTTACTATTTATTCTTATATGTAGAGTCTGATCTATATTGGGTTGATTTTTTGTGTGTGTGATTGGTACCCAATCCTCAGTCTATCCTTTCACATTTGAGAGTGAATCTTCTTAGAACCCTTTTCTCCTAAAGACCATCACCCTTATGAATTTTCTTGACTCCATCACTTGACTGTAATGGTTTTAATGAAATATGCTAAACGTGAAAGGTTATTTCCCAGCTCTCAGTATCCTTCCACCAATTGCAGGCTTGCCCTTAGACCAGTAGTGTACTCTCTTGACAGGGATAATTGTTAAGGTTCTCTTAGGCTTTGCCATCTCCCCTATACAATGTTCATTTTTAGGGCTCTGTCAGTTGTATTTTTCAGTTTTGTCTCCAGATAATTTAAAAGCACAGGGACAGCCTAGGTCTGTCTATTCAGACCTTCAGGCTTTACACAGGTCGCCAAGGTCTTTGTGCTTCATTCCCTCATTCCAAGGCACAAGTGAGAACTCCTTACCCTCCTCAGTGGTGTGAGGATGAAATGGAGTCTCCTTTTCTTTAAATATGTGGGCGTTTATCAGGTTCTGCTTGCTGACTGGAGATGTGCATCACTCCTCTCCTTAAGATGTACTCAATGATAGAGTGTTCTATCCCTAACACTGGGGAAATGATCTTCAGTGTCATAATCCAAAGTGATTTAGGCTTCGTGTGTGCTGGGTAAAACTCACAAAAACCTAAATCCAGTCATCAGCAAGTCCTTGGGGGCACACCAGTCCTTCCTGCTCCAACCCCACTTCAGCTTTTTATTCCATGTGGGACAAGAGGGTTGAGCTGTGCCCGAGTCGTCCTGACTCCTCAGGCCCTTCTTCTGTTACTGGTGTCCTTTCACCCGGGATAGCAGTGACAGGGTTGCAGGATCTCCTTCCAGTGCTGCACAGCTGTTGGGCCAGTCCACTAGGCCCTGACTGCAGGCCAAGCTCTCAGTGTCTGCAGTGGCCCAGGCCTTTGCCAACAAGCCAAGGCCCAGAGATTCAAATTTCTAACAGCGCTTTAATGAGTACTCCAATGTTGCCCTTGGTGATGTCACCTCATTGTCCATGTAGCTGAAGGCAGAATAATTTAGGTAAGCTCAGAGATGGCTGCCAGACATGGGAATAGTCATTGCAAGAAAGGAGGCCCTCTCCTCAGTATATTCTCAGACCCTTGGCAGCTGAGGGAAGGCCTGTATCCTTCCTTTCTATGCTTTGGTGTTTTGAGTCAATATCTCCTTTATGTGGCCAAGCTGGCCTCAAACTTATGGTAATCCTCCTGTCTCCACCTATCCTCTTTTTGAAAAAAAAAAGATATTTATTATCTTTAATTATGTGTAGGTGTGTGTGTCTACATGTGGGTATGTGCATGTGTGTGTAGGTGCCTGGGGAGGTCAGAGGCTTTGGATCCCTCGCAGCTGCAGTTGTGAATGGCTTTGAAGATCAGCAAGTGCTCTTAATTGCCGGGCCATGTCTCCAGTCCCCTCCCACACCTTTTTATTAGAAATGAAGGAATGAATTTCTCCCTTACTCTTCTCCATTGTTTCCTCAGGGTAACCATGTGTCCTAGCATTAGTTGGTCTGTTATTTTGACCGTGGTTTACTGATGCTGTAACTTACCATCTCTTTGGCAAGTTGGAGTTGGTTGGGAAGGACTAGAAGATCTTGCCAATTCAGTTGAGAGTCTTTTGAATAATGCTCATGGCTGAATGGGGCTGCAGTATTAAGATGTCACAGTCTATTTGGCAAGAGCCCCTTATGTCCTTGTAAGGTAGAGGCCAAGAGTGAGAGTGAGAGAAGACTAACCTCCAGCCCCTTTCTGCTTGACATTCAGCCAGATTCAATGTGCTGTAGGAAGCAAACCTCTTAAGAGTGCAAGGTCATTTTCCAAATGAAAATGTCATCATGAAGGAGTCTTTGCTTGATGGAAACCATGCTTTCGCTCTAAATGGCAATCTGTGGGGCCTTATTAATCTCCATTCCCCAGCAGTCCCTGCTCCCTGGGCAGACTGATGGCCATCCAACTGCAGCACAAAGGAACTTCTTTATTATAGTAGATAGAATGGAGTGAAGCTGGGGAAACCCTCAGCGACGTTTCCTGTAGCAGGATGTGAGCAGTGGTGTATGTGCAGAGTGTGCACCAGCTTCAGGATGAGGCCTTTAGTAAAGCTTCTCCACATACCCTCAGACTGAAGGAGTAGATCGGTATTACTGTTTTTATTATTATTATTTTGTTGGCACGTCACTGTGTAGCTCAGGTTTGTCTCAGACTTGCAATCTTCCTGCCTTCCCTTCCCAAGTGCTGGGATCACATGTGTACCTTGGAAATTAGTTTATTTCTCTTATGTTCATTTTTATATAAAATTCGTTTTCTTGTGGACTTGGCATCTGGGCATTACTGATTTCTAATGACTCTTCCTGGTTTTCTAATTTTCTAATTTTCATTTTATTTATTGTTTTGAGACTGCCTCGCTTATGTAGATCAAGCTGGCCTTGAACTCACAGAAGCCCACCTGCCTCTGCTTCTGCCTCTGAGGTGCCAGGATTAGGTTTTCTGATTCATACTATGCACAGACCACTTACGCTGAGTCACATTTACACATGCACTCTAAGGGCTTCACTTGGCGTGGGTTGATTGGCCATCTCCTTGGTCAGCTGCCTGGAGACTGTGCAGTGCTTTCCCGGTGGAGAATTCAAAGGTCAGTTCTCAGTTTATACTGACTCCACTCACAAGCAGTGGTTCTTAACAGTGCTGTGACCCTTCTAGTACAGCTCCTCATATTGTGGTGACCCCAACCATGCAGTTATTTCCATCGCTACTTCATAACTGTAAATTTGCTACTATTAGGAATCATAATGTAAATGTCTGACATGCAGGCTGGTCTTTGGTGACCTCTGCGAAAGGGGTCATGACTCACCTATTGAGAGCCTCTGCTTTAGAGTTTAAAGTAGGAAGGTGGACTTTGGAAGGTGCCTTAGAATCTGGAGCCATACCCGTGGTGGAGCTGCTGTTTGGCCACCTGGATCCTCAGCCCCTTGTGTATTTCCAGGAACATCAGGGTCATGAATGTCCTGTCTGGTTTCTGAGAGGGCTCATTTCGTCAGCAAAGAAGCTATGCCTTTGAATCTCATTTCTGGCAAATTGCTAAGTCTTAACCCCCTCCTCCCTCTGGACTCTTCATTCATTAAGGCCATTTGGGTCCATCACTTTCAATAAAGGAAGCATCCACATCAACAAAGAGGTGACCTCCTTCCTCCTCAGGGAGGGCAGCCAGACATTCTGAAGCCTGTCCCAACTTTGTCCCATCACTGAAGCAGCAGGATCGCCTGTTCACCTCAGCCCCTGTTCCAGCTGTGCTGGCATGAGACTACCACTCACCTGATCTGCTCCAATTACTGTTAAGTAATGGGGTCTTGGTGTCTACTTGGGATTTTAATTTTGTTTATATAGCGAAGTGTCTTTTTAGTTTGATGGTAAATCTCCATCTGTCGTCATGAAGGCCAATGGGTCCTCCCTGGAAGGGAGCAGAGAGAAGGAAGCTTTTAGCACCGTCAGTCTCCCAGCATCTGTTTCCTAAGGCCCAGGGCAGGCCTTCATAACTGGACTGCTGGCCACATGAACATGTGCATCAATGTCACTTGTGATCAGCTGTCCATAAACAACAAAAATGAGAGTCATCTAATCCTCCCTGATGACTGAGGGTCATCATGTATATAATGTCCTCAAGCCCCGGAGATTACCCAACTACCATGATGTCAGCATCAGCGTAAGCCTTCCTTTTTTCCTGAATCAAGGATTAAGGACTCAGGCCACCACCTAAGCCACCTAAAGAATGTAGACTCATCATGGGGAAAGTCCCAAGTCTGCTGGCCTTCCTGTAACAGATGCTTCACTGCGCACAAACTGTTGTGAATAGTTCTAGAAGCATCTTGAATTTCACTGGTGAAACATAAATTCTAGTTTGTGTTCATGCTTCTGCTTCCCTTTCTAGTGAATCCAATTATGGAGAGATGGGCAAGAGAGATGCTCCTGCCGCTGACTATGTTTCTGACGGGGGAAATCAAAACATGTATGCAAACGGTGTGGGGAATAGTCATTTTAGCCCAGACTATTGACAGTTGATAGCAGTCCTTGCTGTGATAGAATACCATGACCGAGGAAACTTATGGAAAAGAGAGCTTTTTTAACTTAAAGTTTCAGATAGGCCGGCAGGAGGATCATTGTTTGAGCCAGTCTACCTGGGCTACTTTTTGAGACCCCCTCCCCCAACAGAGGTTCTAGCATCTATCAACAAACCTTGTCTAATTATCACTGTGGTACTTACTGTGTTAATTTTGTGTTTCTCTTGTACCTTTGGCATTTAAGTTAGTTCCCTCCTTGCATTCATCAGGTTATTTTCAGTATGGGCAGGTGTGTAGGTGTTTAGTACTCTCTGAATTGTAACCCAATGCTGTCCTTAACTTTATAGCTTAAATTGCTCCAGCCACGAGGAGTCTTCAGGTTGTCACCTGTGCTCTGTTGACGTGCCCACTTCTTTTCACAAGGACTTCGTATGTGTTTTGGTTCACCAAATGTTTCAGGATCAGGCTGTTTGGATGGCTCAGTAAGCAAGGAGTCTTGCTTTCCAAGTTTGATTCCTGGAGCCTACGTGGAGAAAGGACAGAAGCCTTCTCCTGCAGTTGTCCTCTGACCTCTACACAGCTCATTGTCCTTAGACTGGAAACAACTACAGGTGCATCCACATGCACACTCATCTGTGTGTCTGCTGCCTCCGCTGTCATACCATATATATGCATGCACTATCATCTGTGTGTCTGCTGCCTCTCCTGTCAAACCGCATACATGCATGCACACTCATCTGTGTGTCTGCTGCCTCTGCTGTCATACCGCATACATGCATGCACACTCATCTGTGTGTCTGCTGCCTCCACTGTCATACCATATACATGCATGCACACTCATCTGTGTGTCTGCTGCCTCCGCTGTCATACCATATACATGCATGCACACTCATCTTGTGTCTGCTGCCTCTCCTGTCAAACCGCATACATGCATGCACACTCATCTGTGTGTCTGCTGCCTCCGCTGTCATACCATATACATACATGCACACTCATCTGTGTGTCTGCTGCCTCCGCTGTCATACCATATACATGCATGCACACTCATCTTGTGTCTGCTGCCTCTCCTGTCAAACCGCATACATGCATGCACACTCATCTGTGTGTCTGCTGCCTCTGCTGTCATACCATATACATGCATGCACACTCATCTTGTGTCTGCTGCCTCCACTGTCATACCATATACATGCATGCACTATCATCTTGTGTCTGCTGCCTCTCCTGTCAAACCGCATACATGCATGCACACTCATCTGTGTGTCTGCTGCCTCTGCTGTCATACCATATACATGCATGCACACTCATCTTGTGTCTGCTGCCTCTCCTGTCAAACCGCATACATGCATGCACACTCATCTGTGTGTCTGCTGCCTCTGCTGTCATACCATATACATGCATGCACACTCATCTTGTGTCTGCTGCCTCCACTGTCATACCATATACATGCATGCACACTTATCTGTGTGTCTGCTGCCTCCGCTGTCATACCGCATACATGCATGCACACTCATCTGTGTGTCTGCTGCCTCCGCTGTCATACCGCATACATGCATGCACACTCATCTGTGTGTCTGCTGCCTCTGCTGTCATACCGCATACATGCATGCACACTCATCTTGTGTCTGCTGCCTCCACTGTCATACCATATACATGCATGCACACTCATCTGTGTGTCTGCTGCCTCCGCTGTCATACCATATACATGCATGCACACTCATCTGTGTGTCTGCTGCCTCCGCTGTCATACCGCATACATGCATGCACACTCATCTGTGTGTCTGCTGCCTCCGCTGTCATACCGCATACATGCATGCACACTCATCTGTGTGTCTGCTGCCTCTGCTGTTACCGCATACATGCATGCACACTCATCTGTGTGTCTGCTGCCTCCGCTGTCATACCATATACATGCATGCACACTCATCTGTGTGTTTGCTGCCTCCGCTGTCATACCATATACATGCATGCACACTCATCTTGTGTCTGCTGCCTCTCCTGTCAAACCGCATACATGCATGCACACTCATCTGTGTGTCTGCTGCCTTCGCTGTCATACCGCATACATGCATGCACACTCATCTGTGTGTCTGCTGCCTTCGCTGTCATACCGCATACATGCATGCACACTCATCTGTGTGTCTGCTACCTCCGCTGTCATACCTCATACATGCATGCACACTCATCTGTGTGTCTGCTGCCTCCGCTGTCATACCATATACATGCATGCACACTCATCTGTGTGTCTGCTGTCTCTCCTGTCAAACCGCATACGTGTATGCACACTCATCTGTGTGTCTGCTGCCTCCGCTGTCATACCGCATACATGCATGCACACTCATCTGTGTGTCTGCTGCCTCCGCTGTCGTACCCAGGAGAGGTAGGCAGCAGTAGTTAGTTCCAGTGCCCCTGTCTCTCTGGTACCTACTACTTTATCATGGTAATGTTAGCTTTGGTCCTTTCATTGTATTTCCTTACCAGTTCACCACCAGTGGCATCATTTCCATACCCTCTTCCCACTGCCTCCAGTGATGCCATTATGAACCAGTTGGTTTTAGATCAGGATCCAGTTAGCCCTTCAGTTCCTTTAGCTGGAAACCTGTGCATGTCCTATAGCAGGCATTTCCTGTTCAAACTGTAACTTTGTTTCCTTTTACACAGATGGGTGAGTGAGTATGTCCCTTTTTTCTTTTCATAATGCTTAAGGTACAGCTAGGACCTCACACAGAGCAAGCCCTTTATATGAGCTCTCTCCATATCCCAGTCTAAGGTATTTTACTTGTGATCTCTTTACAGGAGAGAGAGAGCTCTGTGTATTCTTTTCTCTTACAGTTAGCAGTATATTCTAGAAATTAGTATAAATTCCTCTGTATAAATCTTTCTCCTTTTTTTGTTGTTGTTGGGGTTTGGGGTTTTGCTGTTGTTTGTTTTGAGATAGCATCTAGCCCAGGCTAGTCCCTAATCAATGATTTCCATTTTCTCAGCCTCTCACTACTGTGATTACAGTGTGGGCCACAGGCTCAGCACCTCCTCCTGTCTGCTCAGCATAGGGCCCCAGGCCTGTTCACACCCCATGTTATGCAGCCGCTCTCCCCTGTTGCAGGGCTATGCAGACTGAAGCAGGTGTTCTGCAGTATAAGCAGAACAGCAGTGAGAGCTGCATGCAGGTGCCGCTTCCAGTGTGGGGGATATGCCCTTGTATAGATCGCTAAAGGGAGAGTTGCTGGGTTCTCCTAACTTCACCATATGGCCCTCTTCCTGCCAGCACTGTAGAAGAGGTTTGTTTTTTATAGACTGTGCCACATTTGAAAAATTTTGCCAAGCCAATGATGACAGATGATATTTTGATATTACCTTTATTTGTTCTAAATACAAATGTATTAGTAACTGTTCTTATTGCTGCATTCACAGGAAGCAGGGTGATTAATCCTGGTGCTCAGCCACTTCTTGCTTTTTCCTTTTTCTTCAGTCCAGGACCTCAGCCTTAGAGTGGTGCCACCCACCTTCAGGGCCTAGCTTACCCCCTCAACTAGTCTTCTCCCGGAACACCATCACCTACACCTCCAAAGATGTGCCCACTAATGCCCAGCCTTTCATCATATAATCAACTTGGCAAAAAAATCATTGAAATGATATATTTATTTGAGCATTCTGCCCTTGATGGCTTCTTAATAGCTTGCTTGTAAATTGTTTGTCTGTTTATGGAGGTGGTACCACTAATTTTTTTCTTTTGGTTTTTGAGACTTTCCAGACTGGCCTTGACTCCTAATCCTTCCGTCCCTACCTCCCAATATCTGAGACTACAAATATGCACCAGTACATATGCGCACACGTGCACATATACATGCATGACTTGTTTCTCAGCTCTTGAGTTTCCCAAGTGAGGTCAGTGTGCTCCAAATATTTTCTTCTTCCTCCTCTTCCTCTTCTTCCTCCTCCTCTTCTTCCTCCTCCTATTCTTCCTCCTCTTCCTCTTCTTCCCCCCTTCCTCTTCCTCCTTCTCTTCTTCCTCTTCTTCATCCTCCTCCTCTTCCTCCTCTTCCTCTTCTTCCCCCTCCTTTAATTTTTATTTTATATGTTTGGTTGTTTTGCCTCTGTGTATGTCCTGTGCACCACATGTGTGCAGTATCTGCAGAAGTCAGAAGAGGGCATTGAGTCCACTGGAACTGAAGTTATGGATTTGAACTCAGGTCCTCTGGAAGAGCAGAGAGTACTCTTAACTGCTGAGCTATCTCTCCAGCAATTGTTTTAATTTTTTGAGACAGAGTCTTGCTCTGTAGCTCATGTGTACTCTAAGTTGAACTTCCTTTGGTCTTCTTGCCTCAGCCTCCTACTGCTGGCATCACAGGGCTTTGTGACCTACTGTATTGTTTTGCTTTGTTCTAATGAGCTTTATATCTAGTTTATATCTAGAGTTTATATCTAGTTAGACATACCAGTATTGTTTTTGTTGCCTTCTTTGAAAATCTTTCCCTATACTGTGGTTAAGGAACAAGCCACTCTGACTATTTTTTCTTTTTTTCTAATGACTATACAATTCTTCACACTTGACAGTTTTTATATTTAGATCTCTGATCCATTTGATTTTTAATTTTTTAATTTATATATATAGTGTATATCAATATTTTGCCTGCCTGTATGCATATCTGTATGTGCAGAGGTCAGAAGAGGAAATAGGATCCCCTGGAGCTACAGATGGTTATGAGCTGCCTTCTGGGTGCTGGGAATTGACTTGGGTCCTCTAAAAAATTTTTATTTAAGGTTTATTTATTTATTATATAAAGTACACTGTAGCTGTCTTCAGATATACCAGAAGAGGGCATCAGATCTCATTGCAGATGGTTGTAGGCCACCATGTGGTTGCTGGGAATTGAACTCAGGACCTGTGGAAGAGCAGTCAGTGCTCTTAGCCAATGATCTGTCTCTCTAGCTCCATTGGTTTATTTTTAAATATGATATCAAAACCAGGAATGGTAGTTGCACAGCTTTAAACGCAGCACTTGTGAGGCAGAGACCGGTGGATCTATTCAAGTTGAGGGCTAGCCTGCTTTATATAACGAGCTCCAGGACAGCCAGAGGTACATACTGAGACTGTCTGGAATGAATGAATGAATGAATGAATGAATGAATGAATGAATATCAGGTAAAGCTTTAGTTAGTTGTTTTGTTTGTTTCTTTGTTTTTGTTTCTTTTTTTCAAATGGCTGCCCAGTTATCCAGATAACTTATACTGTATTTAAAAGTCAACCAGGTATGATGGTATGTATCTCTCTAGCCCAGCACTTAGGAGGCTAAGGCAGGAGGATTGCTATGAGTTAAGGCCAGCCTAGGATGCATAGCAAAACCTTGTCTTTAAGAAGAAGGGGTTGGCTGGAGAGGTAGCTCAGTGGTTGAGGTATTTATTTTTGCACAGGACCCAGATTCAGTTCCCATCACCCACATGGCAGCTCACAAGCACCATAACTCTAGTTCCAGGGGATCTGAGGGCCCCTTCTGAACGCTACAGGCGCTAGGGACACAAATAGTACATATGCAAACTTGTAGGTAAAACACTCATTTTCATATAATACAATAAATGAATTTTAAAAAGGCCTTTTTATTTTCTGCACAGTTCAGTTCCCCACCTGATATCATTATACAGTCATGTGTGTTTTAATGTCCAGAGTGGTTTTCTCTGGGTGCTTCTGGCTGCGCCCTTCTTCCTTTCTGGCTGTGTGCTTCTTCCCTGTGCCCTTTACTTTCTGTGTTACTCATGAAATATTTATAGCTTGTTGGTACTTTTGCAGGGATTAGGTAGAATTTTTGAGTTAAATTAGAGAGAATTCTCATTTTTGTAGTCTCAGGTCATTCTGTCTAAGAATAGGAGACTTTGAAAATTAGTTCTTATGTACTCTGTGCCTTGAAGAGTGTTTTAGGCTGGGATGGGGCACTCACCTGTATTCTCAGCACTGCTGAGGCCGAAGCAGGACCATCAGTTCAAAGGGATCCTTGGCTACGTAGCAAGTTCAAGGGCAGCCACATAAGCCTTTATTTTTTAAAAAAACCAAACAACCCCACCCCAAAGAATGTTAAATTCTCTAGGTCCGGGTTTGACAGTGCATGCCTATAGCCCAGCCCTCTGGAGCTTCAGCTACTTATGACTCTAGCTTCAGGGGATCTCTGCACCTGCACGCCTGAGGTGCATGTAAACTCACACAGGCACACATACACAGACACACATGCACAGACACGTAAGTAAGAAGTAAATTAAAACTGAAAGAAGACCTCAAAGCATGTACATCCTTGCTCCGTTTAGCTTAGGCTTTTCTTTGTTTTAATATTTTATTTATTTTATTTATTCAGCTCTCATATATTCTATCCTGACTGCAGTTTCCCCTCCCAGTTCCCCCCCTCTCCCCAACCACTTCTCTTCCAGAAAAGGGCAGGGCTCCCATGGATATCAACCAAACATGGCCTATCAATTGTCTGTAAGACCAGGCACCTGCCTTTGTATTAAGACTGGAGGAGGCAACCCAGTAGGAGGAAAAGGGTCCCAAAAGCAGGCAAAAGAGGCAGAGACAGCTCTGGCTCCTACTTTTGAGATTCCCACAAGGCCAAGCTATAAAATATGGGCTGTCATCCACTGTACTGCCTGCTTCCCTCAAGCATCAGAGGCCTTAATGCCAAACCAGACCCAGGAGAACAAGGTGGAGCCGGAGACAAGTTCTACAGGGCTCTGGTCTGGCTGTGAATGTTGTCAGGAGTATTACAGCTCTTAAAAGAGAAAAGAAGAGGTTTGGGTGGCCTGGGAGGGCCAGGCAGCCAGGGTACTAGGTCTCTTGTCGGCTACCATGGAGGCGACAGTCAAGTGGGTTCAAGATTCAGCAATGAATGTTTTGGGAAAGAGAACTCTTTCCCAAGTGTTACAGCTCAGTAAAAATAGCCACTCACAGATGATCTTTGATGAAATGACTTGTGTGTTTTATTTAGTAAGGACAGGGACTATATAAACCTTGGGGAGTAGGATGGGATTTAGGGAGCAGATGTTTCCCATTGGCTGAGTTTGAGATGTTAGCGATGCTCTATTTGCACTGGAAAGGATTCCAGGTGCTACTTTACAGTGACAGCCCGGCCCCCGTTGTTCTCTCAGTAGGGTGTTGTGGTTTTCCAGAGTGGGTACAGAGACAGGGAGGGAGCAGCTTCACTCCTGCCAGTCTCATATCTCTGAGATTCCTGAGGTCCGAGCTCACTCAGCCTTGCCAGTTCTTACATCTGCCTAGTGGCATGACCCACTTGCCCTACAGAGGGCAGTGCCAGGTAGACTCTCTGGTGGTTGGCTCAGTTTCTGAACTCCCATGAGCCCAGGTTATTGATTCTGTGGCTTTTCTTGTGGTGTCCTTTATGCCCCTGGCTCCACAATCCTTCCTTCCTCTCTTCCACAGGATTCCTTGGCTCTGCCTAATGTTTGGCTCTGGGTCTTTGCATCTGTTTCCATTGGTTGCTGGAAGAAGCCTCTTTGATGACAGTTGTGCTAAGCACCAATCCATGAGCATTGCAGAATATCATTAGGAATTGTCAGTTATGTTAGGTTCTATCCTAGATCTCTGGACTGTCTAGCCTCTGGGTCCTGGCCCTCCAGGCAGTGTCAAGAGTGGACTCCCTCTCACAGCATGGGTCTCAAGCTGGACCAATCATTGGTTGACCACTCCCACAATTTCCATGCCACCCCTCTCCCCACACACACACCTCCTCCCACACTCACACCTTGCAGGCAGGACAAATTGTAGGTTGAAGGTTTTGTGGCTGGTTTGGTGTGCGATCCTGGGTTTCAGTAAGAATGTGTTTTGTTTTGTCATCAATGGGATTTAGTTTCTTTTTTTTTTTTTTTCATTCTTTTTTCTTTTTTTTCGGAGCTGGGGACTGAACCCATGGCCTTGTGCTTGCTAGGCAAGTGCTCTACCACTGAGCTAAATCCCCAACTCCGGGATTTAGTTTCAAATCATGTTTAGTATCTCTGGAGATAATTGTGCCATTGTTTTTCTCACGAGAACTAACATATGAGTGGTGTTCATGGTTCTCCTAGTATTGAGCCTGTCTTCCATTTTTAGAAGTCCTGATCATAGCGTGTGCCTTCCTTAATGTGATGGTAGAGGCCCTGTCTACTCAGATTTTACTTTTTGTCTTGGTATTTGTGATGGTTAGTGTTGATTGTCAACTTGACAGAGTGTGGCATCAGAAAAACCTTTAGGTACACCTGTAAGGGATTATTTAGATTAGGTTAGCTTCTGGGTGTGCCTGTGTTAAATCTAGTAGTCAGTCCCATGTACCCATGGGAAATATCTCTACCAACTCTCTTGACGGAGTTGATGGTGACTGATGGGGTAGAGGGAGAAGTGTCATGTTTGCTGGTGATGTGCCCACTAACAAGTTGTCTGTGCCTCAGTAACAACTTCCTACTCATGCTCATGCAAACTAAATTAAACCCAATCAAAATTGCACAATACATACCCTCAAAGACATGGAAGTTGGAAGGGGACCTCTTTCCAAAGAACATTGATAGCAGTGGAAGAGGTGGTGTGGGGTAAGAGATGGTGCTGCACACAGCAAAGCTGGTGGTGCTAAGCCATCTAAGCCCTATGACATCTTACCTGAAATGACAGCATTTGGAGTTTACTCTGCTGGGTTTCCATCCTGCTTTCATCCCGGAGTTCCTCACTATGTCCATATACACATACATGGTAATGTATATTTTATTCTGTGTCATTATATGCTGTGTCATTGTATGTCATTGTAAGTAGGTGGTTAGCTTTTTAATTTTACAGGGAATTGTGGGTTAAGCGATTGCTTTGAGTCTCAGAGAGACACTGGACTTGTAAACAGTGTTGAACTGAAAGGCTATGGGGACTTTTGAAGTTGCATTAAATGTGTTTTGCATTATCATTTGGCCACAAGCCCATGGTAGCCATGAATTGGAATGTCTTGGTTTGAATGAGGAATGTTCTTCATAGGCTTCTAAGTTTGAATGCCTGGTCCCCAGCTGGTGGAACTCTCTGGGAAGGATTGGAAGGTGTGTTCTTGCTGGAGGAGGTGTGTCACTGGGCTCAGGCTTTGAGAGTTTAAAGACTTACACCATTCCAAGTTTCATGCTTGTGATAAAGAATATGAAAGCTGGGTATGGTAGCACACACCTTTAATCTCAGCATTTGAGAGGCAGAGGCAGGTAGATCTCTGTGAGTTTGAGACTAGACTTGGTCTTGAAAAAAAACAAACCAAAAAACAAAAAGGAATTTGTCCTTTCAGCTTCCTGCTCCCACTGCCATTCCTTTGCTGCACCATTATAACCTCTAAACCTCTGGAATTGTAAGCTCAAACAAATGCTTTCTTCTCTGAGTTGCCTTAGTCATGGTGTTTTATCAAAGTAAAAATAGAAATATAGAAAATATATAATTTTATTATTTTATTATAGCAAAAATAACTAATATAGATGATAATGACTAAAACTCACTATATATTTGAAACTTTTAATGAATAAATAAAATTTAAAAGTCACTGGGAATTATTAAA
The DNA here is from genome assembly GCF_021556685.1 of Rattus norvegicus. NCBI lineage: Eukaryota > Metazoa > Chordata > Mammalia > Rodentia > Muridae > Rattus > Rattus norvegicus. The sequence continues at coordinate 205,132,640 of NC_141534.1, read as the reverse complement.
TAAATAATACCATAGATAATAAACACCAATGGGGAAACTCATTCTTGGCAAGGACAGTGGTTTACAACTGAGTATAGGCATTGGAGAGCAGCAGACCATAGTAGGAAATGTTTTCTGAGTTGGGAGGTATCCAGAAATAGGCCTTTCTGGGTGGCTATAGGAGGGATATGCTGGCCCTGGCCCTGGACCTGGTGAGTGTTTACAGGGGTCCTCCTGATTGTCACCCAGAGCATGATGGCTCTAGGACTGTGTCTTGGGGTGTTAGAACATGATACTTTCTTCTGAAGTGTTGAAGAACTGACTACCTTTGTAATTAACCTTCTTTACTTCATGTGGATGCAAAAACCAATGTTACCTTTCCCCCAAATTACCTGGTTACAGGCTGTGTGTGCAGTCTCTGAGATCAATAAAAGTAATTTGTTCTTCCCTGCCAGTAAGAGAATTATTCACAAGTGAGCCATGTGTGCTGCGTTAAGAGTGAATGCAGCTCGATGCTAAGCAAGATGTGTTGAAGCATATAAGTAGTTTCTTGAACAGAATTTATAGGTTTGGTACGTTTTCAATAAACCAGTCACAATAGTTTATTACCAGAATTTCAGCCAAAATTGTTTAAAATGACTATTTTAAATCTATCAAGGCAAGTAACTACAGACAGTGCTGAACTAACAAGGTTAAACGTAAGTGATGGCTGTTAGTCCTGAAAGGCATCTCCATACATGGTCTATAAAGTTTCCCACCTTCACAGGGGTCTGTTTTTGGAGCTGAAGTTTTCCAAACGTAAATTCAGTCAGTGCTATATGTAGTCTGAGGTCATCTGAAATGAAATTTTGTTTTTCAGAAACGGGTGTGCAGGAGGTCAGAAGCAGGTGGACTTGAGTGCAGTGGCCACCTACTAACCACCTGTGCCCTGCTGTCCTGGAGCACAGAGGACCAGGAGCCAAGGCCACTCGTCCTGCCTGCACCACAACCAGAGTGTAGCCAGGAGAGGCTGAGCTCAATGGTATGTCCCTCTTGCCAGCAAACCTACTGTGAGCTCATAGAATTTATTTAATAAAACTGTGACTATCCCTAGACTGAAACACGTATGTCTGTGATTCATTTTCTAGATTCTGCAGAACGGTGGAAGGGGTTCAGCCCAGCCTTGCCTGAGATGTATCGCGGGGGAATCTGTAAGTGTCACCTCACTGAGGCACGAGTGAGAGAGTTCTTAAACATCACATCTGCAAAGCAGTCAATAAGATCTGTAATTACATACATGAGAAATGGCACATGTAAATAAAGCTAAAGGTTGGTTTGAGCTATTCTTAGTATTCTGTTGAGGTTAAAAAAATGTTCTGGCTTTATATTCAGAAATAGAAATTATAAATATTTTTTAAATTTCTCCTAAAAAGCAATGTTCATGGAGTGCTGGTGACCAGAAAGCAACCTTGAGGGAAAGAAGCTGACCCTCTGCCAGGCTCCAATATAGACCATGACGGTCATCATGGAGAAGACATGTGACCTTATTTAAATTATCTCAGTGGCAATCAGCATTGAGTGTTCCCTCTTCTGCATAACTTTTCTAGTGGTTTCCATAAACTTTGCATAAGCTGTGGATCTCTGAAGGAAGCACAGTGTTCACACCATCGGTTCAAAGTAAAGGGAGGTCAAAGACCGCCAGTCAGTTCTCAGCCTCTGCTGTAGGGTGGAATATCATAAAGTATATATTAGCATAATAATGCCTTTGTTATTAATATTGAACTTACTCTAAGAACAAGTTAATATGTTTTTGATAACCTCTGTAATTCTTGGGTTTTTTATTTTAAATTTGAAATCTCAATATTGTAATAAAATAGAACTGTATTTAAATTCCACATAGAAACCAGGAGAGTGAGCTTGTGGCTGAGTCTGAGTGTCAGAGATTGCCCCCTAAAGATCTTCAGAGAAGTGAATTGCTGTTCTGATGAGCAAAAGATTGAGTCCATAACTTACAAGCGTCTTCAGCTGACTGGCTGCTGGATTTTACAATGACAGGCACTGATTTTTGCACCAGACAGACCTGGCACCCTGCTAGCTGCCATTCACAGGAATCTGAGTAGCTGAAGTCATCAGAGCACTGCAAAAACAAACGTCAGTGTTGCGCTTCCTGCATGGAGGTGTGCGTTGCTACACTCTGTTGTCTGTCTGCAGAGCATCCTGTTGCATGCATGCTGTGGTTCTGATCAACATGCAGTAATTTGAATTCAGTGTATTTAGGTTGGTTCCCATGGCTGCCAGATATACCCTAGGATGCAGATAGGTCATACTTTCCTTGAGAATTGTCCCCCACTGTGGTTAAATTGCCTCTCTGGTTGCAACTGGCTGGCTCTTTTTCTTCCCCCCAACTTTATATCCCTGGGATATAGCTTTCAACTCCTCCTGTCTGTCAGAGGCACATTTGGAATTTGTGTGAGTTCCTGACACTCGGATAGCTTGTGTTCTGGAATGAATGGCTTAAAGGAGAAAAAAAATTAGCTCAAGCACCTGATTGGGTCCTTTTGACTAATATTATGTTTGAACAACAGTACCTGTTTGCTTAGGGTTTTCTGCTCCTTTCTAATTCCCCAAGCTTGCCTCCTTTAGTTTCATAGGAAATGAATCTATGAGCAGAAAACCTACATTGATATGTAAATATAATTTTTTTTGGTTAATGCTCAATATTCTTTTCATCTAAATTTCAGAAACTGACTTTAAAAAATCAGTTTCCTTTTATTTGTAGTTACTCTCAATAAAATTTGACTCAGGCTCAGGCGGTTTAATATTTACACCCACTGTTTCTAAAAGTCTTATGTAAATAAAGACTGAAATGTGAATTTGGAAAGTCACACCTCCTGCTATTTGAACAGACTGCTCTGCCTATATCTTCTTTCTCTCATAATACAGCTAGTTGCTCTCCTAAGCTTTTAAAATAATAAGACACTTACTATTCTTATATTTTAAAACATCAAAAGGTTCAGTGTTAAATAAAAAGCAAACAGTGTTTTTAGAGATGCAGGATCCCAGGGAGCAGTACTTAGGAGCAAATCACTGGTGGGCAGCAACTGCAAACTCCAGAGGACTTTATTAACCTCAGGCTCATTCATAGCCACTTGCCCGCATGCACAGGAGTGCTTCCTTGCCTGCTCACCACTCCCAGCCTGACTCAGGATGGCTCCCCTGTCTCTGATGGAGGCAGAGGCTATGTTAGGTTAGTTCACGTGGAATCCCTAACAGCGGTCTCACGTGTATCTCTCAGCTTGTTTGGTGACTTTCCCCTAAAGCCGCTTGTGACCTAAGCCTCTTTATATGTTTCTGTAGTGTGCTGCTCCAACTGATTTTTCCAGCTCTGAATCCTAGGCAGAGCAAAGCAGTCTCCTAGGACCTGAGCTCCTTGCCCCTCAGCTGCCTTTTATCTGTTTATTTGCACATGTATGTATTTATATGTGTGTGGTGTGCTTTCATGAGTGTGGACATAAATACGTGTTTGAACATGTGTGAAAGCTCTAACCTGACATCGAGTGCTTTCCATGATCCCTGTCCACTTATTTACTGAAGCAAGGCCTCCTACTGAAACTGGAGCTCACTAACTCTGACTAGTCCAGCTGGCCAGATTGCCCCAGAATTCCCTATCTCTTCCTCCCAGGTGTGGACTTCCACGACTGCTTGTCTTTTCATGGATTCCTGGGATTAGAATCAAAGTCCTCATGCATGCATGCATTTTTTTCTGTCAAGCCATCTTTTAGTCCTCTGTCATGGTTTTCTGTTTTCTGAGACAGGGTTTCTTTGTATACCCTAGACTGTCCTGGAATCCACTCTGTAGACCAGGCTGGCCTCAAATTCACAGAGATCCATCTGCCTCTGCCTCCCGGGTGCTGGATCAAAGGTGTGTGCCACCACTGCACAGCACTCTGTCAGGTTTTAGTCACTGAGTTGTTTCTCATGAAGGCATGGACCTTTCCTCAAGATATGTTCAGTCTCTCTACATTTGCACGTGATCTTTCCTTCTGATCTACCTCATTCATACGGTGGCGTCTATTTCAGTGACTGCTGACATGGGAGTTTTGATGCTTGCTTGTTTGATTGACAAGGTCTCACTGCATAGCAGAGCCTGGCCTTGACCTTATCGTGTAGCCTGGACTGACCTAGAGTAGTTGTAATCCTCCTGCCTCAGCCTCTAAGTGCTAAGATCATAGACACGAGCAGTTGCTGACCCTTCCCCCTCTAACTGTCCCAGTTCAGCTTGTGTTATGTGTCATCACTCAGAGCCATCTCCTCTCAGCCCCATGTCACCTGCTCTGAGGATTCCAATGAGTGTGGGAGTAGTGTGGTTCTGAGGCACTTAAGAGTCTGTCCCCACAGTTGTCAGGCCACTGCTTTTCCTTCTCTTACACTTCCACGCACAATGGGTGAGGACTGTTACCTGCAGATTCCCTTTCATTCTGCAAATGACTGGGCCCTCGACTGTCATTCTCTGTAGTCAGCTCGGCCATGGAAACACTGCTGCTCCCTGTCAGTCCAGACCAATCAGGTGAGGCATTCCGATGCTTCCAGGGGGCTGCAGAGTAAACAGAGGATCTGTGAGGGCTTGGGTCATAGTGTAGAGCATGAAGAGGGGTGGGGGATTATAAACAAGAGCCATGAAATGTGAGAAGCAGAGGAAGCCCTGTCACGAGTCCTCCGAGAGCTAGAGGGAGCAAAGTCCTGAGCAAATGAGTATTACTGTCATAGGCACAGGAGTGAGTGTCAAGGATCCTAGAGCCTTAGACCCATGGAGAAGTGGCAACATCTCCCCGGGAGTGGGGCTCAGAGGGAAGATGGCAAAGCCTTCCCTTTTGGTCCATGTGTGCATGATAGTGTGTGCAGAAAATGCCCACCAGAGCTTTCCCCAGCCAGATATTTAGGGTCTGAACACTGATCCTACCAAGATCAGCTAAACCTGCCTCCTTGATCCAGTTGGTCTTCATGTACTAATCCAGCATCTTCGTCCAGTTGGTCTTTATGTACTAATCCAGCATCTTTGTCCAGCTGCATGCTGTAGCCCCACCTCCACGTTCAACTTTATACTAAACATGCTGTACTTTTGGGGTGCTGTGGTTTCTCCATCAGCGAGCACAGACCACCCAACCTCAGTCTCCTGTCCATTTGTCTGTTTGTCATCCTCTATTCTTTCTGCTCCGGTCAGGTCCAAGTCCCTGGTGCTGTGACTGGACATGGCAATGTGGATGAAGAGTTAGGGTCGTAAAGGATATCCAAGAAAGTAGGGACTTACAATGACATCTGTGACAGGAGGGTTTTTGTAAGGGAGATTCATAAAGAGTGGGAGTTATAAGAGACATCTGTGAAGGTGGTTTTAAGGGAGAGTCACAAAGGGGAAGTTATAAGGGAAAGATTCATGATGTGTGAAGGGGTCTGTAAGAGAGAGGCATTACAAGTGGGGTTATAAAGGAAATCTGTGAAGTTACAGGGGAGAAAACTGTGGGAAGAAAGCCCTTTATGAAGACCCCTCATTCCAAGTTGATTTTGGACATTGTCTTATTCAATAACTTATATTCTCCCTCCCTCCCTCCCTCCCTCCCTCCCTCCCTCCCTCCCTCCCTAGTCTGGAGAGAGAGGGATCAAGCTCTACATTTGACTAGCTGTGGCCTGCAGGCAGCATGCGAGTGCCACAAGCCACACTGGTGGTGCTGCAGCCTGCCTCACCCCCTCCAAGAGGAGTGGCAATGATGTCCTGATTCTCTGGACTATTCTCAGTGCCCAGAGAATCTTGGTTAAGATCCCATCTGGTTCATTGATCCTGTGAGTGGGTGAACTGGCTCAGGGAGGAGTGTGGCCCAGGCTGAGTTGGGATAGACCAATGGCTTCTCAAATGTCATTCTGATAGCACCTAGCCATTCATGTTTTCTCTGGAATATAGTGACCAGATAAGAATTAAAATTATAGCTGTGTTATTTAGGTCATTTTAAGGTGCTGAGGACTCTAGGGTCTTTGTGTCACTAAAATAAAAACTAAAAACCCTTCAGTTTTGAATTTCCATAGACTTATAAGACCAAGCTGCTACAGGTATGTCCTTTGATCGCTACAAAGATCTGTTAAAAAGAAGTGATGGATTTTCTTTGAAGGACCTCTCACTAGCACCTTGGAGTAACACCATTGCCACGTTCAGGAGTCTGTAGCTTGTGGGCAAGTGGCCTCTGCCCTAGGCTTCTGACTGGAGGGCTCAGCTTCCTTTCTCCCAGAATACATAGTTACCAAAATTATTTCTAGAAGGGAATATACACAGGCCACTAACAGTAGCAGAAACCAAGAAAGTTGTCAAAAATCTACTGTTCCTGGTAGGTTTGTTGTTGCTTTGGCTTACAACTCCCAATTTAAAAGAACTCTTGGGTGGTTTAACAGAGAACTGGACACAAGCGATCATTGCGCTTCACTGTTAGATCCAGGCCCTGCTCATGATAATTCATAAGCTGTGTGTGACACACACCTTTAACCCTTCGCTCCTTAAAAGTCAGGAAGCTGAGCCAGGATTGTGGTGAACTGGAGACTATAACTACATAGGAGTTCTAGGCTATCCAGGACTGTGTAGCAGGACTCTGGTGGAAGGAAGGAAGGAAGGAAGGAAGGAAGGAAGGAAGGAAGGAAGGAAGGAAGGAAGGAAGGAAGGAAGGACAGACAGACAGAAAACAAAAACAAATGTGACTTAATTAAGCAAGCCATGAGCAGAATTTATCCTGCTAAAAGTTTGACACCATACTTCCTAGAAGTGTTTCCATTGTCGAGGAGGAAGACCAGGACACTTGCTATGGCTGTTCCTGCTCTGTGTTCTAGAATTTCCAGTTGGCACAGCAAGGCAAGAACAAAGAAGCACAAGAAGTGACAAGGACAACCAGAAACATTTAAGTTGTTTCCAGATTAAATCTACATAAAATACCCAGGAAAGCCTGTAGGTAAACTACTAAGCCAGATGGCAGAACAGAGGGATACGCAAAGCCATAGAGTCCTATTCTCTAATAATAATCCAGAAAAAGAAGCCTCACCAATGTTATCCTTCTCACACAGGTGGTTACTGTCAATTGTCCTTCGTGAATTTCAGGATTTCAGCAGGCCCACCACAGGGGGCTTTCTATGTTTGTTTGTCTAAGAATGTCTTAATTTCTAAATCACTGTTGAAAGATAGATTTGTTGGAAATAGAATTCTTGATTGATAGGTTTGGTCCTGAGGAAGCAGTGAGCACATCTGGAAACCACTGGACGTGAGTCTATTTCCATCTCAATAGTAGAAGCAAATAAGAACCTGGGGCCTATGAGATGTTCCGCAGGGAAAGGTATTTGCTGTTAGTCCTGAGGACCTAAATTCCATCCCCAAGATCCCCAAAAGTTGAGCTTGGACTTCCACATATATCTTGTGGCTTGCACATACATACCTACAAAACGAGTATCATCTTGCTTAATGAGAAAAGCCTGGTATTTTGTCATATCTTCCACCATTGCTTTATATTCCCTATGCAAGTCTTCCCAAAAGAAGCAGACTTTCTATTTGTCTGCAATGAGCTGTACTGCCAAGACACTGCAAGCCTTGGTCTGTGCCCTTAACTTCACCAGAGCTTAGCTCTGCCGAGCAGACCATCCCATCAGACATGCTTCTGGTGTTGGGTGTATGTCACCTTTGAGTCCCAGCATCTTAGGGCTTCAGCCCCTTGATCTCTGTGTGTCATTGTGGGCCTTGTGACCTGACCTGAGAGACTTACAAACTGGGACAAATGTGGAAGACACAGGAGCCAAAGCTGGACATGGTAACATATGCCTGTAATTGTAGCACTTGGAAAATGGAGGCAGAAGGACTAGGAGTTTAAGATCAGCTTTTGCTACATGTGGAGTTGGAGGCCAGGCAGGTTTACATGAAGCCCTGTTTCACAAAACAAAATTTAAAAATGAGGAGTGAGTTGGTGGTGAGTGGGGATTTAGGGACAGTGTGAGGGAATGTCAGTGGCCAGCTTCTGAAGACTGGAGTCCCTGTGCTCGTGTTGGTGTGACCTGTCCTGGAGCTTGAGTCTACAGGTTCTGCTTTCCATCCCTCTTCTAAGTCTAAGTGGGCGCAGAAGTGAAATGTCTCAGGGAAGACCATTTTAATAGAAGAGAAAAACTATTTGTTTTTCAAGCTTTGTGAAAGCAATGGCATGATTAGAATGGAATTGATTAAGAGGTGTTCATCCAATCTCATCCCCAGATCCTGGATTTTCCTGTAGGGGAGGCCCCCACCCTCTCCAGTAACCTCCCAAACTTCTCCAGACCTAGTCCCATAGCACACAAGAGCCCCATGGAAGAAGAGTCCTGTGGAGAAATGGGGGACATACTGCATTCTCTTTCTGGAAAACTGTTGTCCTGGTCCCTGAATGTCCTTAAGGACCATAGGAGGGACTTTTTCTTTTCTCTCCTTTTCTTTTTTCTTTTCTTTTCTTTTCTTTTCTTTTCTTTTCTTTCCTTTTCTTTCTTTCTTTCTTTCTTTCTGAATATTTGTTTATTATATATAAGTACACTGTAGTTGTCTTCAGACACACCAGAAGAGGGCACCAGATCTCACCACAGATGGTTGTGAGCCACCATGTGGTTGCTGGGATTTGAACTCAGGATCTCTAGAAGAGCAGTCAGTGCTCTTAACCGCTGAGCCATCTCTCCAGCCTGGGGACTTTATTTCTAAAGGGATACCTGTCGTGTGTGTCATTCTTCAAGGATTTGGGCACATGGCCTGTGTGTTCTTTATAATCTCTTATGTTCTCATATGATGGTCTTCTATGATCTTGGCTGTTAGACGATATTCTTCTGTAGTCTTACATGCATTTACTTGATCATAGATATTCTTCTATGATTTTGTATGTTTTTATATGACATTCTTAGAGTCTATGATTTCATGTTTTGTGTATATTCTTATGTTTATGATCTTGTATGTTCTTATGATTTTTTTATGATCTTACATGATGTTCTATGATCTTATATTCTGTACTCTTGACTTTTATATGATCCTTATATTGTGTGATGTTCTGAGATGTTTTTCTATGATCTTGTGTGTTCTTGTGTGTGCTATATGAATATTTTCTATGATGATATATGATCTTATGATATTCTTAGGTAGATATTCTTGTGTGGTTTTTGTATTTACTTATGATCTATGTTATTATATGATATTCTTAGATGTTCTTATATGATCTTTTATGTTGTATGTTCTTAAATGATGATCTTGTATGTTATATATTTATATATGTTCTTTTTTTTGTTTAGCTGGTTAGTTCATTTTTGTTGTGGTTGTTGCTTTTTGAGACAAGGTTTTTCTGTGTGGCCCTGGCTGTCCCAGAACTTACTTTGTAGACCAGGCTGGCCTTGAACTCACAGATATCCACCTGCCTCTGCCTCCCAAGCGCTGTATATATTCTTTAGATCATGCCTGGCTGTATATATTCTTTAGATCATGTATATAAGTTTTCATATGTCCTCACATATGCTCTCACATGTTCTTGAGAAGCAAACACTCCACCATTCTCTATCATGATATATAGTTTCCTCTTAACCTCAATGATCTTGACCTTTCAGGCAGATATTCTAATCCTGCCTGTGTGCCACATGCACACCAAGCTCCTGTTGTCATGGTTCTAGAACATTCTGACCGTAATGTCATTCTCATTTCCTTAAATGCCTCTGCCTCATAAGATAGTCACACATGTGTGTATTCTGGCTTTCATAGCATTTTTTTTCATGTCACAGATGTGAAATGAGTTTGGCCTAATGTTGTTTGTGTTAAAATGTTAATTTTGGTCTCTAAAAGTGTTTACAAGAGTGCATTGGTACAGAATTTATAGATTGATATAGATTTAAGTTTTTCTTTGGTATAAATTTCTATATTGATACAAAATTTATAATTAACATTGTTACCCTTAAATAGACATTGTGCCTATACAACTCGTTTAAAAATGTAAGGCTTAGTCCTAGTCTTTCTAATAGCTGCTATTACAGACAGTTTAGATGATTAAATAGCACAGGTTAAGGGCCAGATAGTAAACTTACGGCTATACTAGATTCTGATTTAATTATAATGAAGTGTTTTCAATTTAATCAAATAAAAATAGCTAAGAATAGTCAAGCTTTAACAGTTTAGATATAATATACATACATACATACATACATACATACATACATACATAGTCTTCAAAAACATCAGAAATCCATCCGACATTTAATCATTTTATTATTATTAGAAATTTTGACTAGAGACATGTCTCCTCCTGACAATACCCCTCCTTCACAGTTCAAAGAAGAAATTAAACATCAAAACCTCCACATAGAGTTACTCCAATAATGACAAGGTTGCCACTAGACAAAAATTGCCCTATTCACCTATAGACAAAATACTGTCCAAAGAGGACAAACCGATGTGGGATAGTTGACTACTAAGCTCTACCAAGACAGGGTAAGCTAGTCCTTCCTATTCCTGCTATATTTCAAGGTCTGTCAGTTCTGGGCCAGAAGGGGCTATCCAGGTAGTCAGCTGTCTCTATAATTTTTTTAAGTTTTGGAAGCTATGCTTTTATGCTTTCTTTATATTCAGGTTATATTTATTTTGTTCTCGGATTTCTAATGGATTTGAAGACTAGTTGTAGTCTCCTAATCAGATTTAACATTGAGAGAGATGATACAGATTTTCAGGTGGTAATGCAAGCTAAAATCAAGACAACTGAAATCTAAAATTATAAGCTCTTTAAGTTAAGATAGATAATAAAGTATCTATTGACTAATAGGATTAACTAGATTTTAATTATATATCGTACTTTGTAATTTACATAATTGCTGTTGTTGTGCTCAATTTATGTTTGAGAGAAAAGAGCCTTTTTAATTGGACAAAAAGGGGGCAGTGGAGAGGGTTTGGCCTAATGCTGCCTGTGTTGTAATATTAATTTTGGTCCCCAAAAGAGTGTATAAATGTAAGCCACTGAGGGATCCTGCCAACAGTTGACTCCAGTTGGTAAATAAAGATGCCAACAGCCAATAGCTGGGCAGGACAGACAGAGGCAGGACTTTAAGAATTCCCTAGCTTGGGAGAGAGAAGAAGAGAATCGGGGTGTAGGACACACCAGCCATATAAAAATTCAGGTAAATGGCTCTAATGGCTACTTCTTCAATTGGATCTGGGGTAACAGAGATGAAATACAGATTTTAAAGAAATTAATTCCAGAATACCAGAGGGGAATGTTTACTAGCCATGGGAAGGATTAGAAGTAGCTTTTGAGCTACCTAAGATATCAAAATTATCTGACATATATGTATGTCTTTCATTCACAAATCCAAATAACTCTTGGGCGGGTGTGCCCATGTGACCTGTCCTACACACCCCGCTGGGAACACAGCACAGAGCTGGCTAACCAAATATCGCTACACAAGGTGAGCCACAGAGCCATTGGCATAAAATGGGTATGTGGCCGCCTGCCATTCTTCTCCAGGCAAGGCCTGAGTCTCTCCCCTTGGCAGCACGTGCTTTCTGGAAAATGAATGAGACCTTTGGCTGGATGGTCATCTCCTTGTTTCCTGGCCACCCAGCATTTCTGGATCTTAGCCCCCTCAGCAAATCCATTAGGCAGGGATGTCCAGCCTTCTTTTGCCTTTGGCCAAAAGTTCCTTTGATAGGACCTCTTGTTGCACAGTAGTGCAGTGCCTGGCCAGCTGCCATCCTTAGTCATCTGGTTCTCCCATCTACTTCTGTGTGGCCATGAGAGGCCTGCATCAGGAGGATGGTGAGGTACCCTAGTGGAGACAATTATGATCCTGGGATGCTTCCAGATATCCATATGGGTATCAAACCACACTGCTATTGTTCTGAATCTTGATTAGGTATTCCAACAGCATGTTTAAATTTTTATTTTATGACTAGCTGAATGATATTTTCATTCTTTTTCTCCAAGTAATAGAACATGTAACATTTGTTTATACTATTGTATGTGGTATTAGGAATACTTATAAGTACCTTAGTTACAGTGTAATGAGCATTAATACACATATAAGTTATGACTTAGAAGCCGTTATTTACTAGGACAAGCTGGGCCTGGTATCACTTCTGTAATCCCAGTACTCCATACTCCAGAGGTGGTACACAACAGCTAGCCTATACACTCTGTGTGTATGTGTGTGTGTGTGTGTGTGTGTGTGTGTCCCTCCCCTGTTAATATATTAATTATTACTGGTTTTTTTTGTTTTTTTTTTTTTGAGATGGACTCACTGTGAAGGCCAGGCTGGCCTGGAACTTATTCTGTAGCATAGGCTGGCCATGCTTTTGCTATAGCTTCACATGTGCTGGAATTATAGGCATCTGTCATCACCCTAGGCTAGCTTAGTTATTCTAGTGTTGGTGACTATCTAACTGAAGCCTGTTAATGAATATAGTGTGAATTAATACTCACAATGTGTTCTTTCACCATTGCAGGGCCATTTTAACCATACCAGCAATCATTAGAAGATGCAAACGGGACAAAGGAAGATTCCAGTTGAGTTTGAATCCTCACATGATGGCCAGTGCACATCCCGTACATCTTGCTTGGATGCCCACCTATTCAAATGATAGTCAGGGCTCCCTGCAGAGGTTGTCTGCCTCTCAGGTAATCCCACTGTCCTCTGCAGAAGGCCAGGAACATTCTGAGTGGGGTGGCTCACCGCATCCTCTTTTCTAATGTCTTCTGCTGGACAAGAAATTATCTAGAAGTCAGAAAATTCTGTATCAAACTGCCTTGGGCCTCATAGCTCATGTAATCATTAGGCTCAGCCGAGATCTCCCTGCCTGTGGACTTTGGGTTGTTTCTGGACATTACTGGGCTGCTTATATACTCTTTTTAATTAAAAGACTTATTTTTGTATTTTAAATGCTCTATAATGTTGAAGTGAATGTTACTAAATGCTGATGCCCAATCAAACTATGTAATTCTCCAATTGAAGTTATCAGGGACAGAGCCCCATTTATATTAAAATGGAAATTATGGACAGCTGTCTGGCTTTGGTGTACTGTGTAACTCACTGACCTTGTTTTTCCCAGATCAGGAAGCTTCCTGAGCAGATGCCCTACAGAAATGCCTGGATAATAGAACTGATTCCATGTTCTTTAACTGGAAGCTGGAGGTGGGCCCCAGCCCTGTCTCCCATGTGTCCATTATGTTGTTAACTGGGTGTGTGGGGCTGGAGAGATGGCTCAGTGGTTAAGAGCACTGACTGCTTTTCCGGAGGTCCTGAGTTCAAATCCTAGCAACCACATGATGGCTCACAACCATCTGTAATGAGATATGATGCCCTCTTCTGGTGTGTCTGAAGACAGCTACAGTTTACTTATATAATAAATAAATAATAAATAAAAAACAAAACATGGTGTGTGTTCCCTGCCAGGAACACATGGAAGAAGCCATTCTACACTAACCCTGAGGTGTGGTCATGGTGAGGCCCACACTGCAGAACAGGGACAGGGGGAACCAGGCAGCCAGATTAGTGTGATGTTGTTTATGAGGGAGATGCTCCAACATCACAGGACACAGCAGTTAAACTAAGGAAGAAGCCAGCACTCCAGCTGGCTTGACATGACAGCCCATGCCCAAACAGCTAAGACTGAGAGACAGGCTGTGGTTTGTGGCCTTAAAATATTGGAGGAAGGTTGTTGTTTGTTTGGTTGGTTTTTTTGTCTTTCTCAAAAATAACAATTTTATAAACCTTCTAAGTTTCCATTTATTTTCATCTGTAAACTCTGCCCCCAGATTCATTGAAAAGGATGTCCATATTTTTGTGCCAGGTGGTTTTGTGCTTGGAGAAGCACACAGTTCAACCCAGACTGTGAACCTAGCAGTCCTTCTGACTTCATCTACCCCATGAGAAAAATCGCTGCCCCATGCTAGAACTCAACAGACTCTGATTCTATCTTTTGTCCCCTAAAAGTGTCATGAGTGACCTTAAAACTCTTAAAAACTTACATTCAGTGTGTGTGTGTATGAATGTATGTATGTATGTATGTATGTATGTATGTATGTATGTATGTATGTAGTGTGTATATATGGTGTGTGTGTGTATGAATGTATGTATGTAGTGTGTATATATGGTGTGTGTGTGTATGAATGTATGTATGTAGTGTGTATATATGGGGTGTGTGTGTGTGTGTGTGTGTGTGTGTGTGTGTGTGTGTGTGTGTCCCCAGAATATGTGTGGAAGTCAGAAGATAACTTGCTGGAGCCAGTTCTCTCCTTCCACCATGTGGGACCTGGAGTTCAAACTCAGGTGTCAGGCTTGGCACAAACACCTTCCCCCACTGAACCATCTCCAGCCCAAGAAGCTCTTTCAGGCTCTTTCTCCTCATCTGTGTTGGACAGTGGTGGCACACAGGATTTTCCATCAGCATTGAAAGCAGCACATTTCCCTTTTCTTCTGTGAAACCAAGCCAGGGGAGATTACCAAGGGGAAGGGCCGGAGGGCAAGGAGAGGTGGGCCAGCTTTTGGAACCAGTTGTTTCATCTGAGATGCCTGGAATTCTAGACTGTATGGAGCAAGAGCACCAAGGAGGTGGCACTGGGCAGCACATGAGCTCCTTTAGAAACAAGTGGGGCTCTGACATCCCGGACTTTCTGTCTTCCCCATTGACAGCTTCCCATCCCAGCAGGAATCCGCCTGTGGCTGTGCTAGCCTCAGAAAGTACCATAGCTTGGCATCTTATGGCTAACTCTGACACCTTCACCATCCTCACCCTCACCTTGACCCCACATGCCCAGCTCTATAATGCTCCCTCTTCATGACTGTGACCACTGGTCATTGGACCCATCCTCTCTTCTGTAGACCATGTAGCTGTGAGGGTGTAGAGATGGGGAGCATTAGCGTAGCATCTTGTTTAAAATGGTCTTTGTATGAGCATAAAACAGTTCATAGCAGAGGAATGGGATAACAAGCCCACCCTGGGAAATCACAGGAGGCAGTGGCCTGCAGCAGCTCTTTGCTTCTAACAAAATGTCACCATTAAGTGTCGTTCACATCAGAATCATTCTCATTTTCTTGTAGGAAAAAGATGGTTTGACACATGGGATAAAACTATAAATTTAGAATATATAGAGAAGCTCTATTACTCATCTTTTAAAAGTTGTGTGACTGGGTAGTGGTGGTACATGCCTTTAATTCCAGCATACAGGAGGCAGAGGCAAGTCGGTCTCTGAATTAGAGGCCAGCTTGGTTTATAGATTGGGTTCCCAAACAGTTCAACCCTGTCTTGAACATATCACAAAACTTTTTATGAATATCCAGTTAAAACCAACAGGGTGTCTCTCCTGATATGAGATGTGTGTGTGTGTGTGTGTGTGTGTGTGTGTGTGTGTGTGTATATATTTCATATTCACATTCCAAGTTAGATTCCACAGTTGTGTCCTTACTGTCTTGGAAAGTCCTCAGAAGACTTTGTCATTGGACAGGAAACAGGAAGTACCCCAGAGTTCTCTCGTTCAAATGAAAGGGGAAGACAGGAACAGAAGAAACTTTTTTAACTTTGACTTCTGTTTTTATGGCTTGAATTCTGTCCTCTGGCGCCTTGGAAGCCTCCGCTACCTCCAAAGCTTCCCTGGCCTCTGCCACCATTTCTGCCTCTTCCTCCTCTGCCCTCACCTCAGCCACGTTCACATGGAGGGTTAGTTGGTCCACAGGTAACTTTCTCTCCATCAATTTTACCATCTTCCATGGCCTCATTGGCAGCTTAGGCATCTTTCCCACTGTGGAAGGGGAGAACCAAACCCTTTGGAAGACCCAGTCTCCTGATCAGTGTCTATTCTTGCATGAATGTAGCCCTCTAATGATTCTTTTAAGGTCTCTTCAGGGGTTTCCTCAGGCAGACCTTTGACAGAGTTTTGGATGGCTGACTCCTTGTATTAGGCGATCCCCTGGGTCCTTGTAACTCCAGCCTGATTGCTCTGCCCTCAATCTCCATTTCCCTACAGAAGTTTAAAGCTTTAGCATCTTCAAATGAAGCAAATTCTATAAACGCATGCCCTTTAGATTTGCCATTTGGATTCTGGGGCACTTTGATCAAAGTTGCTTTCTCAAATACTTCCCGAAGAGTTTCTTCTGTTGTACTTTAGGAAAGTTACTTTAAGCCGAAGTTTTTACCTCCCCACTCCAGGCACTTTCCCAGCTCTCTCTTGCCTTGTCTTTTCTCTGGTATAGCAGAACTCTGCCCATCAAGCTCTGCCCATCAAGCTCTGCCCGCTGCTTTTCTTAGACTCTTTCTCTGAGTTGACTTCTGCCTTAAACTTACGAGTGATTCCTTTCCCTCTCCCGCCCTTGCTGACCAATCTGATCTCTGGCACCTTCAACACTCCATTCAGCCTCAGTAATGTTGAAAGACGATGTTGGCAAAAAGTGTTCTTGCAGCTCGAACTTTCTAACTGTCTCTCTCTTTTGTTCTTCTGCTTTAATTTTACCAAGCATTTGTTAAACCAGTGAGTTCCCAGGCCTTCTCTAGGTCTTTAGCAGATTTAAAATTCACATACCCAAAGTTTGTAACTGTCTTAATTATCGAATGTTTATACCAATAAAGACACAGAAGGTATATACTGAGGTAAAAACTTGCTAACTCAGGGAGATAACTTTGAAGTATATATAAATACCTATTTACAAGCCTTAATCTACAACTCAACTGCTAGCTCTTGAGAAATCTCTTTCGGTCTTTGTGTGTCATTCCATCTAGCTAGTCTACCTTTCTCTTGAGTTTCTCCAAACCTATGAGAGCTCAGCTCTCTATCCTAGAATACTGTTTTACCTGTGTCCGGCCAGATGCTTCTCTGTTGTTCCTGCAAGCCCAAAGAGAAAATCCCTCTGTCTTGCCCAGAGCTCCTTCCATAAGGGCTCTTCCTAGCTAAAAGAGAGAGCTCTATCAAAGGTCCAGTTGCTTATAAAAGAAGTCTCTATATTGGTACTCTTTTTAAAAAAATTTTATTCATTATATATAAGTACACTGTAGTGTACTTCAGACACACCAGAAGGAGGTATCATATCTCATTACAGATGATTGTGAGCCACCATGTGGTTGCTGGGATTTGAACTCAGGACCTCTCAAAGAGCAGTCAGTGCTCTTAACCACTGAGCCATCTCTCCAGCCCTTATATTGGTACTCTTTTTTTTTTTTTTAAAGATTTTATTTAAGAAGTCTCTAGCTCCTTCCCTAAACCCTTGGCAACTGAATTGTAGGCTTACATTTTTCAAAATTTACTTTAATAAGGGTTTTTAAACCCTTCAATCTCCCTTCTAGCCCATCTGCCAGAGGTAGGAGAAAAGGAAGGTTAATAGGAAACGGGATGTGGATCTGTTTAGAAGTAGCTCTTTGGACTGGATATTGGTAGTCCAGTCTAAAACACCAAACACAAAACAGTAGCAGCAGCTCAGTCCAGAAGAAACTGTGAGGCTCTGCCAAACCGGCATGAATCCAAGGAAGTAGCAAGAAGCAACCAGAATGCCACAAAAATTTCCCTGGCGCTTTTCTCTCTGAAGTCATGACAAGCAAAGATCAACGAAGAAAGCAAGGCAGGCCAATGCAGGAGTGTCATCAGCGAAGACCAGCAAAGAGTTGCAAGGCAAACCAGTGCAAGAGCATCATCCAGTCTTTTGGGTTATACTCAGACTCTGTCTAAACATCACATGACCTCTCAAGTGTCTGCTCCAGCAAAACATCACATGCTTTTTCACCAGGCAGCTTCCAGAAAAACACCCCATATCTATTCTCAACGAAACATCCTCTCACATGTCTGCGTCAGCAAAATATCCTCTCACAAGACAGTTTTCAGGAAAAAAAAAATCACATGGCTCAACTGAGTCTCCAACAAAACCAGAAATTCCCATTTCACTGAGCCATGTCACTGTCGTGGTGGAATGGAGGGCTACCACCCAAGTCAGTAGGGGCCGAACCGTGTCACCTTTACGGTAGGGTGGCTCAAGGCCACCCAGCTGAGTTTGCCTCAGGTCAAAGAACACAAGGCCTTTCCTAAGCCACTTGCCTTAAAATAGGCAGGAACTTTCCATTTTAATATTCCTATTTATGGAGGATTTTAGAGGCACACTCAAACTGCAATTCTTCAGAACATACCCAACTGCGTCTGACAAATACCATATCTATCTAAGCTGTGTACTTTGCTAACAATTATGTTTTCTATGTACAGTCATCAAATAATTCTGTAACGAAAATTTCTGTTTGTACCAGTTCTGACAGCAAGATCAGTTTTAGTAAAAAGTCTTTGGCACTTTTTAACTCTGCAGCAGCAGATCTGCCGGGATTAAGATTCCCAATGAGCAGACTGAACAGTGTGGTTGTTCTTCCACTTCCTATTTCTTGGTATCAGGAGCTTCTTTCCACTTGGCCATTTCCTTCTTTCATTTCCCAGGTGCTGCTAAAACAGGCTCCTCTTCTTTCCCCTCTTCATCATCCTCTTCATCTTCCTCACGGCCCCACTCTTGACTTTCCTAGGAACGACTTTTACAGGAGCTCTCTCCCATTGGGCCAGTATGATCTTTGAAGTGCCTTCTTCATAGTCATCTTCCTCCTCACCTCTCTCCTCTTCCTCATCTTCCTCATCCTTCACCCTTTGAGGCAAGAGCAGCAACTGCTGCCTTTCTGGTTTTCACTGCTTTCACAAATGGCAGCTCAAATGAATCCTTCTCATCTTCGTCCTCACCACCACCATCCTCTCCTCATCACTGTCTTCCTCCTTGGCATCCTTATTGCGCTTCGTCCCCTCAGCTGGAAAGACAGCTTCCTTTCTAACAGGGGTTGCTACCAGTGCTTGTGTGTGTGGTGTGTGTGTGTGTGTGTGTGTGTGTGTGTGTGTGTGTGTGTGTGTCAACTTTAACCTTTCTTGGTTGTGAAATGATTACCTTCCTTCCTGGGGTTGTTGGCCTGTTTTCTGAGGGATGACTACCTCTTCTCCACTGCTGTCATCCTCATCATCCTCATCATCTTCACTGTCTGCCACCTCCTTTTGGGGAGGAGCCATTTTCTTGGAGTCACTGATTTTTACTGGCCTTTGTGAGTTTCACAATGATGTCAGGTTATGGCTGCAGCATGTATGGTGAGAGAGCAGCACCGAAGAGCCTAGGGAAGCTCAGGCAACTCTCTATGGAAAGCTCAGCTGGACACTGGAGCACATACAACTGAATGCCACCGACAGCTAGCACCCGAGGCAAAAGATGCCAATGTCATCTTAAAAGGCAGCCGAGAGTTGTGTCTTAACCAGGCCTCACTTGGCCAGCCCTATGCTATGCATTCCCTGCTGCCTATTGGTATATGTGGAACTAGCAAAGAGCTGTGCTGATAGATGGATGCTTCTTCAGCTCTGGAAGTCCCTGGGGGTGGAGCATGCAGCCGGCTGGGGGTGTCCAGGTCAGCTGTCCTCACACACAGCTTGCTCTTCTTGCCAAGCCACTTGTCAGCACCACAGGTACTAAGCACAGCCCATTAGCCAATAGGCAGAACCTGCACAGATTTCACTAAACTGGCTTTCCAGCCACCCCTTGAGGAGTGTGAAATGGGATTAGCCCTTCCCAGTGCCTCATTGTTTCTCTGTCAAGTAGAGGAGAGAGACATTTCCTGCCGCCCAAGGAAACACTGGACATTTATGTGTGTGTCTTTAGATAAGTTCTCATTTGTCCCTTTTAATCTGCCACTGTTGGGTTTTACATGAGGGTAAAAGCATGAAAGTATACAACCCTTTAAGCATGTTTTAAAGTAAATTGGTGGCAATTTCTAAACCAACAACTTGAAAACATTCACCCCAGAAAGTTTGAGCATGGTAAATCCTTAACAGAGAAGGACATGTGAACACCATCCAAGCTGCTTTACCTAAAACACAATTGTCTCCACTTCTTTTGTATGTATGTGTGTGCACCTGCTTGCCTGTGGTGACTGGAGGTCAAGCTCAGGTGTCATTCCTCAGGAGGCCACTGAACCTGGACCTTGCAGTATGAGCTAGCCTGGCTGGACAGAGAACCCCCGTCCTCACTCCCTACACACTTAGGTTACAGAACACGTGCTGCCAACCCAACTTTTACATGGAAGGAAGTCGGGTCTTCACGCTTCCTCAGTGTGCTAGTTTGAATAGTAGTGGCCCCCATAGATTCATGTGTGAGTGCTTGCCTCATAGGGAGTGGCACTTTTAGGAGGTGTGGCCTCGTTGGAGGAAGTGTGTCACTGCGGAGGAGGGCTTTGAGGTCTTTTAAGCTCAAGTCTGGCCAGTGTGAAGCAGTCTCCTGCTGCCTGCAGATCAAGATGCAGAACTCTCAGCTCCTTCTCCAGCACCTATCTGCCTGCACACTGCCATGCTTCCTGCCATGATGGCAGTGGACTAAATCTGAAACTGTAAGCCAGCCCCAGTGAAATGTTTTCCTTTATAAGAGTTGCTGTGGTCATGATGTCTCTTCGCAGCAATAAAACATTCAGCAAGACCTTGGCACACCGAGCCATCTCTCTCCCCACATCTAACATGATCATTTCAAACCTCAAGCTGATGATTCTGTGAATTTCTTGAATTTCCTAATAGTCTTTCATGACAAATTCTTTCATGATTAATTTGAATTAGCAGAAAGAATTTAATCTCAAGGATTGGGAATGTCTTCTCAAATTCCCAAAAGTAAATGATGACTATTGATGACCCATGGCATTTAAAGACGTCTGGGAAAATAGCTATTTAACCTTTCAAGCTTGTGTGTGTGTGTGTGTGTGTGTGTGTGTGTGTGTGTGTGTGTGTGTGTGTGTGTGTGTGTACATGGATGACCTGTGTGAGGAGGTCAGAGGACAGCTTGGGGGGTGGGGTACTCCTCTCCTTTCACATTTCTATGGGCTCCCAAGACTGAAATCAGGTTCTTGGGCTTCTTCAGCAAGACCTTTTGCTCTGCTAAGCCATCCTGCTGGTCCTGTTTAAGCCTTTGAGCCCATTTTTAGTCAGGCTATTGTGTTTGGGTATTGAGTGCTGTGGATTTCTTGCCTATTCTAGGCAGTAATCCTGCCTCACATCTGTTAGCATCTCTGCACCGGTGTCCTCTGCACTCCTCGTTGCTGTTACAGGTGGGAACTGTTCACTTGTTTCATTTGTTCTTGTTGCTTGTGCTTTGTGTTCATGTGTCTCTGCTGTCATTGCCAGGAACAGTGTCCAGAATCCAGCCCGCTCTGTGCAGAGGGAAGTTCAGGTTCTTCATTTAAGTCTGCATTCCATCTCAGTCTGTCTTTCTTCTCCTCCCTTCCCTTCCTTTCCCTTCCTTCCCCTTCCTTCCCTTCCCTTCCTTCCCTCCCTCTTTCCCACCCTCCCCTCTCTCCCTCCCTCCCTCTCTTCTCCTCCTCCTCCTCCTTCTTCTTCCTCTCTCTCTCTCTCTCTCTCTCTCTCTCTCTCTCTCTCTCTCTCATAAAGATCCAGTTGTTTCTTTTACTATGTGTGCATCCAGTTTTCCTGATTTCACTTGTTGACAAGGTTGGTGTGGTGTTAGTGCTTGGCTGATGGGAGTGTCACTATTAGGAGATATGGCCTTGTTGGAATAGGTGCAGCCTTATTAGAGGAAGTGCATCACCGTGTAGGCAGGTTTTGAGGTCTCCTATTGTTTAAGCTCTGCCCAATGTAGAAGAGGAACCCATGATGGAGAACTCTCAGCAACTTCTCCAGCACCATGCCTGCCTGGAGACTGCCATGCTGCCTGCCATGATGATAATGGACTGAACCTCTGAAACTGTAAGCCAGCCTCAATTAAGCATTATCTGTATAAGAGTTGCCTCGGTCATGGTGTCTCTTCATAGTAATGAAACTCTAACTAAGGTAGCTGGCCTTTCTACATTTTTGTTGAAGTTTGTCCTGCCATTTCAACAAGGTAGGTAAACCTGGGTAACACTATTCTAAGTGAAAGAAGTCACTCACAGGCAAATGCCACATGTTCTCAGGCACATGTAGGATCTAAAAAGTTTGTGTTCAGAGAGAGGGTGTAGAAAGATGGCTGCCGAGGGCTGGGGCTGTTTGAGATGGTAGTTAAGGTACACCGTTTCCATTATGGAAGATGAGTAAAGTCTAATGTTCTGGTGTGCAGCATCACCCCTGTAGGTAACAAATCATATCACATGGGGAGCGATCTGAGAAGAGGGTAGATGTCCAGGCAAGTGCTCCCGTCCTGGAGTAAGGAATGCCTGACAAGCCACACGGACCTTGGCTCCATCCTGAATGTGGAAAAGCAAGGGAAGGAGAGAACACTTCAACAAAGGATCCTCAGATGCAGGTCTGGCCTTCCCAGGGGCTCCCTGGCCTGCAGCACACCAGGCTGGCCTCACCCTGACTGGCAGGACTTTCTGGGCACTACCCCAGCTAGCATCTTGTTCTGAGATGAGTAAGCAAGTTGTATTGGTTTCAGCCTCATGGCCTGGGCTACATCATCCATTTCTACCCATCGTATACACCCCTGCTATTCCTCCCAGGATCACAGAGGGGCTGCCACACAACACTTGCTGTTTGAAAGTGCCTCTCCAGACCTCCTCACTGGATCATTTAATGTGGGTTGGGACCCGATATGTGACATAACTATTTAACCCTAGGCTCACTACACCTGACATTGCAAAGTGAAGCCATAGGCACAGGCTGGAGTTTGATTCACCCTGGCTTTGCCCCAATTGATACCTTTGGGACATCCATGCCTCGGAACCCAGAAGTCTCAGAGGCCACCTGTGGCCTTGCACATTCCTTCTCAGAAACGGACAGGTTAAGGTAATGTCTTCAGAACTGTTTCTTCCTCTCAGAAGCTTTAAAACCAGGCTGGGACCATAAGGTTAGTGAATGGCCCCTAGAGACAGAAAATGGCCAAGATCTCTATGAAGTTGTTGCTTCCCTGGGCCCTCATGAATCTGAACTTTTTCTGATTTAAGGGTTTGCATTGCTGGCTGGGTGCTCTGGCCAGAGCAACTGAGAGGGGCCATGTGTCCCCAACTAGAAACCAAGACAATAATAGGGATGTTAGGGTGCACAAGGGTGCTGGATCTGGAAGCAGGGTCATCTATTTCCTTGTCATTTGCCTACCCCACCAGTAGGGGGAGTCAGGAGGTGCTGAGGCCATGCTGAAGGTAGAGACAACTGGAAGACCCAGGCTGACAGACTGAACACTCCATTTGTCTTTGGGTAGCTTTGGCAGAGCCACTCTGCCAGCTCTGGCGTACAGGAAAGAAACACCTATTCTCTGGGAAGCCCCTTGTGATTGTCCTGGTACTGGGTTGTGGGTGGTGGTACTCATAGCAGATCTTTAAATAAAAGACATGGATGGGGAGCATGCCATCCTTGGCATCCTGTCAAGTGCTCAGCCCTCCCTAGAGACTCTCCAATGTCCCACTCACATGCCAGGATGGACCGCTTTTCTTCTTAGTGAATTAAAGGGTGCATGCTAACGTTTGTCACCTGAAATAACGCTTCCACCATCCTCCCCCACGAACAACTTTTTTGCTCCTCATCACAATGCTGTGGAGGCTCCTGCCAGTCCCAACCCTGCTTCATTGATCATAGCAGGAAGGCCCAAGAAGCTGAAGGATGCACGCCTTGCCCTCTAAGATCACATCTGTGCGACATGGGTGTCAGCCTCTAGGAGCCACATGTGTATCAGAAGGAGACTAGGTGAATCTCAGAGCCAGGGCATGACAGCCAGGTGACATGGTTGATAGACGACACCAGTTCTGTGCAGGCACTTGGACAAAATGTGCATACCTTTCTTTGCAACAGTTAGAACACGTGATAACAAATAGGACCGTCTGCTGGTGTGCACACACACCTGAGAGGGATTCAGACATCCCCCTGGCTAGTAAGGTAAGGTGACCTCTCTGCGGCATGTGACAGGCACTTTCTAGGTAGGCCGCTCAGCGCAGGTGCGTTGATCTATGTGAAACAGGTGAGGGGCTACAGCAGGTGCAGCCTGGAGTGTCGCTCTTCAGAGACTGTGAGCTCAGCTGCAGTGTGGGGTGGCTGGCAGAGGCATCATCGCCCTCGTGACTCACAGGGAGATGCAGCTTTACATATTTAAGAGGAGTGTGGCCGGTTTCCTATCTGAAGTATGCTTCCCCGGAGAGACCACCACCATTTGATCTATTTTTGATTAAAATGTAAAAATTAAAAATTAAATCAAATGGTGGTATAACTCCTTGGGGAGAACACACTTGAGTTATGAAGTATTCCCCATAGCAACCTTGGGACTCTTACGGCAGCATTGTCTCGTCCGTAGGTGGTCTTTTTTATGTCACACGTAATTAAAATGAATCGCAATGAGATCCACCGATGACTGCCTTCCGTGTGACAACCTGAGGCTGGTGCTTCCCAAGGGCGTAGCCTCAGAGGTGAGCTTTGGGGCAGTGGTGGTGAATCCAAGGGTGCCAGGCTTGAGGGAGGAAAGGGCGCCCTCAGCACACCGACTACCTTCCGTTGTAACCGCTTCTGCCAGAGATGGTGTGGTCAGATCTAGGAAACGCGCTACCAGAATCTAATCTGTGGCTGCTCTGTGTCTAAACCCTTGGCTGCCTCAGTACAGGGAAAGGGTGAGTAACAGGGT
Source organism: Rattus norvegicus (assembly GCF_021556685.1). Classification (NCBI taxonomy): domain Eukaryota; kingdom Metazoa; phylum Chordata; class Mammalia; order Rodentia; family Muridae; genus Rattus; species Rattus norvegicus. Next base: position 205,108,064 of record NC_141534.1, on the reverse strand, counting down.
TGGCGGCAGGGTTCACGTTGGCTTCACACCTAGTGGACTAGGTAGGTCTAGATATGGTTTCTGAGCTACACGTGCTGCTGTGTGGTTGGTCATGCTGTGGCCCCCTGACATCTTGGCTGCCTTTGTATTTTGAAATTAGCTTTGAGTCAAACACTTGTGGGACACAAAACCCTCACTCCACCTCTACATACATATCACTAAGGCATTTCTTTAAAAGTGGTTGTGTGTGTGTATGTGTGTGTGTGTGTGTGTGTGTGTGTGTGTGTGTGTGTGTGTGTATGCCTGTACAGGGATGTGTGTGCACCACAGCAAGTGTGTTGAGATAGGAGGACAGCTTTGTGGAGTTGGTTCTCTCTTTTCATCTATGTAGGATCTGGGGATTGAACTTAGGTAATGAGGTGTAGGTTATAACTGGTGCCCATTGTAGGGTTATTGGGTCCTGTGTCTGCTCCACCACAGGGCTTGACTACTCAGGGAGGCAGGATACGGAAGTTTGACCACCTTTACCCCATGCTGGACGGGTGTCGAACTGTGGGAAGCCATGGGACACCACTTTAGAGGTGGGGAAGTGCGGTCTGAGCTTGGGACACAGCCGGAGCTGACTCAGGGGTCCCCAGACCTGCAAGGAGGCCAGGGCCGTCAGTTCTCAGGCTCTCAGGTATCCAGGCACTGCTGGAATACCATGGAAGACCTGAGAATGGATGGGGTCTACAGAACTGGATTCAGCCCAGGGCCGAGGGGAAGAGGGAGAACTCTGGCTGGTCCCTCGGGGGTAGTCCTTGGCTTGATGGCCGTAGGCTTGAGCTTGGTGGTGGAGGTGGCTGGGAGCGTACATGAGATTAGATGGCAGCTCTGTAGTCAAAGGGCTTCTCTACGGCTCCCCACTGCAGATCATGATGAAAAGAGACAGTCTATGGTTTTAAGGCGTTTATTGTGGAAAGTGGATGAGTAAAATCATAGTGAGCCCGAGACTAAATACCTTTTGCAGGGAGGACTGTCTGGGAAGGAAAGGTTATTGGCTAAGCCTCCAGGCCTTTATGTACCTCATTATAATGGAGATCTGTCTTAATCTGATGTGACCTGTGGTCATGTCCTCTACCTGTGGAGGGTCCTGGGGCATTGACTGATAACCACAAATCTATAGAGGGCTGTGGCTAGTGACTGGCCTGGTTTCCTGGGAGTCAGGCGAAACGCCTACCGTCCCTTTCAGGGTCACCTCCTCAATCAGGAACCAGGGTGCCTTTCACGGTCCCACAAGGAGGCATCCGTAGCAAGCACTTTTACCCACTGATCCCAATTGCTAGGACTGCTAAGGCACTTCTCTTGGCAACATAGAATCCATGCCTGGGATTTGAAGCTGGCCAAGACACACCTCCAGAAGAGTCTGGGATTTTTTTTGAGGCAGATTTGTTGGCAGAAGGGCTAGATCTGACCTGCTTGTCTGCTTTAGGACCCCGCGGTCTATCTGGCAGCAAGGACGTGTCCTTCCGTTCACAGCCAAGTTGAATTTTTAGGAGCCAAAGAATTCACTTCCCTGAATGTGTGACCCTGCAGCTGGGTACAATTTGAAGCCCAGAATTAGCAGGAGCCCAGAATGCAGCTGAGCTCAGGGAAGCCCCTCTCTTCCTCTGTGCTGGGCTCCATCTTCAGGAGCTGGTCCACCTACCGGACAGGTAGAAGTGAAAGGGAAGAAAGAGGAGAAGGAAGAAGTGAGGATCCCTCGGCATCAGATGGAGGTGTCACCATAGGCTCCAACCTTCTTTCCAGCTCTGGAAATCGTTGAGCCATTTTTCCAGTCCCTGTGACAATCTTGTTGCCCTCCTGGAATGGGGTGGCTTGGCTCCCAGCCCATGACAGCTCAGTTACTCCACCTTCTCTCTCAGCCTCCTCTCTACCAAGCCCCCTCCTGCTGTAATCCCTGTGGCTAATTCTCAGTCATGTCCTCTGTCAAGGTGCCATGCAGGCCAGATGTTGGCTTTGTCTCAGGCTGGAGTTCTCCCTGTTTCTCGGTCTCCCCCTCACCCCAGCTTTCCCATCTCCCTTGTCTCCTCATTGCTCCCCTCTGCTTTTCCCTCCCTCTGTCTTTCTCTTTGCCGCAGACTGCCAAAACCTGTGGGTTCTGTCAAGGTCACATAGAAATTAGAAAGTCACCAAGGTCTACCTTAGGTTAGACAGACCCCCTTTGTTCTGCAAAGATGAGTTAGGAACACCCCAAAGACATAGGCACAGAGACATGGCAACTTCTGGAAGACTAAGTCATGTTCAGGCTTTGGGCTTCAGGGGCCTGCCTGACGCAGGCCATGGTGTGGTGTGTAGGAGCACTATTGTGGGAACATCCCATCTTTTTTCTAGATCTAGGTGTGTGCTGGGTCTGGGATAAAAGAATGGGGCCCTAAGTCAACAGGGCTGTTTGCAGAGCCTTCCTGATTCTTGTCTTAGTGTAGCACTGAGGAGCCCCAAACCAAAGCAGTGCAGATGACCGGGTGCCCACTGCCTCATGGGAGGCATGCCCATCTTAGTAGGAGGGTATTAGAAGGTTCTCAATCTTGGTGGCTTCTGGATGACCCTGGGAGGAGCATGCTTGTGTTTCCTATCTGATAACTCCTTCAATTTAGCTTTAAGATTTTAAACAATTTTCTTAGAATTTCTAAAACAATCAATATATCATAAATGCCAACAGTCTGTTAAGTATCTCAACTCCTAAACATCACTATTTTTTTTTTTTTTTAAATTCACAACCAGTAGATGCTTTGAAAATCCAAAGCACTCGGGCTGGAGAGATGGCTCAGTGGTTAAGAGCACTGACTGGTCTTCCAGAGGTCCTGAGTTCAAATCCCAGCAACCACATGGTGGCTCACAACCATCTGTAATGAGATCTGACGCCCTCTTCTGGTGTGTTTGAAGACAGTGTACTTATATATAATAAATAAATCTTAAAAAAAAACAAAAACAAAAAAAAAATCCAAAGCACTCAAAACCAGGGGCTGGGGAGATGGCTCAGTAAGAGACGGCACTTGCAGCCGAGGCTGGGGACCTGAGCTTCATTCTCAGAATGCACTCGGGAGGAGGAGAGAACCTACTCCTGCGAGTGCCCTTTGACCTCCATATGCACACTATGGTGTGCGCACATCTGCCCTTCTCACTCTTCATTCCCTCTAAAATAATAAAGTGTGTGTGTGTGTGTGTGTGTGTGTGTGTGTGTGTGTGTGGTGGTATGTGGTGTGTGTGTGTATCTCTGTGTGTGTGGTATGTGTGGTGTGTGTGTGTGTATGTGTGTGGTATGTGTTTGTGGTGTGTGGTATGTGGTGTGGTGTGTGGTGTGGTATGTGGTGTGTGTGTGTGTGTGTGCGCTGTGGTATGTGGTGTATGTGTGTGTGTGTGTGGTGTGTGGTGTATGTGTGTATCTCTGTGTGTGTGGTATGTGTGTGGTATGTGTTTGTGGTGTGTGGTATGTGGTGTGGTGTGTGGTGTGGTATGTGGTGTGTGTGTGTGTGTGCGCTGTGGTATGTGGTGTATGTGTGTGTGTGTGTGGTGTGTGGTGTATGTGTGTATCTCTGTGTGTGTGGTATGTGTGCTGTGTGTGTGCATGTGTGTGTGGTGTGTTTGTGGTGTGTGGTGTGTGTGTTTGTGGTGTGTGGTGTGTGTGTGTATGGTGTGGTATGTGGTGTGTGTGTGGTGTAGTGTGTGTTTGTCTGTGTGTGTATGTGTATATGTGTGTGTGTGTGTGTGTATGTGTATGTGTGTGTATGTTAAGCAACTAAGAAAATGAGCTATGACCACCTTGCCAGGCCTCACGTGAGTCTTTTACTGTCCTGCTCCTTCTCCTTCTTAGATTTTTTTCCTGGACTGCGTCAAGACAATATTTTTTTGATCTGTTCTAAAAGACTTCAGTATGTATCTCTGATAGATATGAATATTTGACATAAATTACTCATTATCACTTGTAACAAAACAAAACAAAACACCACCACCACCACCACCAACTGATGGCTGCTTAGCATAATCCCATACCAGTTTATTTCCATTCTCATCACATCACCCAACCCCTCTAGGCAAGCTCTCCTGCTCCCGTTGGCAGCAGGTGGACTTTCAGAAGAGTCACAGAAAACAGCCAGTGGCTTTGAGCAGCTATGGGTTTCAGAATGAGAGACAGACACTCAAGAGGCTCAGATTTCGACTGTGAGGAACAGCTACAGAAGGAAGACTGAGGGAGGGGACTTGGGAGCTGAGCTTGAGGTGTGAGCAGCACAGGGCTCTGCTCAAATGCTGCCTAGCTGTGAAGAATTAAGGGTATTTTAGAAATCTCCCCTGCATTCCAAGCAAGCTAAAGGAACTTGTGTAGATCTACCTGTGAACTCTTCTAGGAACATGAATGTAATCAAATTAGAGTTTTTGTTGTTTAATGTATTTTTAAAACCAGGTAATTCAGCTGTGTTTGTACTGTGCCAGTTCACTTAACATTTGTAAAATTATCTTCCCTTCCACATGATAACATACACATGCTACTTGGCTTTGATGGTTTGAAAGAAATTGGCCCCCATAGACCAATACGGAGTGACACTATTAGGAAGTGCAGTCTTGTTGAAATAGTGTGGCCTTGTTGGAGGAAGTGGTCACTGGGAGCAGGAAGTGGTCATTGAGGTCTCAGATGTTCAAGCTATGCCCAGTGTGATTTAGTCTTTTCCTGCTGCCTGTGGATCAAGATGTAGAACTCCCGGCTCCTTCTCCAGCACCATATCTGTCTGCACACTGCCAGACTTCCCACCATGACGATAATGGACTAAACCTCTGAATTATAAGCCATCCCCAATTAAGTACTTTCCTTTAAAAAGAGTTGCCGTGATCATGGTGTCTATTCACAGCAGTAAACTTAACTGAGACACTGACTGTAATCTAGTCCTGAAAGCCAGAAGCCACTAGCCACATTTACAGAGAGAGGCACAGCCTGCATCTTCCCACTGTATACCCATGGTACTCTGTCTACAGATGTGTGAGTGCATACATGAATATGTGCATGTGTGTGTGTGTACATACATGTATACATGCATATATGTCTTTATATGCATTGTTTCTGTTTGTGTCCATTTATGAATGTGTGCATATGATTTCATGTGTGTTATATGTCTGTGATGTGTGTATGTTCATCTATGGCCATGGAAGTGAGTGCATGGATGTTTGTGCATGGGTATGTACACAACCTGTGACAATTATATCTGATGTCCTGCATTCTTTTAGAGGTAGTGGGCTATCATGAGCCGTGTATGATTGCACTGAACAGATGCACTGTAGTCCATGGGCCTGGCATCTTACTTGGAGATACTCGCATTGCTCTCAGGTTAGTTTTTTTGTTTGTTTGCTTGCTCGTTGGTTTTCTAAATCAAAAGATGCTAAACCTCTAAGGCTAAGATTCAGATCGAATTTACAGGATTTGAACTTTTTACTGTTAAGGTGGCCAATTTTGGAAACACACAGTACTGGGCGAAGATGTTAGGAAACAGATTCTCTGTTGCCATTCATCAACATGAAACATCAGCAAAATCCCCACTTGTTTTGTCTTTTTCTTTTTTCTTTCTTCTTCTTTTTTTAAAGATTTATTTATTTATTACATATAAGTACATTGTAACTGTCTTCAGAAACCAGAAGATGCCATCAGATCACATTACAAATGGTTGCGAGCCACCATGTGGTTGCTGGGATTTGAACTTAGGACCTCTGGAAGAGCAGTCAGTGCTCTTAACCACTGAGCCATCTCTCCAGCCCCTTCTTTCTTCTTTTGAGGCAGGTTCTCACCATGTAGCCCCACAAGCTGTTATACAAACCAGGCTACCCTCAAACTCACGGCACTCTGCCTTTCAAATGCTGGGATTCCAAGTGTGTGCTGTCAGGCATGGTGAAATCCTTGCCCTGAACTATCCTGCTGTCTGGTCCAGCTAATACTGCCCTACGAAGCACTGATTCTGACCTCAGGCTTAAGCTCAGAGATGCCTCCTGAGACTTATTTCCAAGACCTTCCCAAGACCTACCCAAGGGACCACTGACTTCTTTTTAGGGGACACATCAGTGGTGACTATCGGTGTCCTTGAAACTGAGTTTGCAGAAGGTACCTAGATTCACACCCAGAGTGTCAGAACCAAGGAGCTTACTACTTTGTACTTTATCTTTGGAGAAAAGTCAATCTGACATCTATAAAAGTAAAGCTAATCTCATGGAACCTTGGCTAGAAGGACAATGATCCTAATGTGATATACCCCATCAAGGTTTGCAGGGGTGCAGGGGTGGGAGACTTGGCACAACCCAAGCTCCCCATTGCAGGGGTTGCATATGCCCAGGACTGCCCCTGAACAAGAAGGCCAATACAGTTTCTGAACCAATCCATGGCCATTGGTATCCCTCTCTACTGGGCTCTCTGCCTAAGCTGGGATGTCTGTCTCTCTGGCCTCACTCACTGATGCTCCTGTCCTTCCACTTTTGATTCAGACTGAGACAGCCCCACTGGCTTGCTGAGTCTCAGGCCTTACAACTTGAGCAGGATTAACCTCATACCTGTGCTCGCACCTCTAGCTCAGAGACCCTGGGAGAGCTTCTCAGCCTTCATAATCCCAGAGCAACCCCTTGTAATAAGCCTCTTGCTTGGAGTCTGTATATCTCTGCTTGGTTCAGTTTCTTTGGGCTCAGGCACCCAGAGCGCTGCGATGCTGGATCCATGTTATCTTTTGGCTTCTGTAGAGAAGTCAGTCACCTGTCCCAGTTTGTCTGAAATGGAGAGTTTCTCAGGCTTTAGGCAGTTGAGTTTGTCACATTACATGGTATCTCTATGACCCTATTTCCTTGTAGCTGGGACCCAGCCCAGGGCTCTGTGCCCATGCTCTCACTTCAGAGCCCACCACTTCTTTATTCATGGCTAGTTGCCCTTGCTTCTTTATCCCTTTCTTAGAATATCAAGGAAGAGTGCATACAGTCAGCACTTAATGGGTGTGTATCCTCTACTACCCTGAAGTGGCAATAGGTAAGGCCCACAGATAATAATCATGAGGACTGTCACAGACCAAAACTCATTAGCTGAATAGTCCCAGGCCAAGGCTGTACCATACATTCCTTGGGTAAGATGGGAATCAGGAGGACTATGGCACAACCGGACACCCTCCAGCAGCCCTTCCCATAACTCTCCATCAATCCTGCTGGTGCCTTAGCAGCCCATTATTTAGAATGAACAAACACCAATTAAGAAAATGATCTTCAGGCTGGAGAGATGGCTCAGTGATTAAGAGCACTGACTGCTCTTCCAGAGGACCTGAGTTCAATTCCCAGCAACCACATGGTGGCTCACAACCATCTGATGAGACCTGATGCTCTCTTCTGGTGTGTCTGAAGACAGCTACAGTGTACTTATATATCATAAATAAATCTTTTTTTTTTTGAAAAAGAAAATGATCTCCAAAATCATTCCCTCCAAAGCAGGGCTGTGAGCCTGCACCCCTAGGCAAGGCCTGGGGTCAATGTCAGCCTAGGCTTATAAAGCCCCTCATGTAAAGCCAATGCTATCCTGGTCCAGAGCACCAGCACACAGGGGCAAGCTGACCACAGAGAAAGATATGCCTGGATGAAAAGAAGCAGGGAAGTGGCCACAACAAGGACCAGGCATGCGAAGGCCTTTCTGGAGAAGAGAATTGAGCCCCGGGTACCCTATTTCTCTTCCAGGAAACAAGTATGACCAAGGATCTATTCCTCAGGAGCAAGTGGAAAGTTCTGAATGTAAACCTGCAGAGCCACCTGCCACCCTCTGGTCCAGCCACATCGAGATCCACAGTGCTCTGGGCACCTGAACCTGCCGGAAGCAGCCTATGCACGTTTCTCCCTGTCGTGAGAGAATTAAAGGCAACATCTTGGGTAGGAAGCAATCGCGGAGGGTGAAAGTTTCTGGCCAGGCAAATAAATTGGATTTAAGTATATTACAGTCATAATCTTTCCTGCCCCTCTCCAGACGGTCTCTGTACATGGAAAAATGAGAATATATTCGCAGACAAAGCTTGGCCTGAGGGAGAAGCCTGCCGGAATCTGGATTTCCAATAACATAAGACAATAAAGCTCAGACTTCTAACCTGCCGCAATATAGTAAAAGTATAAAGAGCTTAGCTGCTAATAAAAGGGAAGGGTCTCCCCTCGTATTTGAAGATCCAGACCCCCCAGAAGGACACTTCATAAAGATCATGACGGGTTAGCTGGGATCATGCAGACACGAGGCCCCTTGTTGACCGATTGTCTGACAGTTGTCACCTATGGGTCCTATATTAATAAGTCCCGTGTTGATTTCCTTGGGGTATTTTTGTCACTGTAATTGCACATCGTCCTGTTGTGACTGTACCCTATGCTACACGCTGAGCTATAGTTCCCTGATGCCAAGAGGCTCACCTGTCTCTCTGTTCTTCCAGGAGGGTGCCCAGCTATCAATGGCACCTCTTTCCGTGGTGAGGTGGCAGGACCAAGGGTCAGCCATTTCTCCCCGGGGGCTGGGGAGCTGCAGTCCAATCTCCCTACAACATGGGGGCGTTGTGAGGGATGGAATGGTGAGGGCAGCCATGGCTGATGCGGTTGGGGGAGGAAGCAATGCTCAGTTCAAATGTCACTTAGTATGTAAATGCTGACAAGTCACCTCTCACACTGGTGAACTCGGATGTTATGAGTCCTCTTTCTTCACCAACCTGCCCATGTGCAGAGGTGATGGCTCTGGGCTCATGATTCTACCTCTGAGTCTGGTGATCACAGGGACTCTCTTTGATACCATCCACACACTAGCACAGAAGCCAAACTTTCTAGAATGTTCCAGTGTTTCAATTTGGCCTCTCGTAGACATCCCTTCATCCCCATGTCTGCACTTCAGAAGATCCAATTGTATTCCACACGGAACACTGCTCTGTAGAGGATTATATTTCAACAAGGCAGGATGAGGGGCATGTATAGGAGTACTGCAGCTCCAGCCCAGGCCAAGGCAGTCTGCAGACCCTGCTGAAGAGAAAGCAGTGTCGACCATGAACTGGTCAGTGTCCTGCTCATATATCCCAGTGGGGACACTTTGTGCAGTCTTTTGCACAAGAGTCTTGTGCCACAAACTCACATGGGCTTCTCCCTTTCCTTGTCAGTACAGACAGACAGATCCAAGTCTCAGGATCCATGCAGCTATTCAGCAGCCCATGAAGGGTGATTTTCTCAGAGTCATATGGTGACAGTTAGCCAGCAACCAAGCCTGAGGAGCTGCCACCTGTTTTCCACAACACAAATCATGGGGCAGTTCTTCTGTCTGCAGCCCGTGGGCTGAATTGTGACCCCCTAGATTTCCTGGAAAAGTCCTAATCCTAAATTAACCCGGTCGTGGCCAATTTGAGATGAGGTCTTCAGAAGTTAAATAAGATCAGTTCAGTATGAATGGTAACATTATTTTTAGAAAAGGTGTTATAACAGAAAATAGAACCAGGGGATGACCTTATGAGGACACAACAGAAAAATGCCCACCTGCAAACCAAATCAGAAGCTTATACCTGGACGGTGACAGATGTCCCACCTTCAGAGCCCTGTGAGTTAGTTCAGATTGTTAACCACCTAGTGAGTGGGTGTTACTATACCTTCCCTGACAGTCTCACAGGGCAAGTTTGCCCACAGCTGTCTCTACTCTCTCCATAGAGTTGGCTTTGTATCCTCCAAAGTCTTTCCTCTCTCACAGTTTATATTCCTGCTCAAAATTCTCCCTAGCTCTGTGGCAATCGAGAAGACATTGGCAGGTCAGAAGCAAGCATGTGGGCACAGCCAGGTCGGCTCCTACTGCAAATGAGGACTACACATCCTGGACAGACACCAAACTCTACCCAGGCTCTGACTGACCTTCAACTCTACATTCTTCACTTTAGCCAAGGAAAAGCATTCTGAACAGTGATGCTGGGTGATGCTTAAGTTATTTGCAGTGAAGAGTGGGGGACCCCTTAAAACACCCAGAGAAACAGACACATTCCTCACTGCTCAAAAGGACAGCGACTACAGACTTCTCATCAAGACTGTGGGAGCCGCAGGGCAGTGGGACTGAAGTCTTTAAATCCTAAAAGAACACCTGCTAACTTCAAAGTCTGGAATCTGGAATGGCATCCCTCTGGAATAAAGGCAAAATTGAGATGAGAGAAAGCTGAGTCAATGTGTTGCTACTTATCAAAAGCACTGAGAAAAGGAAGCCCTTGGGAGGGGGGTGCTTCCTGTTGGAATTTCCAAGTTAAAGAACTAATGGAGGCTGTCAGGGCAGGGAAGATGTGTGAAAATTAGAGAGCTTTTAATGTCTTTCTTTTTTTTTTTTTGAAATATAAAAGATTCTTTATGTAAAAAGAAACATTATCTTATGAGGTTTATTATAGATTAGACTCATTATGAACTGTGACATGGAAAAATGGGCAGGACACAGTCAGTGTAAAATTGCTATCATTAACTGATATGAAATATATGTGTATATATTTTAACTCCTAAGCAGCCATCAGTATAGTGTCATAGAAAGAGGACCAGCTGAAACACAAGAGACTAATATAAGATGGGAAAATTACAAGTATCAAAACAATCCAAAATATGGCAGACCATGAAGACCACAAGGAAGGAAGGAAGGAAAGAGAAAATTAATAAATTAGCACAGTTTATTCAATTGTATAAAAATTATGCTAAATGTTAATGGTCAAAACCCAGTAATTCAATGACAGAGGTTAACAGAATTAATGAAAAGACAGGCCAATAATAAGCCCATTTTACATAATTAATATATGTTAATAAAAGGGTTGTGTGTTGTGGCTTGAATGACAATGGACCCAATAAGCTCACAGGCTTGAATAATTGATCCCTAAATGTGTCCCTAGGGGCAGGCTTTGAGGTTTCAAAAGGCTCATGCCATTCCCTGTGTGTGATCTCTCTCTCTCTCTCTCTCTCTCTCTCTCTCTCTCTCTCTCTCTCTCTGTGCTTCCTGCTTGTGGATCAAGATGTGAGCTCTCAGCTATTCCTGCCACCCCGCCTTTGTTCCATCATCATGGACTCTAACCCTCTGAAACCATAAACACAATTAAATGCTTTCTGGTATGAGCTGCCTTAGCCATGGTGTTTTACCACCACAATAGAAAAGAAACAGGTGGAATGGGGCAAGAACTCTCTCTCACAACCATGAAAATAGCAATTGGAAAGGAAGGGAGGTGAGAGAGGCAAAGGGTGACTGTGTGATATAGGGATGGGGAGGGATGGAAGAGAAGCCTTGGGCAAGGATTTGGAGACATTGGAAGCCTTAGTCATTGTCAGTAGAAATGTAAACTGGTACAGCCTCTATGGAAAATAGCATTGTAGTTCATGAAAAATTAAACATAGAACTACTGTACAATCCAGCAACTCCGGGTAGTCCTACGAGAGACCAGAAAGCAGCTTTACTCAGGGTGACCAAGAGGTGGAAGGGACCCACTTGCCCACAGAGAGCTGAGCAGGTGAGAGGCAGCACACACACAGTGCGGTTTTTCTTACTGTTCTGTTGCCGTGAGCAAATGCCCAGTCCAAAGCAGCTTCTGTTAGAAGGAAATTACCTTGGATCATGGTTTCAGAGGAGTGAGAGGCCACCATTGGGCAGGGAGGCATAGAGCAGACAGCAGGCATGGTGGAGAAGCAGGAAACAGAGCTCATACGTGGAGACATAAGCATGGAGCAGAGACAGACAACTGAAGTAGTTTGAGGATTTAAAGCATCAAGGCCTTCTCCTCTGAGAGTCTTCACCCAGCAGTAGTGACTCACAGCCAAATATGAGGCAGAGCTCAGGGAATCTTGTGGAAGAGTGGGAGGAAGACCCGAAAAAGCCAGAGTCAAGGGCACCCACCTCGGGAAAACCCACAGAATGGACTAACATGGGCCCACAGGGGCTCACAGAAACTGACCCGATAACCAGAGAGCATGAATGGGATGAACCATTCTACATGTATGTAACAGATATGTAACTTGGTCTTCATGTGGGACCCCTAACAACTAGAATAGGGACTCTCTCTGGCTCTGTTACCTGCCTTTGGATCCCTTTCCCTTAACGGGGCTGCCTTGTTTAGCCTCAATAGGAGATGTGCCTAGTCATACTACAATCCATGGGAGGCCTCACCTTCTCTGAGAAGAAAGGGAGGGGAATTGCAGGAGGAGAGGGGAGGGGACAGGAGAGGAAGGGACTGGGAGAGGGGGCAGCTGCAATGAGGATGTAAAGTAAATAAATAAATTTATATAATATAATATATTATATCATATCATATAATATATATACACACTCAAAGCCTGCCCCTAGTGATGTACTTCTTTTGAAACCCCTGAGTCTCCCCAAACAGCACCACCAACTGGGGACCAGATATGCAAATACCAGGTAGTTCTATAGTTAATTTATAGGGGAGGGAGCATTTCTCATTTAAACCACCACAAATGGAGTAGTGTTCGGCCTTTGTAAGGAGGGTGATGCTGACACATGCTACAGTGCAGGTGAAGCTGGAGGCTGTTATACTGAGGGGGATGATCCACGGGAGGACTGGTGCCAAATGATACCACTCTTCCAAGGCAGCTGCTGCAGTTAGACTGCTGCAGACAGAAAGCAGGATCCTGGCCGCCAAGACTGGGAGAAGAGAGAAATCTGATGTCATTTATTCCCAGTTACTTTTGGAGCCAGAACCTTGCTATGCAGCCCTGGTTGAATTGGAACTGGCAATAGCCCTCCCACCTCTGCCTTCCGAGCACTGGGGCTGTGGGCATCGACCACACTAAGCACAGGGGTTGTTTCCTGGTGTGTGTAGCATCTCAGCTCCGTAAGATGAACTCATTCTCGAGATTCCCTGTGCAACCATGTCAACAGAGTTGGAATTGCTGGACTGTGCAATTGGGAATGGCGAAGCTGGCTGTGTGAGGTGGTCCACACATGCAATCCCATCACTCAGGAGGTGTATAGGCAGGAGGATCTGGAGTTGAAGATAGCCTTGGCTATAAAGTGAGTAAGGGCCAACCTGAGCTACATGAGACCCTGCCTCAACCCAACTCCTGTCCCCCAAATGGCCAAGGAAGTAAATTCTGTATCATATGTGTTTCACCTCAAGTAGAAGTAAAGACTTGGACGTTCGAGACCTGCCTGTGATTATGACTCTAAGCATGTGAAGACTGAGACCAGTGGAACAGAAATGGTTGAACTCAGGTACTTGGAATGTTTACACGAGTATCAGACAGTGCACACCGCAAGACACAGATATGGAAGGAGATGTAGAAGGATGCTTCATAAGCACAAAAGGGTCCATTTATCAGGAAGGCATAATAATCAATACAGATGTGCCTGAGCAAAGAAGAACTGGACAGTCAGAAGTCTGCCAGCTCAGAGATCTTAAACACATTTCAGTGATGCGACTGTGCCCGGGGGATGTGGTGCAGGACCGCTTCCACCCAGCTGGTGCTCACACCGCATGCAGCCCTTTCCCTTCGAGGGTGTGGAGGGGGTTCTTTGAGGCACGGCTCCACATGCTGGGCTACACAGAGAATGGTAATGAATGTATGGGCCTGGGATAATGCACAAGGTATCGTCTAATAAAAGTGGAATTAAGTGAGAGAGCAATAACAAGATGATAGCCAGGAAGCCCCTGTGGTAGACAGAATAAGCCCCTCCCCCAAGTTAGCCACATCCTAATCCCTGGGCCTGTATGTTACCTTATATAGCAGAGGGACTTACGATTGTAGACAGAATTAAAGCTGCTAACCGTCCGACCTTAGGATGAAACATCACCTTGGATTATGTTGACGTTAAGGTGAAAGAGAGGGGAGATGGCAGCCAGAGGACCACTGGCCATCACTAGCCTGCAGGACAGGGGAAGGGGCCACAAGCCAAGGAAGAGCAGTAGGCAGAAGAGGCAAAGGATAGTATTCTCGGAAGCATAGCCTTGCTTATACGTTAATGTGTATCAACGAGACCTAGCTTAGACTGTTGACCCTACAGGACTGTAAAATTAGAAACATTAGAAAGTTTTCTTCCAATTTCAATTCGTAAGTGTTGTTACAATACATGTAGTTAAAAGTTAATACTAGGGACTTAGGGAAGCCAGCTCGGTTGGTCTGAATTTAACCCCTAGAACCCTCAGTTGGAGTCATGTGCATGTAATTCTCAGCACCAGGGAAGCAGAGACAGGCAGGTCTCTGAGGCTCAATGAGTTCTATGTCAACGAGAGACCCTGTCTTAAACAAACACTTCCCCAAACAAACTAAACAAACCAAAACATGTGTACGCATACTCATAGGCACACACACACACACACACACACACACACACACACACACACACGCACACACACACACGCACACACACAGAGTCATTGTCAGGGATGGTGGCACATGCCTGTAATCCCAGCATCTGAAAGGAGAGACAGAGATAGGAAGGCCAGCCTGGGCTACATGGCTGTGAGGCCTGTACCTGTAGTGGGAGCAAGTACCACTGGAATGAGGACTTCACATCAGAGCTTACACCTTCACTACCTAGGCCCTTGACGTGAACTCTTGTCCTACACACTGGGTTACCTGTTCCTGCCTTTCCTTCTGTGGTCCTTTCTCAGGCCAGGTAGAGCTACTTAAAGCAGACCCTGTTATCCTCAGCCCCACTGTCACTAATAGGCAGGGATGCCAAGAGCAGCCCCTCAGCTTGTCAAAGAGATGTGCCGGAGGGTGGAAAGTGATGCTGCAAACCTGTTCCCAACCTTGCCCACTCAAGGCTGGCTGTGGCGCTCTCTCTGTGAGGCAAATGAACTCTAACTAAAGTCCCCATCCTCAGCCTGGGCCTTCAAGCTGACAGTGCCTGATGCGTCACACCTATGTAAGACACCACTGCTCCTGTGTTGGTTGCTTTTCTACTGCCTATTTATATGATAAAACAACAGGACCAAGGCAACTTATAGAAGAAAGAATTTATTCGGGCTTATGGTTTCTGAGAGTTATAGTTCGTGATGGCAGCAGGCAGCCAAAGCTGGAAACTGAGAACTCACACCTTAAACAGCAAGCAGGAAGCAGAGATCCTGAACTGAGCTCTTTAAACTGTCAAAGCCCGCCCCCGTGACATACTTCCTTCAACAAGACCACACCTCCTAAGCTTCCCCTACAGCACCAAGTGGGGACCAAACATTCAAATGCCTAAGACTATGGAGGTCATCTCATTCAAACCATCATGCCCACTGAGACTTAGGTATCCTGGAGGCAATTCCCTTCCTCACACAGGCAGCTGGAGCAGAAGGCCTGAAGTTCCATATTGAGGAGCATCCACACCAGGGCTTCCTGCTGAGGCATCTGAAAGCGAACTTGTATTTTAAGCTTTGTATGTGGCACCCCCAGGACTCTCAGTGGCCAGGTGAATGTCCCTGAGAGATGCATAGTAGTGGAAGTCTTTGTAGAACATTCCAGCTACTTTATTCAAGTAAAAACCACACAGTTTAGGGGCTGCTGTTGCCAGGATATGCATGGCCCTTGCCCATACCAGGATTCTGGCCACCTTAGGATTTAAAGTTGAATCTAATGAAGTCATGACTTTAACTATGACCCCCCAACTTTGCTTTTAATATTTATTTGATGTGTATGAGTACCTTGCCTGCATGTATGTTTGTGTACCATGTGTGGGCCTGGCATTACAGAAGAGAGTTGTGAACCACCATGTTGTTTCTGGGGACTGACCTAGGTTCTCTGAAAGAGCACCAAGTGGTTTTTTTGTTTTTTTGTTTTTTGTTTTTGTTGTTGTTTTGGTTCTTTTTTTTCGGAGCTGGGGACCGAACCCAGGGCCTTGAGCTTCCTAGGCAAGCGCTCTACCACTGAGCTAAATCCCCAACCCCGCACCAAGTGTTCTTAACCACCAGGCCACCTCTCCAGCCCCCAATCCCTAACTCCAACTTTGATCCCATCTCAAACCCTGTCTATTGCTGGACTATAACCAATTTTATGTTCATCCCCAAAAAGAACAGACTGTGGGTGGGAAGGCAGTGTGCCCTGTTCATCCTGATGTCATGAGCTGTACATGTGGCCTATAATCTGCTGGCTTGGGGCATACAGCTACATGGTAGGGATTCTGTCATGATGGGAGGTCCATGGCCTTTCACTAAAACTGTTGGTTCTGCCATCTAGTTTGGCCTCCCTTAATGGAGAATGGAGCAGAATCAGGGAGATATTTTAAATGAGATCCCTAAAGGCAGGCCTCCGAGCACATCAGATATTACTCTCTGCTGATGAGCATTATGACTCTGGTCATTTGGACTTCCCCAATGACCAAAGGGCTACAAACTCAGGGAACTGTCCACATGTTCAGTGCCAGGGAACTGGAAGGATAAAAAGCCCGATGGGCACGGCTGTAGGGGTTACTCACTGATCTAAGTCAGTTCAGCTCCATGGCACCTCCATTTCACTAACAGGCCTAGTTCTCATTGAGCCCATGAGAAAATGACTCACGCTGCTGTTCCCTTATCCCCTGGTCCTTCATACACATCATGCAGAGGTTCCTCTGGTCCTGGTACAGTGCCCAAATTGCCTTCTTTACTTCTCCTGATACAACAGAGAACTCTGAGCCAAAGCTGAACAGTAGCATCATCTGAACGGAGCCTTGGTTGTCGTTAGGGGAAAGATGAAGAGTGGTCTAGAGACTTGGAACATTTGCCATCCCAGGTCACCAGGGCAACCATTTCTAAATGCATTTCAGAAAGTGAAAAAAAAAATCAATCCCTGGGACTATCCTTTGTAGTGGTGACAAAGAAACAAACACACTGTCCCCATTACAAATTAAATATCCCAGTGAGCAACCAACAAGGAGGACACTGGCCTCACATGGGACCAGGTCCTCTTTCATCTTGGACTCTCCTTGGTCCTTTCTCATTTTACCTGCACTCCATGCAGCTATTCATGAATACACACGAAATAAAACCAAACCTTTTTTTAAAAAGAGTTTGGAAATCTAGCTGAGCTCTAGCCTGCGTGTATGCTGCTCTTGGCCATGGCTGTGATAGGACCAGCTGTTTGAACATACTGTCTTGCCTTCCCTACAGTGATGGGCCTGGAGTTGTGTGCTACGATAATCTCTCTCTGTCTCTCTCTCTGTCTCTCTCTGTCTCTCTGTCTCTTTCTCTCCTGTAGGTTGGTTTTTCTCAGAGTATTTTATAACAGTGACAGAAACAAAACTATAACAAATACATAGTAGAACACAGCAAAGGTGTGTGTAGGGAAATTAGGAAAATTTGTCCTAATCCCAAGCCAAAATTATTTCTAGTAAAATTCAAATTCTTTTATCAAGCTCCAGCCAGTGAGTCAAATGGCTATTCTAAAAGTCAAGTGTTCTGACATACAATTTGAGTGCAGACTGGCTTGATACCACATGCTGAGCAATGACAGCAAACAGTAAGAGACCTTGTTTTCCTTTGATCAAATTGTTCTGCTCTACAACAGCTGAGCACATTATGTGTGTAGCAAAAATATATTACATGGGCAAGTACTGGCAGAGGTTCGTCCTATGCTTAGCCTTGAATTTGGTTTCAGTCATTGCCTGAAAGTTTTGGCAACTGCCAAAGCTTTGCAACCTCCACATTCAGTTACATGACCCCCGTGTGGGTTATGACCCGCAGTTTAAGAAGCTGGGTGCTATTTGTGACACTGTGGCCAGGGAATGGAATTTGGAAGCCCTGAGCTAATGTCATTTGAGGCCAATTCCCTCTGCAGGACTGGGCAGAGGCCCTGCCTGGAGCTAAGCCAGAAATGAAGCCACTAGACTTACACCTGCTGGGTTCCCAGGGCTCTCCTGCTGCTCTCACCTGAAACAACCATGGGCCTGAGGGGCTTAGTGGCCAGGGAGGGCAGCATAAAGCCTTTCTTTGGACCAGGAAGCCACCTGTTTCCAGCTTGCCCCCAGCCATCTGACAATGGACAGAGGGTTCTATACTTGATCTTAGCCAAAAAGCCAAGAAGCGATGGACAGAAGGTTCTAAGTCCATGAATAGACAGTGTGGGCCCCTGTGGAAGGTAAGTTCATGCTCTACATGCTTTCCAATGCTGCTAAGCAAGCAGAAATACAGATAAGAAAAATATAGGGAAAGGGAGAGTGGTGCACATAGAGAAACCAGAAATCAGCCAGAGGAGCGGAGGAAACTGCCTAGCACCCTAAGCCAGACCTGAGAGCAAAACAGTAACTGTCCTGATGAGGTAAGGGTTTGTGATCATGGCTGAAGCAAAGGCGTGGGGAAGATCTATTGGCTTGAACTAGTTTTGAAACACTAGTGATTTCAGACATAGAAAGCCCCAGTGGAGGGCCTGGCAGATGCTAGCCCACGGGTCTGACTGTCCGAACACTAGCATGTACTTAAGGTGTCTGTGTCTGTCCTCTCTCCATATGGCAGAGCTGTGTTGTTGTTGCAAAGTCCTTTGCCCTATACACAAAGTCTGCGGACCCCTGTCCTGGAGTTGGCTGGCTATGTGACCTGTAGCTTGGCTGCCGGCTGCAGGCCCGTCTTCTGGGATGTCGTCTCAGAGGCTGGCACTTTGATTATGTAATGGGATTAACTTGGCCCCTCCCAGTTGCAGCTGTGTATCCATGGGCTTTGTGCTCAGGTCCAGCACAGATGCCTGCTCTCATTTTCTAGTGCTGTTGAGAGCACACTTAATAAAGCAACTGCTTAGGTATGCATGTGCACTTGACGTCCACAACACTGATGAGAGTTCCCGAGCAAGGACGTCTTCTTGAAGCACTGATTTGGAATTCAGCAAAACATCCCTAATAAGGACTCAAGGCAGAACCCAGGAGGAGATTTGATTCTGTACCTCAGCTCCATTCTTGAGTATCAGGCTCCTTCACCCAGATGCAAAAACAAAGGTTACCTCCCATTGTGCCTCCTGCAGAGGCAGAACTGGATGAAATCTCTGGAGACTATTCTAGAAAGGCTCTTTATTCCTTGAAGACTTGATCAGGAAGTTAAAACAAAAGCTAATGAATGTCTGTTTTAGTCATTGTTGTATTGCTGTGAAGTGACACCATGACTGAGAAAACATTCAGTTGGGGGCTGGCTTACAGTGTCAGGGGCTTAGTCCATTATCATCATGGCAGGGAGCATGCCAGGAGGTAGCCATGGTACTTGACAAATATCTGAGAGCTACATGCTGATGTGAAGGCAGAGAGGGAGGGGAAGGATCTGGTTTGGGCTTTTGAAATCTCAAAACACACACCAGTGACACACTTCCTTCAATGACAAGGCCACACCTGCTCCAACAAGGCCACACCTCCTAATCCTTGCAATCCTTTCAAACAGTTCCACTCCCTGGTAATCAGGCACTCAAATATATGAGCCTATGGGGGCCATTCTCATTCAAACCACTGCCCTTCACTCCCTGGCCCCCATAGACTTATAGCCATATCATAATCCAAAATGCATTTAGTTCAACAGCAAAACTCACCATAGTCTACCAATACTACTTTAAAATTCAAAGTCTCTTCTAGATTCAAGATAATCTCTTAGCTGTAATCTCCTACAAAATCAAAATCAAAAGGCAGGTCACATACCTTCAGTATAAAATGGCATAGAATGTGCATTGCCATTCCAAAAGGGAGGAAATGGAGCATAATGGGAAAATAGTGGACCAAACCAGCTGGAAAAACTCCAAACTCTGCATCTCTATGTCGGATGTCAGTGCACTCTTCCGATCTCCAATTCCTTTCAGCTTTGTTGGCTGTAACGTACCTCTGTCTCTTGGGCTGCTTTAGCACCTGGTGGACAACTTTCCTTTGCAGGTATTCCATCACTTGGCATCTCTAACACCCTGGGATCTCCAATACCATCCAGGCTTCACCTTCACAGATTCATGCAATGGCTTTCTGAGCTTCCATATAGGGAGACCCCTAAAATATGCCTAACTTCAGTCACCTTCCTTAGCTGTGGAAGGAGATTCTATAACCCCTGTCTTGTATCCTTGACTCTAGAGCCAGAACCACATGGCCAAAGCTGCCATGTTCTGCTGCTTGATGGGGCTGGAACTTGGCTCCTTCTTTCAGTACATCTGTACCAGCTTCCTGTTACTGATGGCTCCCTCCATGGCTTAAGTTTTGCTTTAATTCCTTTTCACAAGTTGGAAACTTAGCTGGATGGGGTCCTGAACTGAGGTCACTCTACCTTTTATTCTATCTAGCATCAAGCTTTTCTTTAGACTTTCATCTCCTTGACAACTGGACTTCATTATACTTACTGGAGCTCCCTTTCTCCTCACGCCGCACATTTTGTATTTTTCCTTGTCTAGCTTGCATCTTTTCATTATAGGTCTCTCAAATAATAACCATTAATGATCATGTAACACAGTCAATACTAGGCTATCTTGAAATCTCCTCTGCCAAATCCATTAATCCAAAACTTTTCAATTTAGCCTCGGGCAGATTTTTTTGGACAAGAGCAAAAAGCATCTACATTATTTGCCGAAATATTTCAAGAATGTTCTCTAGGTCACTCAGTAATTAATTTGTCCCCTCTGAAACTTCTTGAGGTGGGACATCGTAATTTACATTACTCTCGGCATCACTGTGCTTTATGCTCCTACTAGTATGGCTCATTAAGTTTCATTTAAAGTGTTCAACTGATTTCCTATTCCAAAGCTCCAAAGTCCACATTTTGCCAGCAAGCAGCCTGGTCAGGCCTGTCACAGCAACAGTCCACTTTCTGGTACCAACTTCTGGCTTAGTCATTGTTCCATTGCTGTGAAAAGGCTCAATGACCAAGGCAATTTTTATGAAAGAAACCATTCAATTGGTGGTTTGCTTACAGTTTCAGAGGCTTAGTCTATAATCATCATGGTGGGGAACATGAAAGTACATGTGGTGTGGGAGCATAGCTGAGAGTGCTACAACCTAACATCTTAATCCACAAGCAGAGGGAAGAGAGAAGGGGGGAGGGAGGGAGGGAGTGCATTTGAAATCTCAAAACTCCACCCCCAGTCCTCCAGTGATATACACTGTCTCCAAGGACAAGGCCACACCTATTCCAACAAGACCACACCTTCTAATCCTTGTAACCCTTTCAGTTACACTGCCTAGAGACTAGGCATTCAAATATATGAGCCTCTGTGAGACATTGTCTTGCAAGCCACCACAATGTTCAATGGGCTGGCACATACTATGGTGCATATGCTTACTATGGTTTGTTTGGTAAGTATGTGCATCTTAAGAAAAATTTATTCAAGTATTAACATCCCTTAAGGAAGTTATCAGCAGCATGACAAGAAAATATTATTGTGGTACTGTCCTGGAAAACCTTGCTCAGCAAGGTAACAGAATCAATAAAACACAGACATGTGGTATGTGTGTGAAGGACTGAAAGACTCTCGTGAGTGAGTCTCCCTGAGTTCAAGGGATGTATGCAGGCAGGCCCAACCCTTTTCTCCTGAGTGCCACCATGACCCCAAGATTTCTACCTGGGAGGTCACTGGTCATCTTGACAGTACCCCATGAAGCTCAGAGCCCCACAGGGAAGCCTGCTTTTCTGGTACACCTCATGTGGTCTCAGTGAGAACCCCACATTGTTGAGCAGTGCTGGAGGGGGATTGAGTATAACCCACCTAGAGGTATAGAAGGAGTCGGGAAACAGCCTGTCCTTGAGGTGGATTGGGCTCAGATGATCTGACCATCCCTGAGGCCCTGGGAGAACTTCTCAGCCTTTCATCTATGTGCCTCACTTTCTCCTTTTATAAAATGTGGATGCTACCATGATTTTCATTTTGTGTGGGATTAACTACTTAATAGGAGAGATGTTCAGAGCAGTCTCTGGTACAGACAAGGTCCCAGGGGTGCTTGCTGCCAATGTTGCTCTGATGTGTTTGATAGCTAATTTTCTTGCTCCAGGCCTCACACTTTTTTTTCCTGAAAGGGAAAGGTTAGATTATTATAAAATAAATTAAATCTACAGATGATTCCAAGTCTCTCACCAATCCTACATAGTTTTGGGAGGCACGTTTCTGTTAGGAACTCTTCCTTCTAGCCACCTCCCACCTCCCGGAGCTGCCCAGGCCCTGGGACACAGCATACCAAAAGACAGACCAGTTGGCCTCGCTGGAAATCTTATTTGGACAGCACTGATGATGTGCCTCTAACGCCATTTGCCACTAGACAGACAGCCACACACACAGTGTAGTCTGAAGGAGAGGTTTAGATGTAGCCAGGGAAAATCAGTTCAAATTGGCGTATCTATTAGGAGATTTTTAAGCAGGAAACATGCTCCCATGGACCATCTAGAGTCTTCTCAGGTAAAGCTAAATCAATACCTCACAATTTGCTTGGATTCATTATTCTGGTCCATGAAACAGCCCTGTTTCTAAATCCTTTCCTAGTTTGCTCTGAAAACTGCCCCCAGGGCTCTCTTAGATGACTGTCAGATAAATATCCAAGTGGCTCCACCCAAAACCTCTCCACGACGATGGATGAGGGGTCAGAGTGGAAGCAACTGAAGATGGATTGCTTGCACTGAAGGTTCTCCTATCAACCATGCTGCCCCACTCCAGGGCAGGCCCTGTCAGGCCACAGTCTCCTTCTCTTCCAGGTTCCTAGACGGCTGTCATCAAGGTTGTGAGACTTTAAGTGGGCCTCCTCAAGGAAGTACAATTTGCTCCCAAGGAGGGGAAGGGGGACACCTAACACCAACCAGCAGGGTTTCAATGGCCTTCCCAACACTCAGGAGACTAAGGGTCAGCAGAGACCAAGGGACAGAGGCATGGGGCAGTGTTGGAACATAGTAGGACACAGTAGTTCTCACCCCACACATGGTACCTCTTCCTCCCTGCCCCATCTCTCCAGCCCATTGGACTCAGGGTGGCTGGGGTCATGACCGGAACACGGGAGCAGTACTCAATTGAAGCTCCCAAGGGTAGAGCAGAGTCTGTCCACAGGATTTTTGCTTTTGAAGCAATGCTTCCACTGTCATCTAAGAACATACCACATAATAGGAAGAACCTGAAATTGGGTATAAAATAAGAGCCTTCTAGTGAACCACTTATTTTGATAAGTATAAAGTAATTATGTTCCAGGAAACAGCTCAAGCTTGTGGCTGGCTCTGTGGCTTCTGCAATTCAACCCCCCAATTGAGTTGTGGCTCAAGTGTACTCTAGCTCTGTGCTTTATGTCTGGGTTTTTGAGGTAGGCTCAGGATCCTTCCTATGAGCACATCTCAGTATCACTGGATGGGGTATATTATTACTACTTTTGCTGGTCCGCAGATGGGGAGAGAAGACTCTCTGGATGCTTGGTGCACAGCTGTTCATGGCAGCTGCCTGATACGGCAGAAGCACAAGTGTCCCTGGACCAGAACCTTCCCTCTTAACACTTTAGGCCTGTGGTCACTGAGCATCACTGTTGTGAGCCCTCTACTACCTGAAAGGCCAAGAAGCCCCACTGTCACCATCCTCTCACTTTGGAAATTTCAGTGACTGTGTGTGCTCCTCTGTGTGCAGCTGCCCTGAGTGACAGGCCTAGGCCCATCTCAGGAGTCCCGGTGGCTCATGCCAGTCACACCAGGGAGCTGTTAACGGTACCACTGCCATCTTCATTATCAGCCTCAGATGGCCAAGCTCTGCCTGCCTGGCCCTGCTCTGGGAGCTTTCCTCACTGACGTCCCGAGTGGTTGGTACAACAGCTTGTTGGCTTCAGAGGACCTCCAAAGGAGAACTTGAGAGTTCTACTTTTTCCCTGGGCTAGATGTGGTCCTAAATATGCCAGGTAGGTGTTTTTCATACCAAACTCCAGATCAACAGTAAAAGCATCAGGGAGGAGCCTAGCTTCAGGCAGACTGTGTTCAGAATGGCCTTAGGCCACCAGACCTTCCCTCTCAACCATGAGGCTGGGTTCTCATTGCAGTCTGCCCAGATGCTGTCATGCTTTTTTCAGGGCCCACTGTGTAGGAGATTGGCAGGAACAAGGCTGAGATCCTGGAGGTCTGCTACCCATCCCGCTCTCACACTTTGGAACTCAAAGCGCTTGGCACACACATGTTAATTTCCCATGATGCTCCCTTGATTATTTTTCTATTGCTGTGACAAAACACCACGGCCAAGACAACTTATAGAAGAGTTTATGGGGCTTACAATTTTACAAGATGATTCCATGACCATCATGGTGGGTACT
Organism: Rattus norvegicus; assembly: GCF_021556685.1. NCBI lineage: Eukaryota > Metazoa > Chordata > Mammalia > Rodentia > Muridae > Rattus > Rattus norvegicus. The sequence continues at coordinate 205,083,910 of NC_141534.1, read as the reverse complement.
GTGGCAACAGGCAGACAGGCAGGCATGGTGCTGGAACAGTAGCTGAGAGCTTACATCTGATTTCCAAGCATGAGGCAGAGGGAGCTAATTGGCAATAGCATGAGCCTTTGAAACTTCCAGTGGCACACTCTTCTAACAAGGTCACACATAATCCTTGCCAAACAGTTCTAACAACTGGGGATTAAGCATTCAAATATATGAGCCCATAGGTGACATTCTCATTCAAACCACCACACTCCCTCTCCAGTCATGGAAATGCTGACCCAATGCCACAGAGCTGGTGCCTGAGCACTCAGCTGAAGAAAAAGGAGAAGGAAGAGGAAGGGGAAAGTGAAGGAAGGGAAAGGAAAAGAAGGGGGAAGAGGAAGGGGAGGGGGAGGAGGGGGAGGAGGGGGAGGAGGGGGAGGAGGGGGAGGAGGAGGTGCTTTATGTATTATCATCTTCCAACGATCCAAGGTTTTGAGGTTCATCCCATACCCTTTCAGAACAATGTGATTGACACATAGCTCAAGAATGATTTTTAAAAACCTAGCTGCAATGCCATCCAGACTGTACACATGTATACGTGTGCAGATGTTCACATTTATACCTGCTGCCATGTGCAAGACTGAGCTCTTGCAGTTAGATCACAGGCATTGAGTTTGTACCCAGGGAACTCTCTTGGTCCTATCTTGTGTGTGTGTGTGTGTGTGTGTGTGTGTGTGTGTGTGTGTGTGTGTGTGTGTGTGTGTGTTGTTGTTGTTGTTGTTGAATATGTATGTAGATGCACAAGCCTGTGCATATCTGTATAAAGGCCAGAGGATGGCACTGAGTGCCTCACTGTATAGTTCTCCACTTTATTCCCTTGAGACAGCATCTCTCACTGTACCTGGAGCTAGACTTCTGATATCTGGCAGATTGCCTGCAGGGTTCATCCATGTTGTGGCAAGGATCAGTCCTTATTTCTTCTTATGACTGAGTAGTTTTCCGTTAACTGGATATACCACATGGTTATTGTAGTAGTGTGTGCACAAACAGACAATTTTTCCCCGGCATTTTCCAATCTGCATTGTGGTTTTGTTGGGATCATATGTTTCAGTGGTTTGGGGCACTCATATTGCCAGGAAACACAGATGGAACCCATTTCTTCAGACCTCCCGGTAGCCCCTCTCTGCACACCGTTACCTTTGCCACACTGAGCTACCTTTGTGTGTGTCGTTCTGCCAGCTGAGTGGTCGGACAGCTTCTACCTGTCTGGCCTTTCTGGGACTCTGGGAGGTGATGACTGCCCAGCATCCTTCTGCACACAGCATGGCTGCTATGTAACAGCTCTGAAGGGCCATCTCTGCCTGTCAGCATAGTGGTGATGCACCTGCTGGGCTTTGATGCATGGGATTGCAATTCAACCTCAAATTCTCCTCGACCGGCAGGAGTTGGGTTGCTTCTACTGTCCATATGGACTAAGTAGAAATACAGTCTCTGAAACTGTAGTAAGAATAACCCAGTTATTATTGACCATTTTGGTAAGTGGAGTGGACAGCAAAGGGATCGTGAATCCACTCATGCTCTGCCAGGGAGTGACAGGTGGCTCTCATATGTCCTGACAAAGGTCAAAGGGACATGTCATGTCAAAGATACATGCCATGGTAAAAGACAAAGGGCCACGGCCACATCTAAACCTGGAAGGTCGCTGGGCATCTTCTAGACTCCCTGGGTACCAGATGGGCTGTAAAAACATTGCAGCACCAGCTCACTTGATGACTTCGCTTGGATAGGACTGAACTACCTTTCATGCTGCAGTTAGAATGTTGTCACTTTCTCTGGTATAAAGTCCCTAGATCGGAGCCACTATGGTTTGCATTGTATGCTGCCCCTCTGCTCACTTCAGCAGCTGAATCAGAGGATGGGCTCCTTCCCATGCTCCAGTCTCCTTCACCAGATAGGCCTCAAACCTGTCGTGGTTTGAATAAGAATGACCTCCATAGGCTCATATATTTAAATGCTTGGGGAGTAGCACTATTTGAAAGAATTAGGAGGTGTGGCTTTGTTGGAGGAAGTGTGTCAAACAGCATCTACCTGTCTGGCATTTCTGGGACTCTGGGAGGTGATGACTGCCCAGCATCCTTCTCCACACAGCATGGCTGCTATGTAACAGCTCTGAAGGGCCATCTCTGCCTGTCAGCATAGTGGTGATGCATCCGCTGGGCTTTGATACATGGGATTGCAATTCGGATAAAGTGGGCTTTGAGGTTTCAAAAGCCCAAGCCAGGCCCAGTGGCTCTCTCTTTTGCTGCCTGTGGATCTGAATGTAGAACTCTCAGCTCCTTCCCCAGCACTATGTCTGCTTGCATGCTGCCATGCTCCCCACCATGATGGCAGTGCCCTAAACCCTGAAACCCTAAGCAAATCCCAGTTAAATGCCTTCCCTTATGAGAGTTGCCATGGTCATGGTGTTTCTTCACAGCAACAGATATCAACTAAGACAGGGCCTTAGTCCACCTCCCAGGCCATAGACACCTGTATGGAGGAGGGCAGAGCAATTAGAATGGGTCTTCTCTCCTCTTCCTCTTCACAGTAGAACCTTCTTTGTTCCAGCTGGGACCACAGCTTATGGCAGACTCAGTTTCCTGCAGCTCTCTAACAGCTGGGATAACCAGGGTCATGACAGTAGTCCTATGCAGAGGTGACAGTACCACTCCTGAACAGGTTCCTTAAAGACTAGTTGATTGACCTGATTTCCCCTTTCATCTGCAGACAAAGGGATGGACACATTAGTGGGAGCTGTCAGCCCATCCTAGGCTTGCTGGAAAAGTAGATCCATTTTCTGGGCTTCCTGACAAAAGACAACAGATGAGTGGTTTTAACACAGTCATGCCCCTTATCCAAGATCCACAGAGGATGCATGATTATACCAAGCCATGCATGCATTTTGTTATTCCATGTATAGGTGTACCTACGGTCTTTGACTTATAGATTAGGCACAGCAAGGGATTAAAAATAAGAAATAATGAAATTGAGTAATTATACAATATAGTATAGTACTTTTTTTTTAAAAGATGGGAGCCATAATACAATCTTATGTCACTGGAACAGTAGATGTGGAAACCTTGACAGTTGCTAAGTGACTAACAGGCTGGTATTACATACAGAATGGATACCCGAGACAGAGAAATAATTTGCATGCCAAGTCAGAGAGAGTGAGAAATTGAAGCGATTTCATCATACTAGTGGGAGCCTAGTAATGGTTTCCTCAGTTTCCCACCTGATGTATGCAAAGCAAGGTTGATCACATGTAAATAAAACCACACAAGTGAAGTCACATGTAAGGGAGTATCTCTAAATAAAGACTTGTTCCTTACTTCTGGAAGCCAGAAGTCGAAGTTCAAGGGGAGGCTTTGTTCCCTGTGAGAGTTCTCATGTTGGGATCCTTCCTGGCTACTCTTCAGTTCTAGACTTTGCTGGAGTTTCCCAGCACTCATTGCTTGAGCTCTCCTCCTTCAGTCTTTCCCTTGGTTGTCACATGGTGTTTTCCCAAAATGTGTCTGTGTGTGTCCTGCTCTTTTAGAAGGGGAATCATTAGATCTGGGTGCTTTCCAAGCAAGAATAAAGCCATGGTAAGTGATTCTAAGACCCTGTCTCAAGCAAGGTTACACTCAGGTTAATCTCAAGGCAGGGATTTGAAGGACACACTGTCTATCCAGTACAAGGAGAGGAACACAAACGTCCCCTTACTTAAATGTTTGATCCTTTTTATTCCAGTCAGACACCCACACCCCCATCTGTCACCCTGTAGAAGCAGGTCAGAAGTCTCCTGGAGACCAGCGAGCTGCTGTCCTAAACTCAGAAGGAGAAGTCTCAGGAAATGAGGAGTTCCTATGAATGTCCCCACTCGAGAACCTCGGTCCCTGACATGTCACATACACACGACTTTGCCTGGAAGGCCTTCTGTACCAGCCCCTCCTTGCTGGTGTGCTCTGGAGTCAGAAGGGCTGCCCTATGCACTTGTCTCTCTGCCTTAGAGACTCATCAGTTGGGTCTGTCGTCTTGTTCTGGAGATTTCCACAGCTCAGCAGAGGTTCTGGGCCAGTGAGATTCAGAGATTCCCTCTGAATTCTCCTCAACACTCCACTCACCCCTGGGGTCTTGTTCAGGGTCATGAGGTCAGAGTGCCACTTCCCAGCCTATAGGCCACATCCTGCCTACAACCCAGGGGCCTATTCATACTTCTTGTCCTCTAAGGACAAGTAAAGTCCGATGGTCACACCTAGCAGTCCTAACCTACTCGTGTTATAAGTTAAATGAGTTTGCAAAGTTTTAAAAATGCTTGAACTCTGAATCTTGAACCCATTGGCCTGCTGAAACATCATCATCATCATCATCATCAACAACAACAACAACAGCAACAACAACAACAACAACAAAGCTAAAACAGAAAACAAACAAACAAAAACCCAAACCACCCAGATAGGCCATGCATGGTAGCACATGCCTTTATCACAGAATTTGGGGGCGGAAAGGCTGGAGCAGGTGGATATCTATGATTTTGAAGCTAGTCAGTCTACACAACGAGTTTCAGATCAGCCTAAGGCTACATAGTGAGCCCTGTCTCAAAAACAAAATGAACCACAGGAATATCACAGCCCAAATGTGAACTTCCACTTGGCACGATGGCGTTCAGACTTGTGCTATGACCACTGAGGCCAGTGTACAGCCAGTGCTTCACGGGCATCGCTGGAAAACAGTTTTTGAGGGGATTAGAGAGGTGGCTGAATGGTTAAGAGTGTTTGTTATGAAAGTAAGAGGAGCAGAGTTCAAATTTCACCCATTTTAAAGTCACCCTTGGCCATATGTGTCTGTGCTGGGGACAGAGACAGGCTGATCCTAGGGGTTTGTTAGCCAGCCAGTTACGCTGAGATGGAGAGCTTCGGGGTCTGTGAGAGAGACCTTGGCTTAAAAATAATGTGGAGAACGACAGAAGGTGACACCTAACGTCCTCCTCTAGTCTCTGCAGGATATGCACAGGTGTACACAAAGACACATATATAGATACATACAGATACACACACACAGACACACACACAGGGACAGACACACACAGAGAGACAGACACACACGCATGCACACACACACAGACACAGACACACATAGACACACACACAGACACACAGACACACACACATGCACACACACACAGACACAGACACACAGAGACACAGACACACATAGACACACACATAGACACACACACAGACACACACACACACACACACACACACACACACACACACACACACACATACACTTTGGTCATGTTATCCAGTTGGCCAACAGAAAGTTGCACTTCTATCTCCAGAGCACAGGGCCCAGGTCTTTATCCATCATGACTGCTTATATGCTTTCTTTCCTCAGCAGTTTTTGTCTCTTTCTTTCTTTCTTCCTTCCTTCCTTCCTTCCTTCCTTCCTTCCTTCCTTCCTTCCGCTAGGAGTAGAAAAATTAATTATGTGTTGTGTTTTATTTGGCTGTTTTAATTTCCTTTTTCTGGTAAGAGATCCCCTACCCTCTTTCTGCATTGGAATATTTAGACGTTTTCCTTACTTGCTTGATGAAGTCTGTAGGAAGGCGCATCCTTTGCCCTTCGCCTGTCTCCCTGGTAGGTATTTCCCCTGTTGAGGCAAACTTTCTTCAGGTGGGAAGTTTGGGAAGTTTGCAGCATGAATCCTCATATGAGGGACATTAGGGGACATAATGGGCACGAATGTCTTTTATTGCAGTTTTCAGACAATACAAATGTTCTCTTTGGATGGCCATTTTTTATATGGACCCTCTATAAAGTCCAGCGGCATAATACTAAATCATAAATAAGTGAAGGCATTTTTACAGGAAGCAAAGATATTGAAGTCTGTACACATGGCTTCCCTCCACATTTTTAAAATTATAAAGTAATAAACACACAAAGTAAAAATATTAAGGCAACGTAGTCTGATATTAAATGAAAAGGAACCGTTTCTCGCCCCACACCGGGCTCTCAGGAGGAACCATTTTAACGGTTTATGTTTTCAGAACTTGTTGTTACCGCCATATTTCTAAATAAAATGCTTTTACTGCTGCCTCAGGATTGACCAATTTTAGACAATATCTACCCGGTGTCCCAGGATGAAAGAGAAGTCAAGTCATTTCCACTTCCTCCATCGCCCCTTTAATTCCGTTAGTTGTATTATTTTTAGCTCTTCCAGCTTTCCTTAATAGCTTGGAGTCATGTTCAGACACCTCCATTTCTGCTTGGCCATCGGTGGGTCAGCACAGGGCTCCTGGGGGTCAGGGGACAGGACAAGGCTGAGCTCAGAGCTGTGGCTCCTGGGTAGGCCTGCAATCAGTCTTTACCTCTGCTTGGCCCAGAGCTCCTTCTCTCAAGGCATGCTGGGTAGCTGTGAGGTGCAAAGCCCTGCACAGCAGGAAACAAAACACAACAGCCTGGGCTCACAGGGCTCGCTCTCCTGTTTGGAGAAGACAAAAATCCAGACAAAATCAGCTGCTGAAAGACGCAATTAAGTAGTGACAGAACCTGATGAGGAAACAGGAAGTGGATGAAGTGTGGGAGGAGTTACAGATTAATAAGGAACCAGGGAAGGTGTGTCTGACTCTCCCTTCTGAACCTGTAACTTTGTCACCCCTGAAATTACCTATATCCTACAACTCTTACTATGATTTTATAAATGCAGATGCAACTATTTACGATGGGGTTATGTAGACAAGCCCTCATCATAGATGGAAAATATCGCAAGTCAAGAATACAATTGAGGGGGCTGGGGATTTAGCTCAGTGGTAGAGCGCTTACCTAGGAAGCGCAAGGCCCTGGGTTCGGTCCCCAGCTCCGAAAAAAAGAACCAAAAAAAAAAAAAAAAAAAAAAAAGAACCGTGTGCCTAACATACAAAATTAATTATGTGTCTTATTACTGTGATAAGATATCATGACAGAAACATCTTAAAGGAAGAGGGTGCTTATTTTGGTTCCCAACTCCAAGGTACAACCATGACAGGGAAGGCCTGGAGGCAGAGGCATCTGAGTCAGGAGGCAGAGTGATGAAGCCTTTGCCTTTCTTTTTATGCCGTAGCCAGGACCAGAGCCCAGAAAGTGATTCCACCATTCATTCATTCATTCATTCATTCATTCATTCATTCATTCTGATTACACTGTAGCTCTCTTCAGACACACTAGAAGAGGGCATCGGGTCTCATTACAAATGAGCCACCATGTGGTTCCTAGGAATAGAACTCTGGACCTCTGAAAGAGCAGTCAGTGCTCTTAACCACTGAGCCATCTCTCCAGTCCAGTCTCAGCTTCTTTTAGTGTGAGCCTTCCTACCTTAATTAACCTTAAGCACAAAAGTAACTCAGAGGTAAGACCCAGAGGCTAATTTCATCTAAAGAAGATGCCACAGGTATTCTTGAAGGCTTGTGTCCTAACAGATTCCAGGTCCTGTGAGGTTGACAGTCTATACTAATCATCACAAATATCAAGTATCATAACCAGGCCTACCTTAAATTTACAGTACCCATACTAGCTTATAGTAGTATAAGCATCATATACCTTAAAGACCACTTTGTAAATAAAGTGCAGAATATTTCATGTGTTTGTATGTGTTCAGGTATAAAAACCATAAAACACAGTTATCAAAAACAATTGCTGGCCTTTTCTTCCTTGGGAAAACAGCAAACGGCAGATGGACAGGTGCAGCGGGACAGCCCAGAGGACTGCAAGGGCCCAAGGTTGGGATCTGAAATGGCTTCCAGGGAGGACTCAGCAGCAGTTTTAAAAGTTGCAGTGTGGTGGTGTAGGCGGTGGCCATGGCTGAGGCTAGGGGGCTCATGGAGGTAAAGCAGAGGACAAGGTCTGGATCCCTGTCACCAAGTTGGTCTGCCTCCTCCCTGAAGGAAATTTGCCGCTTCTCCCAGTTCACCAAGGCATTCAAAATTACTGACTTTTTCTTAGGTGCATCCCTTAAGGATATGGTTCCAAGGATCATCATACCCGTGCAGTCACAAACTTTGGCTGAGCCAATGGTCCAGGCTTAAGGTTTTCGTCACTTTCAGGGACTATGATAGTCATGTTGCTCTTGGCGTTAGGTGTTCCAAGGTGGTAGCCACTGCCATCTGAAGGGCCATCATCTTGGCCAACCTTCCCATTGTCTCTGTATGAAGAGGCTACTTGGAAGATAAGATTGGCAAGCTCCACACCATCCCAGACAAGGTGACTTGCCCTTGTGGCTTTGGCTGGTGAGCCCCCTCCCTGCCCTCAGAGGAGCTGGAATCATCTCTGCCCCCGGGTCCAAGGAGCTGTTGTTACTGATGACTACTCTACATCCTCCAAGGGCCGCACTGCCACCCTGGGCAGGGTTGCCATGGCCACCTTTGATGCAATCTCCAAAATCTACAACTGTTTGATCCCCAGTCTCTGGAAAGAGACCGTCTTCTCCGATTCTTCCTCTCAGCAATTCACTGACTGTCTCACGGAAAAAACACACCAGAGTTCCTGCTTTAGTCGATCTAGACTCTAGTCATGGCTACCGCATGGGGTTTTCATACCAGAAAAATAAAGTTCTTTATGTTTGGGGGGAAATTGCTGGTCATACAACAAACTGCACAGCAACAGCGGCTTCCCTTCCTCATCAAGTGGTTGGTTGGGCACTAGGCAGTGGTCAGTTACTGGCCGGCCTCACAGGCAAGTATCTACCTTAAATTTCAAATCCAGAAAGATACAGTTTCTGCCAAGGCTATGAAGCTGAGAAATCATTAAGTTTAGCCATCATAAATCAGGGACCATCATCATTTTCCCTTTCCACGTCCAGGAAGAAAACGGAATCTGATGTAAGATGTGTACCACGGCAGCTGTCAGGGCGTCATTCAGGAGTCCCGCTTAACATGGATTTTTTTTTTAACACTCTTTCAGTTGCTCAAAAATCATACCAGGATGTTTCATGCAGGTTCAGGCTACTCTTCTGTTGCTCTTTGCGTCTCTTACCCTAAGCAGCCCTTTTCACACTGACGTGAGGCAGGAAGTAAGCTTCTCCCTCGTGCTACTCTACGTGCTGGTGGTGCAGACACTCCAGGCCCCCGACTACAGTTATTTCTCTTAGTGAGCTTGCCATAGCCTGGCTGATTTCTGGACCCTGTGCCTCTTTTCCGCATCTTCCTGGATTTATTGGAGTGCGTCAGAAAGAAAGTTGTCAGAGAGCCAGGCATGTTGATGCTTGTCTTTAATCCCAGTACGTGGGAGGCAGAGTTCAAGGCTAGCCTTGACTATATATTAAGCTCAAGGCCAGCCAGGGCTATATAGTGTGACCTTGTCTCAAAAAAAAAAGTTGTTAGAAAGACATAAAAGAAACTTTCATCCAGGGCTGGGGAGAAACCCAGTTAGTGAAGCCTGAGGACCCAGGCATCCACATACAAAGCCAGGCTTTATGATCTGAGGTTTGCCAGAAATTGGGAGCAGGAGAATCCCTGAGACTCACTAGTAAGTGCAGGTGCCAGTGATAGACCCTATTTCAGAAACAAACAAACAAACAAACAAAAGTTTCTAAGGAATGGCACTTGAGATTGACCTCTGGCCTTTACATACATACACATACACATGTGCACCAGCACACACATGAATATACACACAGAGAAATTTAGATTTCCTGAGCACAACTAATTCTTTGGGTGAACACACACATCTCAAATTATTTCCCTAGGATACTGTATGTTGGTCCCCTTGTGTTGTTACCTTTACTGTGGCACACGAAAGGCTTTTGTTGGTCAAGTCCTATTTCTATGACATCAACCCGATTTGGGGTAGCTTTTTTTTTTCTTTCTAGGAAGTTTCCAGAAGTTTTGCCTAAACTATTGATGCCTTGAGCTTCCACAAGGCTGATGCCAGGAGAGCTTCATTTCAGAAGGAGGAAAAACCAATAGTCTTGCAAAACCAGTAGGTTTGGGTGGGCCTAACTTACAAGTAAGGTCATGTAAGGGAGCCTATTCTGGACAAATATATTCATTCACACTGAGAGGTTGACAAGATGGCTGCCCCTGGGCACGGTGTAGAAGAGCTACTACTGTTCATGGTGAGCAGAATGTACTCAGGTCCCAGGAGCTCTATCTTGGTATCTGCACAGGTATCTTCTGTCACAGAGAGCCTGTCTTACCACATTAGTACCCTCCATCCATGCCCAAGTACACTCACCCACCGATAACAGTCAGCAGAGATTCTAAAAACACACTAGCTCTACATGACCAGTTAACAAAGCCCACACCACTGGAAGAATTCAGAGCAGGGACATCGGGCCTATAATACACCACATGTCCAGTTGAAGCATTGGCAGGGTCTCCACAGGGAGACAAGATCTACAGTTGTTAGACACCATGCCAACACCACTCTACCTGGCCCAGCCATGTTATCCTTAGCTTTGTCAGCTTGACACATCCTACAGTCCTGTGGAGGGAAACCTTGACTAAGGAATTGCTTAGATCAGATTGGTCTGCTGGCATGTTTTGGTTGCTAATTGATGCATGAGGAAGCAGCCCACTGTGGGTAACACCATCCCTAAGAAGATAGTCCAGGGCTGTGTAAGAAAACCAGCCAAGCACAAATCTGGAATGACTGAGCCTTCAAGCAGCGGTATTGCCTCTGTTTTCTGTTTTGGGTTCCTACCCTGACTCCCCACAATGCTGAACTGTGACCTGGACATGTAAACCAGTTAGACTCTTTCCCTCTCTAAGTTGCTTTTGATTAGGGTCTTTTACATAGCAGTGAGGTGAAGCTCGAACAAGAGGGAAGCCATGGCTCACCCAGCTGGACTTCTGTCATTGGCCAGCAGTGGGAGCTGAGTGCAGCAAACCTGGGACAGTTGGGATCACCTCTTGTAGCATGTGTCCTTGCCAGTTTCTATGGACTCTCTTCAGAACAGACCTTAAATATTACCTCTGACAATTTTTCACCAAGCCTCTGGGCCTGACTCCAGCACAGGAGACTGACAGCATAGAGGAAGATTTCATTGGAATGGTTTGCAGGAGTGTCTGATGACCTTACGCCTGCCCGCTGTCCTTTGCACAGAACCTGGGAGAGGTGGGTGCAGAATTACTACTATGTGTGCCATTGTGGCTAGCTACTTGGCACTATCTCTGATGGGGCCTTCTTCCAGTGGCTCTTGGGGCTGTACAGCTAGAACCCAAAGGGACTATTATTTCTCTTTGCCTCTCTCCTGGCAGGACTCTCTCTGGGGAGTCTGCCCAGTGCTTGGCTGGATCAATGCTGAAGCTGGATGTGGGTTGAATACCTTACTCATAGCTTCCCAGCCCAGCCACAGGGCAGCCAGGAAGAGATTCCTCTACACTTCTGCAGAGGTTAAGCCCCAAATGCTGTTTCTGTAGATAGTTGAAATGCCTGGCTCAAAGTGTCTGCACAGGTGCCTGGAGGCCAGCCTCAGCCTCGGAACCCAGCCTGGGTGAGAGATACTGAGCCAGGCATTGGCAGTGCCAGCACAAAAGCAGGACGGACTCCACAGCTGGCCTCTTTCCTTGCCCTGGCCTCCCCTCTGCAGAAAGGTTAAGGCTGATCAGACAGGCTCAGCACTTTCAAAATCCCAGCCCAGATCCATGGCTACTAACTTTGTGTAAGCATGTTTTAAGTACACACACACACACACACACACACACACACACACACACACACACACGTGGTGGCCACTAGTTCATTGGCTTGGTTAGTATAAGGTAGCTCTCCGGCCTTGATCCTTGATTTTTTTCATGCTGGATTTGTCCTTTCTGGCCAAGGAGCTAGTTCATCTTTGTGAAGGATGAGGACTTCTACATTCTACCCTCCTGAACCTAGTCAGTTTCCATGGTATGGCCTCAGGATACCTGGCCTGGAATTCCCTGTGGACATGTTCCCAGGCCTGGCTATGACAATGAGGTTTGGGTTTCTAATGTGGTTCCTGAGGTGAGCCAGTGGGTCTGGGTGCCCATGGCTGTACCAGTGCCTGAAAGATGAGGGTCTTCTGGCTGCCTCTGTCTTCCCCACAAGCCACTATTTGTCTTCCTGCTGCTGCCCCATGTGTAGCAGCCAGGAGGCCAGGTTTTCCGTGGGTTCTGTTCCTGAACCCAAGACTAGACTATATATTTTTGTTGTTGGTCCAATGAAATAATATAAAACTGACTGCTTTTTACCATTTAAAACACATGCTTAGGTAGTAGTTAGCTCACAAAGCTGGACATATACTGGCACTTACGTTCTGATGGTTTCCTTATAGTCAAGTGGACTTAAGCACTGCTAAGTACTTGCTATAGACTCTTATCCATGATCCATCTAGAACCATACTTCAGGCAAACCCTTCTTAAAGCTGCTTTGATCTCAGTATTCTATCACAGCAATACATACTAACTAGCACACTTACACAGTCCTGTAAGTTGGTTACTTCAGGAATTCTACAAATCCTATATACAATGAATATAACGTATTATGTATATTTATAGCAGTGGATGTGGTGGACCATGCCTGGAATATAACATTTTGATGGAGGGGGCAGGAGGATCTTTGGTTGGAGGCTAGCTTAGGCTACCAAGTGAGACCTTGTCTCATAAAAATAACAAGGGCTGAGGATGGATTTCAATAGTTAAGTGCTTCTGCAGAATGTGCAAGCTCAGGAACCCTAAACCCTGCCTATGTCTCTTCTGCACAGCTATTGGCTGTCAGCATCTTTATTCATCAATCAGGGATAACTTCGGGGACAAGGTCATATAGCTTTACCTGGGTCTATCTACATATTGTCTCTGGGGAGCAATCAGTATTTAGCATAACAAAACACCAGACCTCAACAGTGACAAACTTCCCCGACAAAGCCACAACTATTCCAACAAGGCCTCACCAAATAGTGCCACTCCCCATGGGCCAAGTAGTCAAACACATGAGTCTATGGGGCCAAACCTATTCAAACCACCACAAGGGAATATGTAGCAGAGGTGGGATTTGAGAATTTGGAGCCTTACCCACGTCCTGATCTCATCCTTTTGCACTTTCTCACTCTTTCAGTTTCCTGTGTGCTGATGAAATGTAACCGGCAAGCTTTCTGCTCGGGCTTGTGTGTCATCATGGACTTTAGCCCTCTAGACCTGTAAGGCAAAATAAACTTTTCCCTAAGTTCCTTTTCTCTTGGCATTTCATCACAGCAAGAGAAACGTAACTAACATGCTGGTTTTGATATATTTTTGCTTTATTCTTTCTGCTTCTTATTTCTTTCATTTGCTCTGCCTTCCTTTGGTTATTTGAATACTTTCTTAAAATTCCATCTTCACTATTGGGTTCTCTGTTTTTTCCCAGGATCCCTCTTTCCACTGTTTCTTTTGTGTTTATAGAACTCCCTTTACAGAGTATCTTTGGGCAGGAGTTCAGGTAGCAGTTCCTCTCAGTGTCCACGTCTCAGGGACGTCTTCACTGCCCCCTTAATGCTGAGGAACAGTTTTTAACCTGTGCACAGGACTTGGTGGACAGTTCTTTTTCCCAGCACTTGAAAGGTTTCGGGCCGGTTCCTTCAGGACCCTGTGGTTTCTGATGAGAATCAGCCACAGATCTCCTTTCTCACACAAGGAAGGTATCCTATCCGCTCCTATTTCCAGAACATTTCCCTTGTTCCTTAGTGTTCAGGGGTTGGATTGAATGTACATTGGTGTGGATTTTTGAAGTCTGGGTAACCAGTCTCTTGAATCTGCAGGTTCATGCATTTTTGCCAATTGGATAGTTTTTCTTCCTCAGGTCTGAGTACTTTTTAGCCTTTTTTATTTTGTCTCTTTATGCCTCCAACCCCACCCCACACACACTCTTGGCTCATCAGTGAGAAATGTTCTTTGTAAAACCCCACATGTTCCTCAGATTCTCACTTTCTGTTGGTTGGCTCGTTTTCTTTTGAGTCAAGGTCTTGCTATGTATTCTTGGCAGGCCTAGAACTTGCTCTATAGACCAGAGTGGCCTTCAGTGTGCACAGATCCACCTGCCTCTGCTTCCCAAGTGCTGGGGTTAAAGGCACACACCACCACACGTGGCTCTGTCCACTTTAAAACTCTATTTTCTCTCTACTTTAGATTGGGCAGTGTCTCCTCTTTCTCCTCCTCCTCGCCATCATATTAGTCAACAACTCCTTGTATTAAAGTGGGCTTTTGGTTGTTTCCATTTATTTTAATTGACAGAGTATTACTGTGTGATGTGTGTAAGTGCTGGTACAAGCATGTCATGGTGGGCAGAGGTCACAGGACAACTTTCAGAAGATGGTTCTCTCCTTTCACGTGTGGGTTCTGGGGATCAAATGTAAGTCAACAGACATGATGGCAAGTACCCTCACCCATCATACCTTCTCATCAGCCTGATTTATCTTTTAATGTACCATGCGAGCCTTTGTATCTGTGTCCATGTTATAAGAAAATCCAGGGGCTGGAGAGATGGCTCAGCGGTTAAGAGCGCCCGACCGCTCTTCCAGAGGTCATGAGTTCAATTCCCAGCAACCACATGGTGGCTCACAACCATCTGTAAAGAGATCTGATGCCCTCTTCTGGTGTATCTGAAGACAGCTACAGTGTACTTATATATAATAAATAAATAAATCTTTAAAAAAAAAAAAAGAAAATCCATAGAATCGATGGATTTGCTATTTTCTTCACACTTTTCAGCAATCCCCACAACATTTTAAAGATTTTTAAAAGTGCATAAGATGGTTTTGTCTGCATATATATCTGTGCACATGTGTTTGCCTGATGCCCTGCAGAAGTCAGAAGAGCACAGTGGATCCCTTGGAACTGGAGATAAGGATTGCTGTGAGCTGGTGTATAGGTGCGAGAAACTGAACCTTGGTGTTCAAGTGCTTCATCAAGTGCTCTTAACCGCTGAGACATTTCCAGCCCTACGTATTTTTTTCTTATTTACTAAAAAATATAATTTAGAAAAAATATGAACCCCCCACCTGAACCCTGATACATTCCTCAGGAGCTTTTTCCTTAAACAGGATGAATCGTGACATCACAGGCTGAGGGCCCGTCCCAATGTCAATGGTCCACTGAAGTCTTTTGAAGCAGAATTTTATGGTCCAAGGAAGTCCTTGGTTTCAGGCCATTCGAGGTGGTCACTATGAGCATCATGAGTTGCTATGGACAAATATTCTCAAAAAATTCATCAGCTAAACACAGGAGCTTCCTGTTCACTCAGAAGTCCAGTAAGCATTTGCTTCTACATGGAAATTATCCAGGCATGTTCCAGCTAAGGGCCCAACTTTGGCTGGAATTTGGCCACCAGAGACCTTGGCAGGGCAGGAGAAATACATGTAGAAAAGCAACGTTCCACCCTAACAGCTCACCTGCATGTCCCCATTCCATGGGGAGACCCATGCATCGGATCACAGGGGAGTATGCCTCCTGTGACAAGACTGAAGACCTCCTGCAGTAGCTCCCATGTAGAAATTAGACAGCTGAATTACAATATTGGAAGAAGCCTGATACTTATTGAGTATCTGGGCCTCCTATTTTATGATCTTTGCCCCTTGGTAGGGTGACATGGATGTATCTTGTCATCTCAAATCATTTTCTTTGGATGCCATTTCCCCCAATAGGCCAGTTCTCCACAGGTGATGCTCTGCCCAACACAACAACAAAAACAACAACAACAAAACAAAAACAAAATCAGAAACCCAAAACAAAACAAAAAACCAACCAACAAACAAAATCCCCCCCCCAAAAAAAATGCCTATCCTCTGAGGGGCAACCACTTCACGTATCTTTCTCAAGAGCAACAAACAGAAACCCTGGAGTCTTAACTAGAAGGATCTTCTGCAGTGTACCTGACTATTCCATTCCCTGGAAACCACATTCTCTGTTCATCCCCGTGAGCTGAAGACTTAGTGGCACCTCCAGGTCACGGTTGCTTCTTGTAGGGGTTCATATCTGTCTGAGGCTCAGAGTTAAGGGCTTCGGGGTGATAGGAAATGTCCTCTCCCTTCTCCCTTACATGGAAACCTCCAGAGGAGCCATTCCCTGCTTTTCTTGAGCAGCTACGAGTCAGAGCTTTGATGCTATAGCAACCTCTTGGGTACCATAAGGGATTGCTTAGAGTGGCTGGGCCACTTGGTTAAACCTGAGGATAAGACAGATACCCCAAAGGATGCAGACAGGCTGTTGAGGAAATTGTTTAAACTCCTCTTGCCTGTAGCCTTTCTAATGTCAGCTTCCTATGCATGCATCTTAAAAGAAATTCTCATCTTTGCCTAAGCCAGTTTAAGTTGGTTTTCTGTTGCTTACAACCTAGACATTAAGTAGTGTCCCTGGGGGATAGAGTCAGGAAGGGGACAGCTGCAAAGAGAGATCTAACAAAACAAAAACATGAAGACAGAAACTATCCCACTCTGTAGCTTAGGAGACCAAGGTAACCATGGCAACAAAATACAGATGGACAGCAGGATGCCAACCAGTACTGAGCATGCTCTGAGCTTCTGATGTGTAAGAACCTGACATGGTAACTACTATCACTCCATTTTCTAGATGAGGAAACTAAAGTCCTGAGGGGTCATCTTTAGTAAAAGACAGTATTGTGAAAGGTTGGGCTGCCCAGGGGAGGGACATACCTGAATAGAGACATGGTTTGAGGGAGGGCCTCAATCAGGAGCTCAGGTATGACTTCTAGAACCTCCCTCTATAGCTGCCCCCTCTTCCAGATCTAGCAGATTTCTCTCCAACTTCCTGCTGCAAGTGGGCAGATTCTATGTATGCTTGCTCGAGGAAACTTTAGGAAGAGAGTGGAAGTGCTTCCCTGAGTTTTCTATAGGACAGTGTAGGGAGGAGATTCATGATAGAATGAATCTATCATGAGTCTATCCCTGATAGAGCCATGGTTGTGCAGTTCCCAGGAATCCTAGACAGCATGCCTGAATAGAGGAGTTGGCAACCTTGGTGGCAGTTGTAGTTGGGGGTTTTCTCATGTAGGCATTACTGGTAAATAGAATCACTCACGCCGCTACACTTAAGATCCAGACCTACCCTTTTCCCCTTATGAGCAGGACTAACTGCTTTTTCTAGCCACCTGTTCTCATCCTTGTGGATTCAGGTATGATTGTCCCTGGTGCTCCATAGCAAAGGAAATCATTCTGGAAACTTCCTAGGACTAATGGTAACTTCCCAGGATTTGGGACAGAGGGCTATACATCCATTGGGAAGTCCAGTCACTGGTCCTTTGACACCTCTCTCTCTCTCTCTCTCTCTCTCTCTCTCTCTCTCCCTCTCCCTCTCCCTCTCCCTCTCCCTCTCCCTCTCTCTCTCTCTCTCTCTCTCTCTCTCTCTCTCTCTCTCTCTCTCTCCCTCCCTCCCCCCCCTTCCCCTGGCTCATCTCAGGCAAAAGGCAGGATTACAGTCCAGCAGTGCTCCCATGCTTTGTAGGAGAAGGGAGATGTGCAGTCCCAGTGGGAGGGATGGACCTTCTTGAAACTGGTGCTAGCTCCGGGGATACAGAAGGAACTTAATGGACCCCCTCCCCAAGGCTCTGGTGCCAACAAGAACAGGAGCCCAGGCAGCTTTCTAGGCTCTTCTCTCAGCTTCTGTTACAGGTCAGTACTGCTCCATTTTGCTCCTTGCTATGATCGTCCCTTGGCTACCTGCTCTGCTCAGGGGAGTGGATACAGCAGAGTCCTGAATATTCTTCTGCTGTTGGGCTCACCCCTCTGCTCTGCCACTGCCAAGAGAAACATACACTCTGCTGGTTTCAAGAAATGAGATGCACACAGGCCTCAGCAGAACCTCAGCCAGGCGGACCTCAAACCAGTCCCACCCAATCCGCAGAGCTGTCTTGATGTGCTGCTGCATCTGCCTGGGTGAGGGACCAGAGCCTGTGTTAAGCCAGTGCATTTTGGGGGAGGTTTGCATATGGGACAACTGATGGACAGGATATGGTGCAAATTAACATGGTGTACTGACCGTTGCCCTTCAAAGGGGCGTGCTACTCATGGTCTGCATGAAGCCCACCTACTTGTTGTCCCATATATCTATGGCTCACAGGGCAGAGGGTGAGTCTGTGTTCCCAAGGCTGAAGTCAGGCTGGACTGATCCTCACCTGGACCTTGGTGTCCTAAGCGGAAGTTCAGTTGACAGCAACCATATTCACTAGAATTCTATTCCCTGCTGCCGGTGAGCCAGCTGCTCCCTGTGGTTGCCCCAAAGCAGACTCCAGGAGCGGTCTCACATTCAACCTGCAGCCACTTTGGCAAAGGCAGGAGAAGCCCTCTCATGCTTTGAGACTTTCTGACCCCTTTCTGGCCACAGCTCTCTGATCTCTCATTTTTTAGTCTGCTTTCCAGGAACCCTGAAATTAAACCGGCACATCTGGAGAGCTCAGGACTATATCTCTATTTTTAAGGCCTGCTGATTAATAAGCAGGTTCCAGATGCTAAATCCATTCTTAATGGTACCTGGATTTAGGCTAGAGTAAGAAGATGGGGACTGGGTTCTTGGGGACATCTTCAGATTCCAAATTGCCCAATAGGCCAACACCACATAGAGTCTTCAGAGGTAAGCATCTGTCAGATGAAGCTTGGACCAGCCATGTAACTCAGAAGGTGAGAAAGGATACTGCTCAAGCCTGATGACCTGAGTTCGATTCCTGGAGCCCACACTGTGGGAGGAGAGAACCAACGTCTGCAAATTATCCTGTGCTCTTCACAGGCCTGCTGTGGTCCTTAAGTCCTTCCTACTGGGTAAATAAATGTGATTTTAAATAACAAATGCAAGGAGTTTATGGTTTATGCTTTTCAATAGAACTTTTCTTCTTGCCGATAGAATTCACCTATGAAAATGTATGGATTAGAACATGCTTCACGGGGGTAGGGGGAGGAGATGGGGGGCTTATGGACAGGAAACCGGGAAAGGGAATAACATTTGAAATGTAAGTAAAGAAATATATCTAATAAAAAGAACTGACATGATTTTGACTGAAAAAAAAAAGATCACTTTATGTCTGGGGGAAAAAAAAAATAGAACATGCTTCATAGAACTGCCAAGCTAAACTTTGCAAGTCACTCCTGGTGGCTTCTGTTCTCTGTCTGTCCTGGACAGGGTTCTATGCTTGGATTTTCTCGTTCTCTAGGACTGCAGCTGTTCTATCCCTTGTCTGTCATCGGTTGCATGTTCTCCCCTCCTCATACCCTGTTTCCCTAGGGACCAGAGGCTGGAGAAGCAGCGGTAGAGATAGCAGTGAGAATGAAAGAGGTTCCTGAACCTGAGTACAACCTGTGTGTGCATTTCACTGAGAGCTTGTCTTCCTTACCCAGAGACCCAGCCACATCCTTCAGGTCAGGGGTGATGAAATCTCTTTGTTCTTGGTGGAAATGCAGGGGTGAAACAGGAAAGCATGTTTGGCTTTTCCACTCCAGTTAGCACACGATCACTCAAGGTTGGAAATCTGGCCTGCCTCCCCCATCTCGGGTAGCAGAGCACCTTTGCCAAGTTGAAGTAGACTTGCCAACATTCCCGGTCATACAGAGCACCAGGACACCTTCTCTGCATACTCTGCGTGCTGGGCATGGGAGTGTGCGCTCACACTTGGGAGGAGGAAGAGGCAGAAGAATCAGAAGTTCGAAGTCAAGCTGGAGAGATGGCTCAGTGGTTAAGAGCACGGACTGCTCTTCCAGAGGTCCTGAGTTCAATTCCCAGCAACCACATGGTGGCTCACAACCATCTTAATGAGATCTGATGCCCTCTTCTGGTGTGTCTGAAGACAGCTACAGTGTACTCATATATATTAGATAAATACTATTTAAAAAAAAAAGAAGTTCAAAGTCATCCTTGGCCTGTCTAAAACTGAAGAAATAAAAGACAATACAAATTGGTCGTGCACACATAGCACATTCCCAATCCTGCCAACCCTCCTGACACACTCTCTCCGGGCCATATCGGTTTAGACTTGTAGTGGACAGTTAGCTCTGCAGGCTTCCTAAACTTTTCCTTTACATCGGGTTGTCCCACCCTGACATCCGTGTGCCTGTGACTCTGACAGTCAGCGTCCGTATTCTCCAGAGGTCAGCTCTCCCCATGTGGGGCTACCTTGCCACAGGCAGTGAGTTTTGCAAGTGCCTAGGAAGCTGCCATACAGGGTAGTAGTCCTCACCCGATGGACACTGAGCTGGGAGTCTAAGCCATACCCTTAGTACAGTTGGGTCATTTATACTTCAGACTCCCCAGGAATCTTGCTGAAGCTGCTGTTGGTGTTAGCTGTCTATGCCAAGGTGATGCTTTCTAAAACAGTTGTCACTCCAGTCCAGGAGTTGGGAGGCTTTTTTCCCAGATGGGCTCACTGAGAGGGGCTCACTCCAGATAGGCTGGAAGGCTCTGCTGAGCTTGGCTGTACCCATCTCTGTCCCTTCTGGGCTTTTCTTGGTGTAAATGCAGGAGTGAGAGAGGAGGCACATTTAACTTTTCCACTCCAGTTAGGACTCCTGGCTTGAACAGGTGACAGTGGGATGGGTTCCAGGTCGGTGCCCTCTGGCCTATACCCTCTCCTCAGGCCTCTCCTCACGCTTCCCATGCTGCTCACTTCCCTAGGATTAGGAACTCAGAGCAATGTTCTCAGTTTGCAGAGATGTGCCAAAGTTAGGATCTCAGTGGTTGGTTGGAGATCCTTCCTGTGTTCTGGTCTGGGCAGGAAGGTGCTAGGCTGGAAACCCAGCTTTTATTCTCTTATTGCCTCTGGCTTTATCTCCCAGGAGGACCCAGACAGACCCAGCTATTGGAAAAGTATCCAGAGCTGGGACTGACAGAGAAGATCTCAAAGGACCATCAAACCTCTTGGTCAGGTGTGATGATGGCTCTGATCTACACAGAGGAATGGCATACCTTGCTTGGGTCTGCTTAGCCCCTTCCCAGAATTCCTTGCAATAGGCAGGGCCACTAAGGCTTATGGACAGGGAGTAGTACACGGGAAGAGCTGAGTCACACAGATCCATAGAGCCAACAGCTTAGAAGGCTTCTGTTCTTTCCCTAGGTAGGGTCCTCCCCCTCATTTCCTTCCCTACTTTCTTCCCTCTGTCCCTCTGTCCCTCTCTCCTTCACTCCCCATCTCTCCTCTCCTCTTCCCTCATCCAGCTTTCTCCTCCCCTCTTTTCCCTTCCTGTCTTTTCCTCCCCAGCTCTTTCTCCATTTCTCCCCTGGTTTCCTTCTCCTCTCCCCTCCCACTCTCTTTGTTCTTTTTCTTTTTCTTTTTTTCCTTGCTTCGAAAAGGAGGGAGACAGTCTCATTTTTCTCATCCTTGATTACATGGGTAGTCAGGCTCAGTATAAAATTCTAGTGTTGCCCTACAGAAGGAAAATAAGCGATGGTCAGCTCCAATCCTCAGCAAAGCTCTGAGCCTTCTCCTCCTCTGCCCCTGGGGTGCTCACATATGGGCCCATTCTGTTCCCACAAGATGCCTTTGCAACCTTCTGTCCACTCAATGCATGGCATCACTGAGTGTCAAGTGAACTTAGCAGAGAAGAGAGGAGCTGTGCTCAGTTGTATGTCCCCAGCAGCTGAGAGGAGATAGTCCAAGACTGTTCTGCTATGCAGAAGTACTTGGATGAGAAGTCAGAAGTGGACAGGGTCAGTATTACTCAATGGGTACCATGCTGGTCCTATGATATCTCCTGGCAAGCAAGACCAATGAAATCAGCTGAGAGCCAGGCCCAAGAAAAGCCTGTGCACATTGACCTGGAGGCTTGGATTCCCAGTCTCATGTGCACCTCCCTCACCTGTAGACCTGCTCCTGGCGACTCACCTCATTCCTGGTTTCATTTGTATGACCTTCAAGCCGAGAGACTTCCATAGAGGTCTCCCAACCCATCTGCCATGGTCAGCTGTCCTTTTTTCTTCCCAGTGACTCTTGCTTCAACATTCTCTCATCCTGAAGTCTTCCAGAGTACACTACGGGATTTCTGCCTCCCTGGCAGCCAAGGCCACTGTTATTGGCCTTGGGGAAGTCTGGGTTTAGACAGTGTGACTAAAGTCTACTGTTCCTTCTGGTGTCCTGCTCGAGGGACTTTCTCCCTAACACATGCCCTCCCTTTGATGTGTAGGAGAATGTAGAGAGTATGGTGTTCCACAGGCAGAGTGAATGGGAAAAAGACACTGGGTTGCCACCAGTGGATCCCACAGGACCTATGAATGCAAGTAGCCAACTGAATAGGTGTCAGAGTCAGGTGAGGCATAGTTTCTAACCTCCAGGCCCAGAGAAGTTCTTTAGGAATTAAGGGACTATATGGTCAAGGTAGACAGGTACTTCTCTAGACCTAAGATCAAGATCTCTAGGAACCAAAAGAAATCATTCTCTTAAGGCCTTCCTCCTTGCCTGGGAAAGAATTTACCAGTTAAAGTGGAAAGGGAGTCTAGGGTTGATGGCTGCATACAAGAAATGGGCATTTCAGGATGAAAATGTAGCTCAGTTTGTAGCGTACTTGCCTAGCAAGCAGGAAGCCCTGAGTTCAGTCCCCAGCACCTTATAAACAGAGTGTGGTGGTGCATGCCTGTAACTGCATCACTCCAAAAGTGGGAGTAGGAGGATTATAATGTTTAATCTCATCTCTGGCTGTGTGTGTTCTCTAACCAGGCGAGCGACATGAAACCCTGCCACAAGCAGACAGACAAAACCAAATGTGATGCTTACATCACTCTTCCCAGGACTCAGGGACCTTAGAAGAAAAGAAAGCTGAAAGACTGCCAAGAGTCAGAGGTTAGGGAGGACCAGAGTGAAGCAATGCCTTCTGGACATGAAAGGACCACAGCCATGAACTCAGCTGTGGTTGCCTGCGTAAGACCTGCACAAGATCAATCTAGTTGATATTCCGACATGAATGGGGAAGGGTCTCATGAGTCCTTAAGCCTAACAACCTAACTATTGACAGTTGGTAGCCTCTAGGGGAGGGAGAGTCAATTATTGTTTAGAGTGTGGGCTCCTGGTAGGTCAACCACCCTTCAGTGAATGGTTTTACACTCATGAACTCATGAATACAAATTGGACCTATATATGAGGTAGGGGATGGGTTTAAAAGAAGTTAGGGAAAATATATTCACAATAAATTGTATGAGAAATCTAAAGATTCAATAAAATACAGGTTGTAATGAACTTTGTAAAATACAGTTTGTGTGTTGGGGTTGGGGTGGGTTGCAAGATGGTAAAATAATATGCATCACTGAGGGTGGAGGCCATCGCTGAGGGTGGAGGCAAGGACAAAGTTTGTGATGTGCTCTGTTTAATTTTACCTGTGTCCAAAAATGTCTATAAGTACCTTAAAACAACCTGAACTCCATACTTTAGTAAAAACAAGCTATTTTGCCGAAGCCTGCATGTGTAAGACTGTGTGCTACATGCTGACAGAGCCAGAAAGGACCAACTAGGGCAGACCTCCTGGAGCTAGGCTTCCAAAGGAGACAAACTGCAGACATCATAAATACTTTCCCATGTATCATCCCTTAAAAGTCCCAGAGATGGGATTCTTATTTCTGGACTGAGAGCCACTGTTTCTTCTAGTCCTTGGTGTCCTGTGATCTGTTGCTGGGGACAAAATCCCTCCTGCCTCTCATTAATTACATGCTTGATGGTTAGAAGGTGGCAGGGTGGCAGACTCACTTCTCATGGGTAAGTAGTTCTAAGCAAATATTGAAGCAAATTTGAATATCGACATCTGAGGTACAGTGGCCAATGACAAAGCACACACATGCAGACAATGACAGATGACAGGGACATTGATTTTGACATGCCTGAGAGAATTAGGCTTAACCTGTCAGCTCTTTTGAAGTCCTTCCTAACACAAAAGTATTTTCCTTCTATCTGTATGTAGTAACAAGGATTCCTCTAAATTGCAAACTCCTTGAGGGCACAGCCTTGCTCAGCACTGCTGCAGCTCCTTACAGGGCTTATGACATAATTGAATATTCATGAGAAAGGAGGAGGGGCAATAATTACTCTGCCCAATTTACAGGAATTGACTATTTTTATTTAGAGTCAACCCCTTGGTGCTGTTGTTTGCAGTGAAGAGGGATCTGTGGTCTCCACGGTGTGCCCAAGTGATCAACAACCCCTCCCCACCCCCGAGTGTGTGTGGTGTGTGTGTGTGTGTGTGTGTGTGTGTGTGTGTGTGTGTGTAACAGAGTTCACTGTCCACATGGCTAGTTAGGTAGTAATATCCCTTGAGGACCAGCTAAGAGTATGGTTGTAGCTTCCTTTTCTGTAGCCACAGTTAATAGAAGAGTCCAGGGACTGCAGACTCTAAGAGAGGGGAGGAGAGAAGGCTAAACAGAGGGGTGACCTGAGGCCAGGTGTGGAGAAGCAAGAAGGAGAACTGGGAAAGAAATGTCACCAATTCACCCGGGGGGGGGGGCTGGTTATTCTGTACTATCTTGTCAAACTCCTGGAGAAATGA
Organism: Rattus norvegicus; assembly: GCF_021556685.1. Classification (NCBI taxonomy): domain Eukaryota; kingdom Metazoa; phylum Chordata; class Mammalia; order Rodentia; family Muridae; genus Rattus; species Rattus norvegicus. Next base: position 205,059,490 of record NC_141534.1, on the reverse strand, counting down.
GGTTTGCAGAGGACAGCAAGATGCCTCAGAGGGTAAAGGCACTTACCATCCAATCCTGACTGAGGATCTGAGTTCTGTCCTTGGGACCCACATGCAAGCTCTCCTCTACTTCCTGAACACCCATGGTGACACACACAGGTCAACACATACATATACAAATGGACACAAGTAGGAACATAAATGTAAAAAAAACCGAACAACCCTAAAACAGTGAAAGTACACCCCTGCACCATTGCCCCTGAAAGCCACAGTCAGAGCCATTATGATCATTAAGACAATGGCCTTGGAGCTTCAACCTCTTGGGAATATGACAGGCCACGTCTCCTACCTTTTCTAAGAGCTTGGGTCTGTCTTTGGATGCTTGGCCTATACTATTCAATACATGTTAGCTGCTATTAAAAACATGGGTAATTTTATGTCTTAAAATATTGTATATTGCCTAAACGGCTTCATGCTGGTTTGCATTAAAAATGATTCCCAAGTGAAGATGACAAAGGGGAAATATTCGTTATTTAGTTCTCGTCTTACATTAAGCTATCATAATAAAGCACATTTCTGGGCTGCATTCTCCAGAGTGCTTTTTACTAAATAAATGGCCCAAAATAACTTTTCTTTTCCAGTAAAGATTTCATGATTCAGCACAACCAACTTTCATTATAAAAGGTTGAAATAAGGAGTAGAGAACAAATCTGGGATTCAGAAACAGGGGGTTAAAGCAATGGAGTGGGGGCAGGGAGGTAGGCAAGTGTGAGTTCCCATTAAAGACCAATCTGGGTGCCCCAAACTGTTATTATTTGTATTGTAGTTTGGGTTGAAAGGAGCAGACAGACTATATTAAATATATTAGAGAAAAAGAGGAGCCAGTTACCTAAGCCATCTCAATACGACCCTAGGGCAGGTTCACAGGTCAGCAATGGTGGACCCCTTTTCTTGGGGATGGAGCTGCAAATGTCTAATAAAGTTTCCACCTTTGTCATTTGCTGTGTGACATCATCAAAGGTGGATGAAGGAGGGAATGGTCAGGTTGTCTGGCCCACAGAGGGTAGCGAAAGCACAGGCCAGCAGAAACTGCCCTGGAAAAAAGCAGGACTACCTTAGAGCTGGCCAGGTACTTTTCTTCCCTGGTGGCTTTCCAAGGAATCCTGCTTTTGCTCTCTCTATGGACAACCTCTTGACTCTCTAACAGCTCAGCAGAGTGTCTCTCATTAAATTAGCAGTAGTCAGCTGGGAGCTGTCTTCACCTACACTACCTAAAAGAGCAGAAGTGAGCCAGCATAGTAGCCCCGGTCCTGGGATCCACTTCTAGACTCCTGTGCAGAGGTGTCCACCAACTTGGTGTTTGCCTGCGGGGTGGGGGCAACGCACTTTCTGGGTCAAGGCAGGTTACTGCTGCCCTCAGGCCCCCACAGGAAGGAACCTCCAGTCTTTGCAGAGTACTCCAGGCAGAGGAGGCCCCCCAGTGCATGGTCCTCGGGGTTCCCCTGAGGCCTGTCCCCCAGGCGGCTAGCTCGGACGCAGCTGCGGCCCCGGGGCACCGCGGCAGGCGGGCTGCAGGGTCGCCTCGGGCACCTCCTAGCGCCCTGCTCCGCACCCCCGCCCGCCGCGTCGCCGCCACCGCCCGCGGTGGAAGGCAGCGCGGCGCGTGCGCACTGGCGCGCTCGCGGCCCGGCCCGTGGGCTCTCCCCGGAGGGCGGGAGGTGGGAACGTGGGGAGGTGCGGAGCAGCACACCTCCAGCCCGCCGCAGGCGACGCTGGCACCTCGCGGCTCCGGCGCCCACCACGCCCGTCGGAGGAGAGGTTCCGTGGCTCAGGTAAGGGCTCCGGGCCGCGCGATCCCGTCGGGGGCTCCCACCCCAGCGCGGCCCCAAGGCGGCTGCAGAGCCCTCAAAGTTGAACTTCGCGCGTCGAGCGGGCCGCTGGACTTGGGCGCCAGGGAGGGCCACAGGATGCAGGGGCGGGCTGTTCAGCGTGGCCGGGCGAGGGACACTGGATGCGGAGCCAGATCCCTGGTGCCCGAGGGTCTGGCCTCGCGGGGAACTTTTGCGAGGCCTTCACTGGTGTGGCACGGTGACAGCGGGTGAAGACTGAGGGAGGCTTGGCGGCTCGGGTGGCGTGTCCATTTGGCCTTCTCTGGTAGGATCCTGGGAAGGCAAAAGAGGATCCCCGTGGAGAGCAGAACGAGCTTTCAGGGCTTTAGTTGAAGTACCCGGATTTTTCGATCCCTGTTCCACCCCCAACCCCAGCAAAAGTGAGACCCTGGAGGGGAGGGAGGAGAGGGGGGCGTGTCGGTGCCTGGATGAGAGCGCGGGAAGCAATTAAAACTCCTGCTTTCGGATTAACAACCCCAAATTGATCGATGTGTCAGGAATACCATTGATTTATGAAAGGTGCTTATTTCTCGGGTATGGAGAATTTTATGTTCTCCAGGTGAAACCGAGTTCACCCAGCTCCAGCGCAGATTGATGTTTTAATAAAAATAAATAAAGGGGAAAAGCTCGCCTGGTCTTTGGGGACATCAAGTCTCAAATCGTAGAGTTAGACTAACAAATCAAATTGTGTTATCCTTACATTTCGTGTCTTTTATTAATCTCTCGCCTAAAAATCTCAGGCAGGAGAGCGCCTTCATTTGGAAAGTTTTAATCTACTGCCTAAAACTTGGCATCATTCGCAAGCAATGTTTGATAAGCAAAAAGGCGTCGGAGCGTCGGGTAATTGTGATAAGTGGCAGGCCTCGCGATGCAGGCGCGGGCGAGCGCGGGCCCCGCCGGCGGCGGGAGGTGGAGTGGGCTCCGAGGCGAGGGCGTCGGCGGCCTGAGCAGTGCGGCGCCCGTAGATGGCGCCCTGGCCCCACGCTAGACTCGCCAGTCGCCGCTCCACCGGGCGGCGCGCGGGCGGGGCAGTGGCTGGTGTGGGCGACACAAGCTCTACACTCGCAGTTCACTCGAACCATAGAAGCAGCTTGGCCAAGCAGGAAAACCAAAATGACCCTTATTGTCACTCTAGTTTAAGGTCTGGGCAGTAATTGTAGGGGATAGAGATTCTCAAGTCCAGGCAGGGTTCCTTGGGCAAAGTGGCATTCCCCAGGGACCCCTCCACCTATTACCCGCTGTGGCCCCAGTTGGGGGTGGCGCTGGCATAGCCCCAGTCCCCTCTTTCCATAATGTCAACGCCTGCTGACACTGGAGTAGATACCCTGTGTGTTTAGCGAGGGTCTTCCGATTGGTGGCAAAGACACCAACTTCAAAGCCGCGCTTAGACCGCCGGGGAGGGCAGGCCGGACGCCCAAAGGCTGCCCCCACCAGTGCGGTAGAGTTCCCTGCCCGGGCCTGGGCCGGCCCCGCCGCTGCGGCTGCCGGAGCTCTACTCTTTGCAATGTAAATTTCAGCGGGACAAATTGCTTATTAATAGTCTAGAAGAGAAGTCGGTTTCTTTCTTTCTTCTTTTCTTTATCTGTTTTTATTTCTGCATGGCCCCTAGCTATGCCCTGGGCAGCCTCGCCGCCCAGCAGTTTTCTCTTTATTTCAATATCCTAAAGAAAATGCAAATTACATCAGTGTGGCCTTTTTAAAAAGTTAAATTAGCAACAGCTTTAAGTGACTCCATTAGTATGGAAAACATACACACGTTTAATGTGGGAATAGCTTCCTTTCAGTAGGACTCATCTTAGTCTGTAAAATTTAGCAGACCCTCGGAGTTGATAAAGAATCTAGTCGCTGCAGAGCGTGTCGCCACAGGCATACCGGGTTGCACGGCCCACGTCAGGCTTCCCTGGAGGAGCAGTCCTGTTGCTGCTCGACACCCAATACTCCTCTATAGAAACCCTCTGACCGTAGGCTAGAGGGTTTGTTCTTGCCAGGTGGAAGGTTTGACTTATCTGCCCAGGACAGTGAGCTTTTTTTTCCCTCACAGCTTAGGAGTCGCAGTTACAGCATCTGAGTAGGTTGTTCACTGGTTAACTCAAACCCCACTTTACCTTCGGCGCACAGGGATGGGAGTGCAGCGTTTGGGTTAACCTGCGTGGGTCTAGGAGTGAGAGAAGTAAGGGGAAGAGCTGGCCCTCATTGGCTGTCAAAGACCACCCTTCTGGGTCCCCCTCATTCCGTTCTCAACTCTTTTAACCGGCTTTTCAAAACGGAATTCTATTGGCAAACTTTTGAGGGCTAGAGCGTGGCACCCATCAGCGTCCAGGAAAGAGTTAAGATTTATGGCTTGCTAGAGGAGTCTTGTTAAGATGTAATCTGCATTTTTAAACTACTGCGTAATAAAAAGTGAGAAGTTTTGAGACACCTTTCTTGATTATACCTTTGGTGATACTTCAGGTTTTACATTTAATTTGCATTTTGTTCTTAGAGAGTATTGAAGTCTTGAGTGGAGGATTGAATTTTATTAGGACATCTGGACTGACAATATCAAATCAGACACCAGTGTCCCAAAGCATGCTAAAATTTCAGAGTTAATTAGAACGCAGTGTGTTTAATTAAAGCCAATTATAATATCTGAAATTATCTGATCGATCCGTGTTTGTACAGTTTGGTTCTGTTTAAGTGTCGATTGGCGCACTTTGCGCGCTGTTCGATCTAAAAACTTCTCTGGGGAAAGTTTGCTTTGTAAATTGGCGCGGGCGGGCAGCGTGGACTCCGTGTCCCAGGCGCTGGCTCTGTGGCATCCTACAGGACCGCCTTCAGAGCGCCGCTGAACGCAGCTAAGGAAATCCCAGCTTGTTGCTAAACCGCTGCTCCTTTTCGAGTCTGAGAGACCCCGCCACGCACCAGCTGTCTATCAGAGCTCCGTCAGAGCATTTTTTGCGGAGAGGCGACCTTTAAGGTTGTAAGGTGCGATGGGAGATACTCAAGCTTCTGCGTGTTTGTGTTGGGATTCCCGGTGTGGCTGAAGACCCCCCCCCCCCATAGGGCTCACTCCGAACTGCAGGGTCAGCCAAAGTGACCCAAGGAGCCAGGGAAAAAGTAAGGACAGAGAGGCAATAATTAACTGTTTTCATTCTGTAGGAGCCCAGGCACACGCACGCTCTTTTTGGTCCCATTTGAAATCTTGGGGCTTTCCAGGAATATAGTTGAGTGAGTTCATGGTCGTGTCTGCTGCTTCCGCAGGATCACTTGGCTGGTACCTTTCTCTCCAGCTAGGGAGTGCACATGGAGCTGCCAGCGCGGGCTAGGTGTCCCGTATCCTGCTCTGGGTGGCTCCAGAAAGCAGGCGCACGTGGGCAGCAAATAGGACTAGCCGGCGGGCGAGTGGTGCTTTCTACACGCCCCTGAGATTTTCAGTTCAGCAAGGCCTAGGTGCGTTGGCTGCCCAAGAATCAGGAGCCAGATGCTGGGTTCCAGTAGGAACCGAAGGGGCCACCAATCCCGAGGCGGGTGGGCGCTCTGGCTCTCCTCTCTACTGCGCCGCACTCCGCTCTCCCCACCCCAGGAGGCGCTGTTTGTCAAACTTGGTCACCTCCGCAGGAGGCGCCTACGCGTTTTTCACTCAGAAAATTCTTCTGTACCCGGGGTCGGGATTCAGGAGCCTTAACTGAGCAAAATAAATATCGTGGGAAGAGGCGGCATAGAAAACCAGAGCCTACGACCCCTGAGTTTTCGCGGTTTTCTCATGAACCTCCCCAAGCTTCCTGCCCTTTAAAGCAGGGTAGAGGTGCGGGTTGGTGCGACGCCTGTGCCAAGTACTAGGTTCTCAGTTATTTGTCTTCAAAGGCACGGGGATGCCCAGCTTGGCCTTGGTTCCTGTTGCCAAAGGCCCACTGACTTGCATTTCCTCTTGGAGAGAGGTGAAAGCATATTCTCTGGGCCCAGAAAGAACCAAACCTGGGCCAGCTTCCCTTGCTGCTCAGTTAAACAGGTTGCACTTGCCCACGTGCGGTGCCCTTACATTTCTTCTGCTCACCAGCTGAAGTGACCCTGTGGCATAAGGTAGAACTTCAGCCTCGGCCCGGGGCCTGAGACGGCCAGACAATTCCGCTCGTTCAAAGTGCGAGAAATCTTAGTGCTCCTCTCCCAACCTTTCTGGACTCCAACCCCTGGACACAGAACCGACCCTGCTCTCCCTTTTGGAGTTCCTTGCAAAACCCCTGCCTGTGATGAGCTCCTGATCCCCAGGCTGGAGGCCCAGCGACCCCGGGGCACGGAGGAGAGGAGGGTGGGCAGCTCCTGAAACTCAGCCCTGGTGGTATGGACACAAAAATCGCAGGGCTTTATCTCATTGCCTCTCACCCCGTCAAAATACCGAAGGCTCCTGTGACGGATGTAACTAGGTAACCTGGGCCTGTGGCCCTGTGCCCCTGTGCCCCTTGAAGGCTCAGCTCCCACTGGAGCTTGTGTACCCACTGATAATTCACGGACGTCTGTTTCCAAGAATTTCTGGCTTGGGCTTCTCAGTGTTGGAAATGGAGTTTATTACTTTTGGAAGAATGGTTGCGGGGTTGGCTGTCGAGCAAGAAAGGACACATATAGGGTGCCCTGGACATCGGATATGTGCTGCCTCTGTGGCACCTGGTGTTCTGTATTCCTAGTACCCTGGGATACAATTCGGTGAAAAATTCAAGGGGGTGGATCAGAGGCCAGAAACAGGCCACCCCCCCCTTTTCCAGGCCCTGCCCCACACCGAAGTGGGGGCAGGGAATGGAGGAGTATGGGGAAGTGTCTTCCTGGCCCATACTGATGGGGGGGGGGACGTGGAGGGGGCGGGCAGGGAGAAGAACCTAGTAGTATGCTTTGGCCAGGACACATAGCACCATGTGAATCTGGAGGCAGGTCCTGGGAGGTTGGACCCTTCTCCAGATTTCAGGTGATGCCCACAAACAGCGACTGAAGAGTTGCCTCTCAGGCGGGACCCGGAGTCGGGCTCCGGGGGCGACGAGCGCTGTCTCTTTAAGGTCACTGCCTGCTCCGGCACGACGTAGGGAGGACAGCTGGGCACTGGCCATCTGACTGACTCCGGCTTGACATCTGGGAGCCCACTGGTGTGTGGCACGCGAAGCGCTTGATGCTGCTATTTAAATGCAAATGTGAGGGGGCTCATTGAAGCCTCTCCCCGTAAATCCGCACAAAAGGAATACTTCCCACCCTCCAAGGAGGCGGCGGCGGCGGCAGCTCTAGGGCCACCCGTGCAAATCGCGTTGGGCGCGGGGCCCGGAGTGATCGCCGCCGCTGTCGCGGCCCGCAGGGCCCACGGTAAAGGTTGGGTCCTTCCCAATCAGGTCCCTGGACGCCCATCTGACCCGTAGGAGCGGTCTGGGAGAATGGTTAGGTCACTGGCCAGAGCGTGTCCGCGCAACTTCCAAAGTACTAGCCAGCTCTTCCGTACTCCCCTTTTGGATTCTGGCTGCCTGGTTGTCCAGGAACAGTGAGGGGTGGAGCGGGCTCCTGGGGGAGGTGCTCCCAGCCTCTTGGAAGACTCTAGGGATTTTGATCGGCAGCCCCTCCCCCACCCTCTGGCCTAGGTGCTCTGTCCCTCGCTGTCTATCAAATCGAAAATCTGAGGGTGGCATGGGGTGGGGGCTGCCCACCCAGACTCCTCTGCAGCAGGCTAGGGTGGAGACCCTTACTGGACGGCTAGACCTTGTGCTTACAGCTCAGAGCCAGCCGTAGAGTGACAAAAAAGATAAAGTTGGTGAATGATAAAGACCGTATTTTCCACGCTTTGGGTGCGCGACCAGATGATGTAGAAAATGAGCTGAAATGGATTCAGCCTCCGAGCCTGTTGTGAGACAGCTGATTCCCCCATTTCGGGCCAGATGGCTGCCGAACACAGATTTGCATTCATTTTCGCTTAATATCGTCCAAAATAGCGGGGCAGCTGCATTTGTTGTCAAAAAGGTTTAAAACCCCCTTTCTTTCTGGGGCAGGATCGTTACCTTATGTGATGGGCTTATGGAACTTTTTCTCCCCCTCTTTAGTCAACAGTATCAGATTTAGAAGGATTTGTTTTTAAACCTTCTAATTTGGTAATCAGATTTAAATCGCCTTGGCGCGTGTAATCTGAATTAAAGATACTGTAAATGATTTTAAGCATGACACTTGCCTTAGCGCAAGGACGGGCACCTACAGCCCAGACTGGACATTTTAGGAAGTGTGCTACAAAGCAAGCATTGTATCCCTTTCCCAACTTCATCTCTGACTAAAAAGGCATTTAGCATATTCTGTCATTGACGCTGGCCCTGTCGCTCACCCAGTGTGAGCTCCCAGGCTTTGGAACACACAGAGACAAAGCATCTCTCAACCTCACCCTCCACCCATGGCCAACTTTATTCTGTGTTGTCTTTCCAGGAGGAAAGTGTTGCTTCTTGCATGGGGTCTGCTGTAAGTGGAAAATGCTGGGCTTATTAGGAATACAGAAATTTTCTTTTAATTTATCGTGAGGAGTTTCCATACACTTTGATTTAAGGTTATTAACATTCTATAGACAGTGGCATTTTTAATATGTGGCGATCGCTTCTAAAGACTAATCTCATTACCCTCAAATAGTCATAAAATATGATTTTATTATACTTACGTATTTAATTAGACGGCCGGCCCCGTAATGGATTTTGAGATGGGACTGGCGCAACAGCTTTGATAATTCACTTATCTTTGGCAATAGTCATTAACCCCCAACACCAGCAAAATAGATTGCTTTCCAGCACATCTTTTCTCTCACCCCTTCCAAGTAGCGTGTGAGGGGGGGGGTCCCCAGATAACGTAAATCGGACTTCGATTTTCCCGATTAATTAAAATATTAACGCACACACACCACCAATTCACAAAAAAAGAACTACTCCAGGCCCGGCGGGAAGAGGCTGCCCTGCGACACTTGTGCCCAGAAACCTTTTCTTTTTCTTCTTCTTTTAAAACCAGAAGGGTCTTATTTCTCGTGGCAGGAAAGAGCCTGGGACATCTCCAAGTCCCTTGGGCCTCTGTCCGGCGTCGCACAGATCTCCTTTGGGCGGGCCGAGCGCCTGGGAACCGAATCCGGGCCTCCCGAGCTGGGCCTCCGGGTCCACGCGCTACCGGCTCCCAGCTGCCCTCCCGGTTCCTCGAAACCAGGTCGGGAAGCCGCAGGGCGCGCGCTCACCCAGGTTGGGCGGCGCAGAGGGCAGGGTCCCTGGCGCCCGCAGTGTCTGCTCTGCTTTTCAGGCGTTTGGAGCTGGGGAGACCTGGCCACCGCAAGGACCTTGTAACAGACTGGACACCAGCTCCGGGTCGCCGGAGAGGCTGAGCGCTCTTTCCGTCGGCCCAGAGAGGGCCCAGCCTTCTTTGTCACTGCCGCACCCAAGAACAGGCCAGAGACCTGAAACTCCTGTGGCCACCGGAGGGAGAGGGGCCATCTGGAGGAACCTGTCTCTGACGTGGACCTCCGCCACGCACTCAGCAGTCTTTGCCGGGGTAGAAAGCATGGGACACCCAGCGGGGCTCAGATGTGGGTACACCAGCCTTTCAGCAGCCTTAGGTCTGCCTAGAAATCAGACTAAGCTGCGCCTCTTGCCCTGGTGGCGGCAGGGTGTGTGCAGCCCTAGGTGGGGGACTAGGGACCCTCTTCTCCCAGCTCCTTGTTGTCCCTCCCTCCCCTGGAATCTCCTCCCGCGCGCCCTTCCAGCCTCCTTCTGCTGTTCTCTTTGGGACACCCCAGAGCCAGTGTTGCCCTGGTATTTATTACATGCGTGTGGGCGACTTGGGGCGCTCCTCCTCCGACCCACGGTGTTTTGACTGTGTGGCAGGTCTTGTGGGCAGGTATAACGGGCCAAGCAGCACTTATGCACTGGCTGCCCTCGCTTCTTTGCGAGATTTATTTGGGAGGGTGGTAACTTCCTCGGCCGCGGCTGGGCTCGTAGAGCCGTGGCGCGTGGCCGGGGGCGGTGGTGACGCTCGGTGGCGCTCGGCGGCAGCGGGGCTCGCGGGGCTCGCGGGGCTCGGGCCGGCTCGCGGCGCCGTCAGGCAGTCAGTCGGCGAGCGCGGCGGCGGCGGCGGAGAGGGGCGCGGCGAGGGGCGGCCGCTCCCATATATGGCGCAGGCGCCGCCCCCCGACGTCACCCTCTGACAGCGCCGCTCCCGGGGGCTTCGAGTTTTGGCTCCCGGGAAAGGGTCCATTCCTCGGGGAGAGAGGGCTGAGTTTTGTGCGCCTCCGTCCGCTGCGCGCGCCGCTCCAGGCCCCGCCGCGCCCCGCCTGCGCCCGGGACTGCGCCGCGGCACTCACTGCTCCGTTTATTTGTCTTTGGAGCAGGCGGGCCGCGCCAGAAGCGGGCGATCCCGCAGTGTCCTGCAGCCGCGGACGCCGCCTGGCTAGGATGACACCACGTTGAGCGCGCCTGCAAACAACAACAACAACAAGCGCCGCCGCGGCCACCGCGTCCACCGCGCCCTGCTCCTCCGAAGCGCCGCGCCGCCGCCGGTGCAGTCCGCCCGCGTCCCCGGCCGTCCGCAGCGCCCGGCCGCCGGTGTATGCCGCGCCTGCCCGGGACGGGCTGAAGCCGGCGGCGGGCCGCACCGCAGGCGCCGAGCAGGGCCAGGGCGGCCAGGGCAGCCTCCTGCCGCCGAGCCCCGAGCGCCGCCGACCGCGGACGCGCTTTCGGCTGGGAGTCGCGGCCGCTGCCAGCAGTGTTCATGTTTGGGATTCAGGAGAATATTCCGCGCGGGGGGACGACCATGAAGGAGGAGCCGCTGGGCAGCGGCATGAACCCGGTGCGCTCGTGGATGCACACGGCAGGCGTGGTGGACGCCAACACGGCCGCCCAGAGGTACGTACCGGCCGCCCCCGCGCGCCTTGGCCCCGGCCCGGTCCGGCCCCCTCCTCCAGCCAGCGCCGCGCTGCTCACCGGGCCGCTGTCCCTTTCCTCCTGCAGCGGCGTGGGGCTGGCGCGGGCGCACTTCGAGAAGCAGCCTCCTTCCAACCTCCGGAAATCCAATTTCTTCCACTTCGTGCTGGCGCTCTACGACAGGCAGGGGCAGCCGGTGGAGATCGAAAGGACCGCTTTTGTGGACTTTGTGGAGAAAGAGAAAGTAAGTGTACACTGGCGATCGCACCCTCCCTCTCCAGGAGTAGGGGGCAGTCGGTGCCCGCGCATGGGGTCCGAGTGCCCCCCTCGGCGGCGGGAGCGCTCCGCGACCCCGCCGCCACGTGCGGTCGCACAGGCCCGGCCAAGGGCCGAGCAACTTCTCTGTGCCCTCCGACTCACTGGGGGCGAGGGGAACGCTGGGCTTGCGGCAGGAAAAGTGACATCACTGCGTAGCTGCGAGCCAGAAATCCTGCCTGCAGCGTGTGAGGCCGAGGGGCCTCGGTCCTGGAGGGGGACCGAGCGCGGTGACCGCGCCAGAGGCGGCTACGCTAAATGCAATTATTTATCGTTGCTTTCAGGAGCCGAATAACGAGAAAACCAACAACGGCATTCACTACAAGCTGCAGCTACTGTACAGCAATGGTGAGTACCGCTGCCTACTGACTGCCCTTTCGCCCTGAGCGCTGGCTCTCCCTTCCCTCGATGGTTCCAGGACATAAAGATTTTGAGATTAAAATGACATGGGTGTAAACACGAAATCTTCTCATGGCATAGAAGGAAAACAAAACATAAACGATCGATAAGTCGATGGCACTTCACATGATTAACCGGTGGGGCTTGAAGTAGAAAGTAAAAGGAAGATCGATAAGGGCTCCTGCAGAACATCACTTTTAAGTGACTTTTTTCAGTTTTGCAAATTAATGTTAATTATTGGGATGGGGGTAGCTCCATAAGCCGAGCATAACTTACTTCCTGTGCACGGTTTAGAAAGGAAAGGACCCTCGAGAGCGCTGGGAAGGAGTTCACACTCTGTTTCTATAGGTGCATTCTCTCTTCGAAAAATAAATGACCATATGGGCCCAGAGCTGCACTCTGGCCTGCTCTCTGCTAGGCGGACTTCTTAAACCTTTAAATGAGGACGAAAGAGTCCCGAGACTTAATTAAGAAAAGAAAACAGTGAGAGGCGACTGGGGCTTTCTGTCTCCATCCCAGTATTGTAGGGATTGCCTTAAAGTGGTCCCAGGCACTGGCTTGCCCAGGCCTGGGCGTCCTTCCTGAGGTTCAGGCTAAAGGCTTGTTGAGAATTTGTCTGTTTTTTCGCCCCCACAGGCGTCAGGACAGAGCAAGATCTGTATGTCCGCCTCATAGATTCAATGACCAAACAGGTGAGAAAGTTTCCGCCTCTCTACTCCTTGTATTTTCCTTTCTGCTGAGCTGGGGTTGTCCTGGGGCCGAGAGAGCAGACTGACAAATGGATCTCCTGTATTTGTTTTTCATTTCGCTTCCCTGACATGCTAATGAGAATTCCATATTTATTGGAATAAATGGAGCGGTTGCTACAAGAGTTTATGCTGTCATTAAAACAGGACATATATGCTTTATTAAATGACTTGCGATTGGGATCAAACTCTGTCTTAATTAATTATGGTAATTAATAGTTGACAGAAAAATTCCAAGACCCCCTTGTTTGCTTTTAAACGTTCCTTTCTCTGCTTGAGATCTTTTCATGGGTTCCGACCCCTCCCCTCATCAAGGACAACTAACTGTTCCAAAGCTCATCAAGTTAGGCTCCCTTAGTTATTTTTCCCTCCTCCCTCCTAGTGTCGTGGTCTAGTAACTGGAGCCGTGTATTTGGATTTAAAAGTTAAATGTGCTGGGGTGAAAAGTCACCTTGTTCCTCTCTAGTCCATCTTCACCTCTCAGCCCCCCATCTCCATAATTCAAAGTCTGAGCTCCAGGGGTCACTCAAACCCATCCAGTGCTCTGCTCTCTCTCTCACCCTCTGTCATACCTTGTAAATAACATAATTACAAGCAGTTCCTTATTAAATTATTTAACCTGTCTTGGTCAACTTTTCGGATGATAACTATTGGCTATCAGTAATGTGATTAACTGCAGAAAAGTCGCCTCATTGCGTTTTGAGGGTGTCCAGTCTCTGGCTGCTTATGTTGTCCTGGGTGACGTGTTACTGTTTTAAGGACACTGCTCCCACTTTCTTAAAATGGATTGTTGAGTGTATGCATACAGGATTCCTAAATGAAACGCACCCCGCACCGATTGCTTTGGGATGGGGAATATACTTGGAAGCTGCAGGACCACACTTGAAATGAAAGTAATCTCTTCGTTTTCGATGCTAACTTTCGGTATTGTGAACCAAGTGCGAAAAGAGCTTCCTGCAGTCGGCACATAAGCCTCCCATTCTCTGAGCACAATTTGCACATTTTATTTCTCTTTGAAAAAGTTTGCCCTCACCTAGGCAGCCAGAGCATGAGCTTTTAATGTTTGCAGCCGCAGAGCTGTGTGGTTTTCTGCTGGAGCAAAGATCTGGCAGGTAAACGTGTTTTTCTGACACAGACTGTGGTGTGCCCTTTTGCCAGCCTTGCACCGATTCACAGAAGCTCTGGAACTCGGCTGCTGTTCGTCAGGCGGCTTTTATTTCCTTTGTATGTCGGGCAGAAGGTTTTGAGAATCGCCATAGTCTAATTAGGAGGTTTTTTGCAGGCGCTGCTAAGTTTCCGAGCCTCACGTACTGAAGGAGCAGGAGGCTTCGTTTAAAGTACACTTTTATTGTTCATTTAGCCTAGTACCTTTGCAGTCTACGCGGTGCAGAAAATAAAGGCATTTAATCTCCTCACTGACGGGGAAGGAGGGGGGAGAGAAGTAAAGAAATAGCCCAGTAACTGATCAAAGAGTCAATGGCGCTGAACCGACAGTTTATGGATTTCTGTTTGTGCTACAAAATAAAAAATAAATCAAATATAAATACGGGGATCATCGGAGGACAAGCCATTCTTTCAGAAGTACTGGTGTCGCCCAGGCCGCTAGCCCAGCAGCCCCAGGCGGCTCGTTGGCCTGTGGTGATTCCCACCATTTCTGTGGTTCCGAGCGGGCCGAGCTCCAGGCCGCGGACCAAGGCTTGCGGAGACTCTTCCCAGGAAGCTAGTCCCGGGACGCCCGGCAGAAAGGGCTTTGTCCGCTAGAAGTGCAGGAAAGTGCCGGAGGAGGTTGGAAGTTATTTCCAGAGAATTTCCAGGGGGTGTGGGGAGGCGGGAACTGCGGAGTGGGCAGCCCTCCCCTTGGAGGAATTTTCTGCCCGGAACCTGCGGCTGGCGGCCCCCGCCTCCCGCCCCTCCCCCAGTGGCCTTTTCTCCTCTTCTTTGGGCGAGGCGGGCGGCGGCGAGGGCGGCCGAGCCGGGGCTCCCGGCGGCGGAGCCGGGCTGGGCGCCGGCGTGAGCGCACCTAGGGCTTCGCACCATCTGGCGGAGCCTCTGCTCAAAACCCACCCGAGCGTGCGCGCAGACACTGCCTTTTTACCCGAGGAAAAAAAAATCATTGTTAGCACTTTGAAAATAAACACCAGATTGGCCATTAGCACTTTTCTTTCCAAATATCATCGGGCGAGAAGCACGTGGCCGGGCGAGCAGGGCGCCCCCCGGGCCCGGGCCCTCCCGCAGGCCGTCAGCTCCCTGGCGTGGCGCGAGCACGTGCCTCCGCCGTGCACGGCTTCCTGCTGCCCGGGGACGCCGAGCCACGCCGCCCAAGTCGCCGACCTCGACTCGGGCTCCGGGGGGGAGGGGAGGGGTGTGCGGCGGGCAGGGCGCAAGGTTGGCGGCTGGGGAGCCCGGCCTGGGCAGCGCCTCGTGGCGCAAGCAGGGCTGCCCCTGTGCCCGGCGTCCTCCCCGGGCGTCTGTAGTGCAGCGCACTTTGATCGACTTCTTCCGACAGAGCGATCGGGCCTTCGTATAAGACAATGGCCAGAGGACGCCGCCAGGTTGCGGTGGCCCAGGCGCCAGGAACCGACTGTGAGGCTGCGCGCCCTCGCCCGCTGTGCCCGGGTCTCCGCAGGCCCTGCTTCGTCCTCCCCGCAGCCCTCCAAGGCTCAGGCCTGGCGTGCGCCCGTGGGAAGAGCTAGGAAGGCGGGCAGTGCGAGGCATCCCCGGCTGAGGTGGCGGGGTGGGAGGGTGACCGGGTGTGCCTGTCGCCTCCCCTGGGGAGCTGGACACCTGCCACCCCGGGAGGCTTGCGGCGCCTGAGGCGGTGTGGCGCCCAAACGGTAGGCGTTGTGTTACCCGTGTCTTTGCTGTCCCCCACGCAGGCCATCGTGTATGAAGGCCAGGACAAAAATCCGGAGATGTGCCGCGTGCTGCTGACCCATGAGATCATGTGCAGGTGAGCCCCAGGGAGGAGGGCAGCCTTGGCGCCAGCCAGCCAAGGGGTCGCGGGCCGCGCTCGCAGGCGCCGGCCACACCGCCCAACTGCGGGAGAGAGGGCGTCCGTTGAAACCTAGTAGGCCGGGGGAGGCCCCAGGCGGGCCCAGAGCAGCGTCCGGCTTCATTTCCCCATAAGTGATGATGGTCAGTACAACCCGCTGCTCAGCAGAGTGGATTAATATGTTGACCGTGTCGTGGCAATATAGTTAAAAAAAAGAAAGGAAGAAAAAAAGAAAAGAGAGAAAAAGAAAGAAAACAGACCAGGGGATGCATCTGTCCTCGCGCAGGAGTCAGAGTTCACTGGGACTCATTTGACTACTTCCTTCTCCGACACTCGCATCCTGAGACGTACAATTGTCTGTTATTGATAAAAAAAAAAAGGAAAGCCTTTTGTACTTATTACAGAGCTCGTGTATGTGAGAATTGGATTGTGATTCTGTCAGTTAACCTCTTCCCTAGAGCAGCGATGCATCGTTCATATTGTTGTTAGATAGCGTGCCGTTACTTGAGATCTCTGTCAGAAGAGCAATTTCCCACCTGTTTTTTTTCTAACTACCACAAGAGTTTCGCCCCTACATGGCGAATAAAAACGCATCATTGACTTTGTATGTGTGGCATGTGAAATATAGTTGCAAGGAATAATAAGGAAAGGTTGTGCAGGCTTGCAGCCTACAGTAGCAGGCCCCATACTCTGAGGGGCATACTCTCCTCGGCTATGGTGCCTGTTGCCTGAATGCCACTTCTGAGCAGAGGTATTGTTACAGCACCAATATACAAAAGCTGACTTTTTCTCATATCAGGTAATAAATATAAATTACAACCAATAAAGTGGAATTTCTTTATTATCCACTTCTGCATGTACAGCAATTAACATAGAAAGCGCACAGATGTGATTTAAGCTCTAAGTGGAAGACTGTAGACTTTCTTTAATCACTTTAGCTGTCAGCTTTAAAAGGCTTTATATACTTTGCCTACCATATGGTGTTAATTTAGCTAATTTAGACATGTAACCATTATACAAGTATGCTTTTTTAAAATGCGAGAAGCATAACATTTTTGTTTCGTTTCTGCTTTAATTAAAGTTTCAATAACAGAGTTAAGGTAGGCTTAGAGGAGCGACAATAGAAGTTTGTGATAGATTGATGCACGCCTTTGTGCTTATAATTAATAAAGGCCCCCAAAGAAATATTGGTTAGAGGTGGCATCTTGCATCTTTTCCAGAAATAACAGCTTGACAATTGGAGGTAAACAAAGGCTGAGACTGTGAAAAGTTATTCCCCAGCCTCCAGCCTTTTCTCCCCAGCTCATTGCAAAGACAAACACCAACAGCATGTTTTCTGCATTTTAGCATTATAATTTGTAGAGGAGCTCTGGCTACCCTGCTAGCCATAATATGTTTAACTCTGGCCCTTCTGGCAGAAAGTTACAACATAAGTTTAACGGAAGATCATGTGAGCTCGCCCACTAGGTTGAAATTTGTCAAGCTGCCTAAGTAGGAAAAAACTATTTTTTTGACTCCTACTGCTTCATTGTCAGACTTTGAAAAAAAATTATTAAGTTGGACAGAGAAAGCTGAGCTGAATACTGAAACCCTTGTTTACAATTGCCCCATAGCCGGTGCTGTGACAAGAAGAGTTGTGGCAATAGGAACGAAACACCCTCAGACCCTGTAATCATTGACAGGTAAGGATGACTTCTTTATTTTCAAAACAAAACGGTAGCAACAAGCAAAGACTCTCTTGCTTGCTTGGTTTCCAGTGGCTCCTTAGCTTTGAGGCTGGTGTTGGGCTCCTCTTGTGCACTGCACCATTTGTCCGCGTGTGTTATCATGCACAGGTGGGTTGACGTGGAAACCCGGTGGCTCGCTCTGTGGGGATTCAGTAATTGCTTGCGAGTTGTCAAGGGAAGCAGTTTCATCTGCCACTGCTCTCACTGTGAGGAGCACTTTATGCCTAGAGAGTCTCTGGCTTTAAACCCAGAGATATGTCATAAAATGCTTTCTGCTAATTTGTTAACAAGTATTTCATTTTTTGCATTATTATCATTTTTTTTTTTTACCTCGGATGGTCGTTGAAGTTGAAGCTTGGGTGGTGGTGCTCTTGCAATCATCGCCCAGTGGTAGAATGAATTTAATCTGCTCTCAATTAGTTGCAAAATGTCTCCTAATTTTTTTCCAATTGTGGCTGTCGTTTTATGTCAAGTAGCAAATATGTAACTAACAAACCAAAGTTGTTATAATTGAAACTAATTACACATGCTGGTTACATTTCCAACATTAATTTCCATAACTAGATTAGCTATATGCATTCTTTAGGTTTGCTGTTCCTCATCTTGCCATTTATCATGTTCCTTGGGCAACGTGGCATCCTTTTAAGATACCAATCATTAGTCCTAATGGTGCTAATGTGCACTTGGCATTGCCTTAGTGGAAACAACAAAAACACTGCCACCTTCCCCTTCTGACTCACCCAGGCTATTCTGAGAAGGAGAGAAGATTTCTTTCTTTCCCAACAATGGGGAGCAGCAAGGGGCCCAGTGTGTGATTGACTGCAGATTTTGAAATTGGTACCCAAATCGAATAAATGTTAGACGTGTATATATGACACCAGTTTTGTGAGGCAGACGTTTAGACTGTTTTGAAGAGGGGTTGAGTTTCAGCAGCTTTCATTACAAAGTTATCTTTTGATCATGAACTTTGCTGTCCAGGGTCTGAAAAATTAAACCCGGAAAACCCCACGAGTTAAGCCTAAAGAAGTCTGAAGCACCGGTGGGGGCACTGCTAATGTTTAACTAGCTGGGATAGCTGTTTGCTTAGCGGAGAATGCTCGGTATCTGACAGAAGGGACAGCTCTCTTATTAGTAATCAAATAGGGCTGACCAGTTGTGGCCGTCACTCAGGCAGTTTGAGAACAAGTTCCACACTCTATGAAGCTGGGGCTACAGAAATCAATGTAATTGTATTTGTTTCGGTGGCCATGGAAGTCATACAGCTCTGGGTTGTTGTCCTGTGCTAGAACTCATTTTATTTTATTTTATTATTACTTTGGATGGGCTAGAAGTGTACTAAAGCAGCCATTGGAATCTTGTCTGAGTGGAAGATGCTTGAGAAGCAGCTACATTTAGGCGTTTCATCTCTCCAGTGATATTTGGAGATTTTTTAAAATGTGGTTTGCTTCAAAAGTCATGGCTTAAAAATTATGCCATGATTGAGAGGCCATGTTGGTTTGACTCACGTTTTAGACACCGAGGCACTTTGGATTTCTTCAGTCTTCAATCACATATTGAACACTGATAGTGACTAACACCCAAGACTCGGTTTTTAATCTCATGGTGGGCAGCGCTTTCCCCCAATATACAGAATATTATTCTTTCATTCTCTTCTAAGGGGGGGTCTTGCTCATATTTGTTGAATTAAAATATATGCAAAGATCATTCACACCTTTATAACCTGCGAGGAGGAGTATGTGATCATTGATATTCCAGAAGCACAAGGGAAGGGAGAAATGTAAAAACATTTGGTTAATGGGTTTACCATGTTTATTTGAATAAGGAGGATTGAAGCTCCACTTACGCTTGGCATAAATGCTTTGGAGGTCTTAATTATTGATGAAAAATCTGCTCTGCTACTAAATTCAAAGATATGACAATTTTATAGGAATTTTAATCACCTTCTGTGTTAGGGATTTTAAGGTAAGGATAGTTTTATGTACTGACAAGTACAATGTACATTTTTAGCATTCTTAAGAGAGCTGTCACTTGTAATGACAAAATACTATTAGCATTTTGTTGCTCGCTGTAAATCCCTGTGAAATGATTGTGGTATTGGCACCATCTCCAGTTTAAGGCATATTTCTAGAAGAGGAAAAAATGAATTTAGTGTTTTCTAGGACAGCTTGTGTTAATCAAAGAGAGAGGCTCATCTTCAGCAGGCAATCTCTTTGGAGCAGTGTGGTCATTTGCAACAGAGGTCTGTCTCAGTTTCATAGTGATGGTCATTTCTGAGGGCGTGGACTGCCTCTGAAAATTAGTCGCTCCTGTTGAGTTTTTAGCCTGGCTTCCCCCTTGAGTATTGGAGAATCAAATGTCCCATCAGATCGGCGAGTGCACAGGCCCTCACCAGCCCTCTTGCCACTTGGTTAGTTGTCTTAAGAATTCTATACAGTATGCTTCTCTGGCTCCTATGGCCTTTGGAAACATTTAGCAGGTTCTGACCAGATAAAGCATATTTGTCCTGAGGATATAAACCAATAATTCCAACCTGAATTGAGATCAATGGGCCCATATTTGCTCCAACCCACGCCAAGTTCTTCCACACGTTGAAACCGCTTTGTGTGTTATGAGAACAGGGAAGTGAGCTCCCCTGCTCTGGCAGGGTAATCACATTCTATAGGCCCTGATGCCTTAAATCAATTAATTACACAATTTAGTTTAGTTATCTTTCAGAAGTATTAGATACTTACAAATGGCAAGGAAGACACTTCAAAGTAAAGGGGGGGGCAGTAAGGATGTCTTCCATTAGAGGACTTTTCGTTTATCGTGGAGCTTTTCCTTACGTGGACTGTTTCCCTCCACATAAAACACTGTTGGAGAAACATTTTTTTTATAGTTCCCTGTATTTAAAATAATATAGCAACTTACCAAGTGGAGAAGGACTATGACATTGTAAAGTGAGAGACGACCCAGGAACAGCTCTCTGCATGTTGACCTACAAAGAGCCAGATGCAGAAAAAGAGGCTTACCTTCTCATACCACACACACGCACACACACACACACACACACACACACACACACACACACACACACACGGCCAGGCACAACCATAGGCACCTCCCATATGCAAGTGTGCATATGCAAATACAAACACAGTCACATACACATGCATGAATTTTTATGATATTGCTGAGAAGGAAGGGAGTATTATTTTCCTCATGAAATAATGTTTTCTGGGAAAACACAAAAGCAGATGGTCTTCATTAGGAACACCCATTGTCCACATATCCCGAATATGAACAGATAAATCTCTCCTGTTTCACCCGTACATTCCAAGGGCTGCAAGTGATTACAGGATGTCGGCATAGCCGCTAAACCAAAACCACACTTGGGCTCACATGATTCGCCTGTGCCATCCGGGTCTGTTTCCTCAGGAGCTCTGAAATGCCTGGGGAAGGCACATCAGTTTACCTTCCCCTTCCTCACTCAGCCTGAGAGGACTGAAACACAGAGTCCAACTGTTGCAGCCTGTGGAGGACACAGGAACAGGGCAGTGCGGCTGCCCACTCGGGCTGGCTGCACACCGTGGGCTGTGTGCAACTGAGAGCACGCTCTGCAGGGCAGTTCCAGATGGCACTGTCTCTGGCGTCCTGCTCGCTGGCATCTCGGCAGCAGGCAGTGCCCCCTCCCCAGTAAATCTGGCATTAGTCTATAGAGTTTGGGAGACTTATCATTCCAAGTCTGTCCTACTTTCCTGTCTGTGAGCCAGACATCTGTTTATCCTATTTTCTTTCTTACAGAGTTTGGAATGGCTGTAGTTTTTCTCTTTTGGGGGGAGGGGGGTGCATGAAGTTTTGTCATATTTAACAGCTGTTACAGAATTTCAGCCCCGTGGGCTCTGAAAATACTTTTCAGCTGACCTCAGATTTTTATACATAATTGACATTGGGTTGTAGAAAAACATTATTTGCTTAACCTCTCATTGTATGAGATTTCACACCGTCTCTGGTCGGAGGGTGTGAGTACCAGCAGTTTTAGCTCTGTGCTCCCTTTCAGCCCTCCAAAGCCTTGCTTTGATTGTGTGTTTTAAGTTTACCACACCTTTAAAGTGATTGCAGAACGGTAGCCCAAAAGGACTGAAGGTTTTCTCTTTCTTTTTTCCTTTCCTTCTCTCTCTCCTCTCCCTCCCTCCCCCCTCCTCTCTCTCTCTCTCTCTCTCTCTCTCTCTCTCTCTCTTTTTTTTAGTCAACAGTGTTTCCTTTCACTTCCTGTCACAAAGGTCAAAGAGAGCCGACCTTTGCTGGCAGTCCTGCCTGCTGAATTATTCATGGGATTGACTTTTTGTCAGGGCACACAGTTGTGCTCTGGGACAATTTATTCATTTACCTCATTTAAAGCTCCTTTCTGCACCTGTTCAAGTATTAATATCATGTAATTTGGGCCTAATGCCGATTTTGCTGAACACTCATTATATTTTTTATTAGCTATATTTCCAAACGATTATGTATGATTATTACCAAGCCTTACAAACAGCACCGGGTTATTCCCCAGCCCTTTACATCTTCTTGTCAGGTTGTTTTCAGAAGCAGGGTGGATAAACATTTGACCAGTCCCGATGTTTTTATTCCTACTCCATCTCCAAGCAGAGAACTTAAAGCTCCCTCCCTCATGGCCTTGCACGAGCGTGATTAAATCCAACTCGGAGAAGCTGTACAAATGCCAGCGTTTATAAGGTCAACGCTTTTGTTAAAAATGCTATGTAAATGAGGATCTGCAAAAAGGGACATTAAATAAAATTAAATTCATTGTCTTCTTTAATGTCATTTACATTTTGGCTAAGCCTCGGCCTGTCAAGGAGGATTTTAAAAATAATTTTAATTACACATCATTTAGGGAACCCAAGGTTTTCTATTCAGTAGCATTTGGATAACCTGCAGAATGGAGACCGTTTGTTAACTTCTGAAATGACGGATTGTCATTCTGTATGCATAATACAGCACGAACAGCATAGTTTGCCGTTAATTTCTCCTTCTCAGTTTTCTTGGAAGTGAATATAATTATCATCAAATAGGCCTTGAGACCCTGGAGTCCTCCTCTTGGCCTTGGCTGTGAAGCTGAGACACTCTCTGGTTCTGGGTCTGTTTTAATACATGGGGACTTCAGAGAAGGGAAAATATTGGCTGGCAATTTGGCAATATTAAAATGCACTTTGGATGAATGGAGTGGCTACAAAGACTCTGATTCTGGTTGGCACGAGCCCCATTTGGCTCAGCCAGGCTCAGGTGTGAATGGCTGTTTTATTCCCTGGTATGCCAACGGAGAGAGGCAAAAAGTTCACCATGTTCATTCATCCTTTAATTTTTTTTTCCCCTTAAACTTCTGAAAATAAACAAAAAAGGAAGAGCAGGTTAGCAGAGTCACAGTGACACGCTCTCATTTGGGAACAGTGCCCACCTTGTGTGCATGCTTCGGAGCCCACCACCCTGCCACAACTGTGCACCAGGCATGCCGCATCTTAGGATAAGCCAATGCTGTGTGTCACAGCGAGTAAGGGCGTCAGAGCCAGCATCAGGCCTAGGGTTTATATCTCTGCTCTAGGCTAAGGAGGCCTCCGGAGATTTATGGCTGCCTGGGCTGGCTGGGTAAGGCCTACAGGGTGACCAGGCCAGACCGGTGTAGTATTGGGTTGGAAAACAAGCCACAGGCCCACAATGACTTCCGCAGCACTTTTAACCAGCTCAGATTCTCATCAGCTCTTGCAAGGGCTGAAGCTGTATGGTGTTGCCTGCTAGGGGCAGGCAGCAGCAGGCAGCTGGTTGCTATGAAAATGCAGGGCTGGAGGGAGGGGCTGGAAGCAGGGCTGTCAGAAGCTATACTCCAGGAGGGATGTTGACGCAGACCATCCCGCGCCTCTGCAGCAGCCTTATCAGGTGAAGAGCAAAGATATAGCCAGTGCCTGTAATCGTGTTAGGACGGCATGGACGAATTGGATTACCGTATGGAAAGCCGTCCAAACTCAGAGTTCTGTTACGCATGCTTACAGGAAGCAAATAATTACGCTCTGTGCTCCAGAAGATAATTGGGGCTGGCCAGAGGCCTTCTCGTGACGCTGGAGAACGCAGGAGAAGCTGGCCTCATGGAGGCATGTGGGACGCACACAGGGAGGAGGAGGGCGATCTTCCCCAGATATAGGTGGCTGGAGTTGATGCTATAATTTTCGGTTACTTTTCAAAGATGGTGAATAATTTATCAGAATTCAAACTCACAGTAGCAACGGGAGGCATGTTGGAGGAGATAAAAATTCCAGGCTCTAATGATGGAGATTGTCGTGGCAGACAGGAAGTGATTGACAAGTGGGGGTACAGGAAGTGAGAACTCGAGGAGCTTAACCTGTACTTGGCAGAGCTGCCTTAGCTTGCACTCCGAGAAAATGAAAACCATTCACCCGTCCGCTCCTGACTGCTTGCCAGAACACACGTTCCTCTTGTTTGTTTATCTTAGTAGCAAATCTCTCCAAAATGTTTGTGGTTAAAACTCTATATAATGAGACATTATGCTGGCATTATGAATGCTTTAAAATAAAAATATGGATATCATTTAGAAAAATAAGTGGAGGGATTTTATGGGTTAAGGGTTTCCTTGTATTTTATAAGCTTCTCGAACTTGGGGGTTAACTAATGTTCACGGCATCCTCAAAGCTCAACAACGCTCTCTAAAATGCTTTATTCCGAGAACAGCCCGTCACATCTGTCAAAACGGTAAATGCTGTAAATCTGCCAAGCAACTGGTTGAAGAGCACTGTGTCCAGAGGCATGGGCATAGGGGGGCGCTGACTTTAAGTTTGTTATTCTATCACTTCTGCCCTTTAAAAAGAAAAACTACCCCTGTCTATCCGTGATCCCTTCACTGAACGTTTCTCAGTCAGAACATGCTCAGAATCTAGGAAGGGTCTGTGGATGGTGATCATCCCCTGAAAGCGACAGGGCCACAGCGAGTGCCTTCCCGGTAATTCACTAGGAAATGACTTTACCATGTGCAGAAAGGAAGGGGCTGCGGTGGGGTTGCAGGACACAGAGCCCAGGCCCCACTAGCGGAAGAGGTCGGCTCCAGCATGTCTCTGCTGCTGCACATCTGGGGGGAGGCCTCCTCTGCCCTGACAGGCAGCTCTAGCCTTGCCCCACCTCTGCCCCTCACCCCCAGGCCTTGCTTGTAATGCCTAGTTCTCTCTCTCAGCAAAGCACCGAGGGCAGGTTGCCATGTTAAAGCGACACAACCAGACACAACTTTGGCATTGTTCAAGGATCTCAAAACATTTGCCCTCCTGATGATGAGTTTACAAAGAAGGAAACGATCCTTCACACTGGAGGCTGGCCCTATGCATACAGGCTTCTATGAGGGCGTAATGCCTTCTTTTCTGGGGGTTTTTACCAAGAGGCCAAGTTGTATACGTATGTATAGAGGAGATGTTCTAGACGCTGTAAAAACAGGTCGAGCCTGAGCCTGGGCAGTCCCCCTGTGGGTGACACGTGCAGCACCAGCCTGAGATCTGATTACAGTCCTGGATGGGTGTCCCCCACCTTCTTTGGGAGTACAGGTGTCATGAGCCACTAGGTCATCCAACTTTGACAAGGGATAGGGCCTGTCATTAGAAATGGGATGACTATGGCCCAGTGGAAGGGGTGCCACTTACAGCCAAGTCAACTTGATATTTCTGGTTCTGGAGGCAGAGCCGGTCTCTACCCTGGCTCGAGGACGAGCTTTCTCCTTGAGCATCCTTCCAGGCTGCCGAAACGCTCAGTGCCAGAGGTAGAGTAGATAGGGCTCTAAGTACCATTCCGACAGGTCAGGCAGACAGGTGTTTTCATCAAGTCTTCACCACTAAGAGACCTGTGCCCATTTCTGTAGAATGGCAGGAGAGGGGATGGGCAGCGCAGGTGTGCCCAGGGTGGCAGAGACCACAGGTGTGCCCAGGGAAGCAAAGACCACAGGTGTGCCCAGGGAGGCAGAGACCACGGCAGAGAGTTTGAAGCTGCGTAATGTTCGTTGCCTGTCTGTGTATCCGGACTGTTTTCCAGAGTGGTTTTAGGCTGACAGAAAACCCGAACTGAAAGTGTAATTTCCCCTACCATTTCCCCTTTGGTCTGTGTTCCCTGGGTGAAGATTTTGCACTGGGTATGGGAGACTGGTTCCAACCCAGCTAATGTTGATATGTATTAACTAAAGTCGTCAAATGACTGGAGGGCTCCCTGTGTGTTGTACCTCCCATGGAGTTTGACAAATGTCTGGTAGTATGAATCTCTCATCATGTATCTTGCGCTGGCCTCTATCCCCAGTATCCCACTCTGTGTCCCTCTCCCTTCCCCAAACCATGGCACTTGCCCATTTGTCCCTGGATCCTTGCCCTGCAGGGCTACATACACAGTTAGGGTCATGCTAAATATGCAGTTGCAGACCAGCAGTTTCCAGGAGTAGCCTGCCCTGCAGTCTTCCTCCCGTCCCTTCATTACGTACTGCTAACGATTTGTGATTGTTTTTGTCACTTTAAAAAGTTTGTTCCTTTCTTTCGAGTCTCGGTGCTTCACTGTTCAACAGTTTCCGTCCTAGGCTTGTGTGCGTCTGTACGTTAGGGGGGAGAATTGTTTGCAGGGTTCTGTAGCTCGTGCGAGCCGCATGTCCCCCTTCCCACCCCCCACCCCCACCCCTTTCAAGTTCTTGGCTCCTTTACAAAAAATTAAAACATTTTTAACTTTATATTAAGCATTTATTGAAGTGGCACGGCTCAATTTCACTTATTAGAGTTTTATTTCCTAAATAATACTGTTTGGAATATTTAAATCATGGAGGCCATAAAAGGAGAATGATTAAATTATAGGAAAGGCAACCACGCTGCCCCATGGCATAAAAACGGGGATGAATTCAACGTTTGGTGTAGTTGTTGGCTTTTTGGTTTAATAAATTAAACTACAAATTTTCCTAATTGCCAAACAAAATGTTAGGCCAGCCTTAGCCATTGCTGACAGTAAAACAGAACATAAAGCCTGCTGAGAGTTATATGTGGTATTTAATACGAGACAGAGTAGTGCTTGGGCTTTTACGGTTAAGTATGAATTCACACCAACAGCATTTGTTTCACATTAGGGAAGGTTTGTAAATCAGATCAGTGTGCTAGGATGGGGTGGCCGGGTGGCCTCTCTTCTTGATATTTGGTTGTTGGGCATGTGGCCAGAGACGGTTCCCCATCCACTTCCACATTCTCAATGAAGCGATAAGCCCCATGGCACCCGGAAGATTGGGTCAGGAAACAAGTTGAGGATTGGATTGGATGAACGGTGTGTCCCCACCATGAGAGGTCACCAGTCTGAGCTGGCCACTGGGCAGCTGCCATCAGTTACCCAGACATCGGCTGCTGTGGGTCCCCGGCCAGGGGAGGCCCCAGGGAGAGAAGCAAGACCTGGGAGAGTGCTTCACGGGGAGCAGCAGTCCCTGCCATTTATTAAACGTGACAAGTGGACTCTAAATATAACAGTCCTTTTCCCAAAGATCATTATTTGAACAAATAATGAGTCATGCAAGTTACTACACAGCCAGGGTCCCATCCAGAGCTGGGCCTTTGTGTGGCTCGGATGCAGATCCTGCTGCCTTCACCCATTCCCTAGTCAAGGTCAGATTCTCTCCTACTCTGCTTGACCTTAAGGGCACGTGTCCAGGACACTGCTCTTGCCTTTCTGGGAGCCTGTCTTGTTGGTCACGATTCCTAGAAAAGATTCACGTGAAAGCAAGCTTGTCTCAGGTCAGAATATCCTGACACACACACACGTCCTATAGTTTGAAAATACTTTTTTCACGCTCTCAGGCCGATATGTAGGCCTAACAACCACCACCACCACCACCACCACCACCACCACCACCACCACCACCGCAACAGATGCGGCGGGAAGTGGGCTTGCTGGGCTCAGAGTATCTGTCGTGAGTAGTGGCCATGGCCCAGGTTTGCTAAGACCTTAGGATAACTGTTCCCAGCAATTAGAGCATCCAGACCCCTTTCCAGCACCAAACTCATTTGTTCCCATTTATTACGCTGTGCACAGTAACTAATTTACATTGTTTCAGAGTTATGTGTTATGGTAATTTATTGCGTGTGCGGGGGTCACACAGAGGTGACCAGTCGGCAGGGCAGATCCCTGTAAGGCGAGGAGCGAGAACCCAGAAGGAGGAGCAGGGAAGGCAAGGGGTCTGTGATTTTAAACTGGCTACAGTCTTTTTAATCACGTTTTGATTTATTCCCTGTGACGTGGCTGGCTTTACTCTTACTCTTTGTTTTTTAACAAATCGGAGCGGGAAACAGGATTCTTTGTTGTTGAAGGAAATGGTAGTGATACTCTCTAACGGGTGGAGACTTTTACTAACGCCCTGAATAAAATATTTGCCAGCGGCCTCCACTAAATGTAAAAGCACTCCGCAGAGAAAACAATGTCGTCACTGCTCCGCCTCATCATAGCGGCTTTCGTTATCAAGTTGAGGAAAAAGGCTTGTTTAGGCGAAAATAATGATCATAAATAGAGCTGTACAGTGGGGCTCAAGGCAACAGTGACAGAGCCTGCTATCAGGACCTGCAATTCCAAGGAAATATGACTGTTCTGATCCGGGGAAGCAGTAATTATCTTTTTGTGAGGAATGTACAATGGTGTCGGATGATGAATTGATCGCAGATTGGAAGCGTGGTTCAACTGTCATGTTACAGAGATAAGAGAGAGCCGCGGGATTGCTCACCGCCTTTGCTAGTTCACAGCCAGCCAGTTTATTAGCACAAATCCCAAATGTTTAGTAAACTCATTAGGTCCCATCTAATGCTAATTTATCATCATAGGTGGAACCCTAGCAGTGAGGCCGGAGGACAGTACGGAATCCGCGTGATTTACAGAGCGTTCTGATCAATCACTTTCTCCGCACTGACCATTTTTCTTCAAACGCTTTAAAGGGGCCTGAGCGAGCCTAGGATCACACCATTGCAATTGGTCAGGGTTCTTAGAGTTATCGTCCCAAGGATGGTTATCTGGAGGTTAGGAAATCCTATACAGACCGACATGAGGCACAGGACTGGGCTCTAGGACCCCTGTGCTGCCTTTTCTCACCCCTCTGGCCTCCCCTCTCCTCCTCCCCTGATTCCTCTCCCTCTTCTCTCTCCTCTCTCCCCTCCCTTCTTCTCTCCAACCTTCTCCTCCTATCTTTCCTTTTCCTTTTCCAATCTGGTCACAGAGTCGAATTCAAAGAATTTCCTTGCAAAATCAGTTTACCAAGAAATGCATCATGGTACATAAATGTCAAGTGCAGTTTATTCTAAACTTCAGACAGTGTTTTTCTTTTAAAAAATCAAGCTTTAAATGCCCAGTTCTCCTGACATTTTCGTACATATTCTATAGTGTTTTCGAAGAGGATAATAACCTTTGCTTGATCCCAGGCAACAGCTGCAAAGATAATGAAATTCTTATGATATTTCACCAGGTAAAATGTGAATTGCAGAAGAAAAGCTATTGAATTTTTATGGATCTTAATCGCATAAAATGAGATTCATGGGGCATACGTATAACTATACTCGGTGGACCAGCTGGCTGCAGTTGCAGCGAGGATTCACCGTGTGGTGTGAGGGGCGCTCCAGCCTCCACTAAGGAATGCTCCCCAAACGCTGCCTTCAGCTTGCCCTAAGAGTGATAATGAAATATGACAGAAATTTCCTTGTGCTGGATCAGTGGCAAGCGAGGTCCTCCACCACCAATATTAATTCATCTGACTTATGTTCCAGTCTTGATTTACCTTATGATTAAAAACTTCTGCAGGTCTGCTCAGCAATTGAGATCAGATCTCATCTGCAGCCCAGTGGTATTGATCCCTATTTAACATCAAGGCTCAGAATTGATTGGCATTGATTAACAATAAAAATGCTCTCCTCCGTGTCCAGCCGCCAAGCCAGCATTCTGAAAGGAGGACGCTACGTCGTCCCCTCATTGACCAATCTGAAAAGAGAAACGGCCCCACCCGCAAGTAAACAATATATTTTAATGTTATTGTAGCTGGATGCCGGACCGACACTGCAAATTGATTTTATTCTTGTTGTATGAGATAAATATCTTTAATAAAATTCTCATTTTATTTAGGATTTTACAGGAATAACTTGATTACTCAAATAGTGGTATTTTTCTTTTCCCATGGTGTAAAAAATGGATTAAAACATAAAGGCCGTAATAACGTAATCCTAGAGACAAAATGTTAATCAACTTTGAAACTGTGCACAGGACGGGAAAGTCCAGGGAGATAGTTCCCGTGTGGAGACAGCAGGAGGCCTGGAGGACAACTGGCTTTACAGAGCATTTTACCCTTTTAGACGATGCTGAGTGCTGCTGGACCAGCACACAACTGCCCTGTGCTTGAGGGCTGCTCCCTGTGCAGAATGCCTCAGGAACATATGGCCCCAGAGAGCTCAGCCTAGCAGAGCTACTCAACAGGGGCCAACCTGGCCACTCGGAGAAACTGGGCCTTTGTTTCTGTTTTGGTTGTTTCCTACAGATGCAGCCTGAGAAAACGAACCTCTAGCCGTTCTTATAATTAATAGCAGATATTGAAAAAGTGAGCAGAGGAAAATAAATTAGAAAAGCCTCGAACACTCTAACTTTTGAGTTTTTTGGAGAAGCCATCCTGTTCCCAAGACCAGCGAGTAAAACCCCCTAGCAACCCGTCAGTGCGCATCCTTAGCATCCAAGCACACTGGAGGCCAGGTCCAGCTGAAAGGAATTATCCAATCTCTAACATACAGAAGTTTACAGTTGTATAATGATGGAGAAAACCACAAATCCCAGGGGATGTCAAATTTTAGAGATACTTTTAAAATGAAATTATCCAGCCAAGCCTCTAAGACAACCTTCTTGTGCTTAAGACAATAACTATGGTCTGGGATTAATTTCTTTTTTGTGATAGGGCAAATCCAATTTGCTTCTTTAACTGTTGATTAAGGAATCAGTTCTACAAGGCTGTCCCCTGGAATTATTTGCTGTTTATTTGTCTGTGGAGAGCTTCTGGAATCCCCTCCAACTGGGAAGGCCAGGTCAGGCATGGCCGTAATGAAGAGTCGCTTGGCGGCTCCAGGCACTCTGACTGGCCTTGTTTGTGTAGAAGAAATAGTTGGCTCTTTGAGCGGCCACTTCCTATCATGCTTGCAAAGCAGTGCAGAGTGGGGAACCCAAATCCATCTTCTCTGTAGCCTTTCTTTTTGCACTCTTAAGGGGAAACAGCCATTAGGGAGCGATAAATAAGTAAATACCTTAAATTAGAATGCATCTCACTTCAAGGTCCTCAGAATTAGTGTCACGGTGTGACCTGGTGTCAGGAAAACCAAGGCGTCTGGCTCCTCCTCTGCACAGGGCGCGTCTTCCTTCCCATCCGATGGTCTGAGAAGAGGGTCTATCCTGTTCACCTACAGTCAAACATGAACACCCGATGTAGTATGACTTCTGCTTTGTTTAAACATGAGATTCGCCAATAATTTGTAAACAGACATGTGATATTTAGGAATGAAATGCTTATCTTCATCCCTGAATGTTTCTGTGTATGGGAGGCCAGCCCCAGTTTTCCCCAAATTATCCCAGTTTCTGAGTGACCTGCTATGTTGGTTGTTTTCTGCCTGTTTTCTAGGATTCTATGGCTGTCCTTGTGGTGTGGTGGGTGTTCTGTCAGTTATACGATGTCGTGTTCTAGGAAAGGTGTCCCGGAACATCTGAGGCTTGTTCCTCAGTGATTTGGTCTTTATGTGCCGAGAGCCACTTCTCCCCGTGTCAGAATGAAACCTGGTTTTTGGTTTAAGGGTTGGGGAGGAGGTTTGTTTTCTTAGGACCATCTTTGCCGTCCCTGGAAGAAGACATCCATACACAGTGTCAAGAGACTGCCGACTGGTTCCAGGCAGGGCTGCCCCAAAGGGGAGAGTGTTGTAAGTCCACTCAGAAGTGAGACGTCTGAACACTCACGCATAATTTTTAGGTGTGTAAAAGTTATAGTAGAAAAACAAAAGGAAACAAGTAGGAGAAAACCAGACAATGCTTCAGAATTCCTGTGGGCCGAATGTGTGTGGTTCCTGTGCCTGAGTTAGGGGAGTCGGGCTCTCTGCTGGCTATGGGGACATAAGGGTTTGGGCCACTGGTACGGAATTTGAAGCTCAACTGTTACTGGTAGCTTCTGTCCTTGCCTCACTGCCAGGGCCCCCTGGGTTAAAGTGTGAAGGGATCCCACATGTCCCTTCCATTTGCTGACCTTGGGGGCCCTGGAAAGAGCCCTGTTCTGCTCTCCTTTCCTTTCCCACCATTCTCTCCAGGCTTGTATGGCCCTCATCATCAGATGCCTGCAAGGCTGTCCCTTGTCACACTCACTCATGTCCCTCTTCAGAGTCCTCTCTCAGGGTCTGTTTCCTGGAAGCAGGTAGTGGGCCAGTGGTGAGCCTCAGGTGGGACAGCCCTGCTGCTTCTCTGGTCACTCTGCTCCTCTGGAACTCACCAGGGCGCCCAGAACAGTCACCTGTCTTACTCTGTTCTTTCTCAGCTATGTCTCGCTGAGCGCCTCGGGGGATACTTTGGTACTTTGAACTTGGTGCCTGCCACAGGCTGAGTTTAGTGATGACATTTGTTAGCCTAGCCACTCAGGTAAAAAATGCTTTCTTTTCTTAATTTAAAATATAAACATTCCCCATAGCTTGTGACCAAGTTTCAGTAAGACATGTGGGGACCAGGCAACCTTCCCCCCCCCCTCACTAATTCCTGAAACCCGAGAAGCTCTGAAAAAGTCATAGCCAGGAAGGTCACCTTGTGTGGATGGGACCTAGGGCAGTTTAAGTCCATGGAGACCCAGGAGAGTCTGGTCATACCATCCAGGGAGGAAAAAATGGTGGGTGGTCCACAGCAGCTGTGAGATAGGGGTGTCTGAGTCCTCTTGTCACTGGGTTGACACTTGGGTAGACAGGTGGCTTTGGATAGAAAAAGTTTCAGTACTCTAAACTAAGGTGTAAGGGTATGGCTACTCCTTCTTGGCCACTCTCCACTTCCTGTTAGGTGCAAGAGGAGCCAGATATGGGAACCCAGCACTGAAGCCCTGTTTTATCCACATGAGAGGTTGTAGGGTGATCTCAGTTGTTAAGTGTCTTTTAAAGACATCTGCACAACTAAGTCATAACTATTGCCATCTCCTCAAATTGGGGGGATTAAGAAGATTGTCTCAGACCAGTCAGCTGGGCGGGGCTGCAGCTGGACTTTAAACCCAGACAACTGGGGTGCTTCGTTCATTTACCCCTTTCTGTTGGGGCCCATAGTGGCCAGCGGGCTCTGAGGTTGGCCCCTGTAAGCTCCGGAGAGTACTTTTCTCTTTTATCTCTAGGAAATGCTGGAGAGGTTTCACACTTTAGACCCCTGAGATGGGAGGAGATGACTGCCTGTGATGTACGGCTGTGACGTGCACCCTGTGCAGAATGGTGTGGGTGACCGTGTGCTGGTTAGGTGGTTTATGTAAGTGAGGACATAAGTGCACATGGTGAGCAGATGCCCCGGGACACTTGTGTTCCTGTGAGAGTTGGGCTAGAGGTCTTCAGAGCTGTGAGCTTCGAAAGGAGAGTGAGGACACTGGATATGGTACTGCACACCTGAAACCCCAGTGCTTGGAAGGTGGAGGCAGAATCGTCAAAAATTTAAGGTCACTCTCAACTGAGTAAGGGGTTCAGCTAGCCCTGGATATATATGATACCCTGTCTCAGAAACAAAAACACAGAAGAGATTAAGCATATTCTGAACACAAGTGGGGAAACATAGAGAAATACTGCTGTGTTTAGGAGGTGCCACCAAAGGGAACCCATGCTCCACCACCTCAGGGCTTCTCAAGTTCTCAGAAGGTTGTCTGGAAAGATCGTTCCTGAGTTGGTTGTAAGGTTGATACCCTTTTCTCAGCCCTTGAAACAATTCAGAGACCTAGTCTCGGCTTGTGCAACCGAAGTTTGCTATTGACTCAGAGATGTTCAGTTCCACATGGGAATTCTAATTCCATTTATCAATGAGAAGTGCTGAAAGGATTTCAATCTGATTAAGCTCTATGACAGGAAAATCCAGAGAGGCAACATCATAATGCTGACCCCTCAGCAGAATTGAGGATGCTACAGTGGCCAAGGTGGCTCTGTCTACAATGCCCTGGAACTGTCTCTTCCCCATGTGTGGCTAAACAAATAGATGCAAGCAAGACAAGGGGCTGAGAAATGGCTCAGTCATTAAGCACTAGGCCCCGATCTCAGAAGCCATCTAGAAGAGCTGTGTGGGGTAGAGTGTTGTGATCCCAGCTCTGAAGAGGTAGAGGAAGGTGGGCTCTTGGAATGCACTGGCCAGCCTAACCTACTTGCTGAGTGAGCTTCAGGCTAAGTGAGAGACTGTCTCAAACAATTAAGGTGGATGTGGCCAGAGGGACATTCAGTGGTTAAGAGCACTTGCTGCTCTTACAGAGGCCTGGGGTTCAATTTGCAGCACCCACAGGCAGTCACAACCATCTGCGACTCCAGTACCAAGGGCATCGATCCCCTCTCCTAACCTCTCTGGACACCAGGAATGTGCTTGGTACACAGACATGCATACAGGCAAAACCAATCATACAATAAACTAAACTAAATATTAAGAATTAAAAAAAGACGGCTGGCACCTTGGGAATGATACCCGAGGTTGTTCTCTGGCCGTCATATGTGAATGCATACCTGTGCACGAGCACCCACATGCACACGTACTAACCCACACTAACATACACACTGAGCAGAACCTAGAAACACAGATCCTTAAACAGAACTGTGTGAGGATGAGGAGATCTGTCCGAATCGCCCTTTGCACCACCACCGCCTCTTCTCCTCGGGTGCCTGGGGTCTGTTTCTAAAAGTCCCCAGGGGAAAAGCCTGTCTGAACCTCTGGGAGCCCAGTTCCTTGACTTAGGGATTGACACTGTCCTCTAAAACCACTCCACTGTCTGAGCAAACCAAGAGCCTCTCTTTATTCAAGAGTCTTGGACCCCCATCTCTTGAGGGGCAAAAGCCCTGCTGTCCACAGAGGTCATGGTCTTTAATCTTAGTGAAGATCCAGGACTCTTGTCCTGGGGTAGTGCTGTGTTTGTGAGATGGATCACCTTCCCCTGATGCCTTTCCAGTTTTCAAGGGCTCACTCAACCTTTCCTTGTGCATTGATAGCTTGGTAGTTTGAAGAGTGCCTGGATAGGACTAAGCCTTATTTTTACAAAGTGAATTGTATGGATTCTAGGGCATAAAGGAACCAAGAATAAAACCTGCAAAATTAGAATCTCTGCTTACTCTTGCCCTCTGGGACATTTCGGTGGTAGTCCCTTACACAAGGTTGCCCCGCTTCCAGCTACTTGAAGCCATCTCCTTTTTGAGCCCTGGGCAACCCTTGCTGTATTCTGTAGTCTCAGCTGCTGACATTGTCCCCAGAGACATCCCCAGCCCTTCTATGTCCCTTGGGCAGTACCCACTGGGGTCGTGTCCCTGGCCCATCTGGTGCAAGCAGGAGGCTTTGGGCTAGTCCTTGCCTTCCATAGACTGTCCTTAGAGGACTGTTACCCTCACGATAAACAAAAGGGACTTGAGAACTGTCATGGAATACCAGCATCAGTCTGTGATGCTTTCTGTAATTCCATAAGTAGAATTCTATATAATTCCATAATGTAATGATTTTTGTAATTGGAATTGATGCTGCTGCTGTACACAGGCCTCTAGGCCTGCACCTGCTGCCTCCTCTAGCTGGCCTCAGGCACCAGCTGCACGGTTGGGGGTTGGGTAACTTCAGGAAGTCCCTCTCCCCATAGTGGCACGGTGGTGGAGGAGGGGCCCTTAGCACTTAAGAGACACTCCGAGATCTGCTTTTTATGGAGTTCCTTGTCTGTGTTGCCTGTGGTTGAGTGTGGTCCCTCTTGATATCCCAGCTTCTCTACTCATCTGCTCACACACCACACCCTTTACTCTGTCAAGCTTGTCCATTGCCAGACCAGAGTGTAGCAGGGGGCCAGACTCTGGGTGCATGGTCCTCACTCCATATGGCCCTCTTGGACGTGCTAAGACCTGCGCTGTGGGTCAGGCTGGCCCCAGACATGGCTGCACTCGCTACCTGTAGGGTTGTGCTTAGGGAGGGTGACCTTCTGAATGAGTAGTTCTGGCCCAGAGACACCACTAACTGACACCCGTCAGCTCCACACTTGTTCAGTCAGCATTCTCTGCCTCGCTCATTGATAGGTGCCAGTCCCTAGGATGGCAGGCCACACAGAAGCTGTTGTGCCTTCAGAGAGGTCCCTGCTAATGGAAGCTCGTCAGATACACTGCTTCCAGCTGTGAGCTTATGGCTAACATTTTCAGATAAGTATGTTTAATGTAGTACTCAGGACATGCTTATCCTAAAATGTCAGTCTGCTTATTCGGTTAGATTATCACCTGGCACAAAGCAGGCCCTGATGATCTAGAGTACTCTGGAGTGTTCCAAGGTGGTCCAGAAAGTTCTAGAATATTCCATCGGCTCAGTTTTGCACAGTGAATTCTTACTTTGCTGAGGCCTGGCCTGAGGGACCACACTCAACCAACTAACTTTAGATCTGTTCATGGGAGAAACACCTGAGATTAAATGTGGAAATCCTGCCTTGGTTACAAGACACCTGGCTTGGTGCCCATGCAGGGTTTGATTTTTTTCCCCCAGTGTGCAGGATTCCCCTCTCCTAAGTGGAGCATCAGGATCACAGGATGAAATGGGAACGAGGGGGAGGGAACATTGAACTTAGACACTCCCAGCCCCACTGCTGCTAAAGTGTGCAGCTTAATAGTATGCAAATGAGCTAGTACTCAATAATCACTCAGAGTGACTCATTTGCATTTGGCCCTGAGAGGAGGCTGCAGGTAGGAAGGTACAGGGAGAACACATCAGAAAGAGCACCCAGAGGTCCCTGTGCACTTTGAGGACCTCACCTGCTGGTGTTTGCTGAGCTCTTTCTGGGCAGGGACAAAGAGTAGACTCATAGGACCACATCTGCTTCTAGACTCGGATCCCTCAGTATCCCCTGGACTCTTAGTAAGAATCAGATGTGTTTGTGGGTGCTTGTTCTGAGCCATTAAACAGACCCAGGGGAAGGGTGTCTCTACCTGAAACTGAGGAGACCACTGGGGACTTGGGTGGAAAAGGGGTCTGCTTTCAGGCACAGTTGGATCATGGAGAAAGAGGAGGTTAAAGACAGGGAGGTACAAAGCTCTGATATCTGGGACAAGGTTGCCTGACATTAGATGTTCAGGATGCCCAATTAAACTTGAATTTCATACAACCAAAAAGTAACTTTAAATAAGACTTCATTTCCTCAATATTTGAGACATGCATTTCCTAAAATAACAGTTATTGCTTAGCAAAAATGCAAATTTAGCTGGGTGTCTTATTTTTTTTTTATTTACCACATCTGATAGCTCTGTTGTGTCAGAGCACAGAAGCAGAGGGGCTTAATCTGTGCCCCTGGTGGGCTATGGTTTAATTCATGAGTCCACTTGAGAGGAAGTTGAGTGGGATGAGGTTGTGAGAAGAGATTGGGGGGCGGGGAGCAGCACACACTCAGAACACTGGTCCCTGGGCAGCCCAGCAGAGGCCAGATAGTTGGCACCAAGGGGTCCCAGAGAGGTGACAGAATGGGAGTGCTCACCTTCTCATACCCGATCTGACACTGGACATAGAGGAGAGGATGCTCAGAGGTGCCATAGTCCACCCTGAGGCTTCTGGGACAAGAAGCAGCATCCCCACTTAGCTCAAGGCCCATCAAGGTATGAGGAGGCCTTCTTTGCCTTTATGCCATTGAATATGCCTGTCTGTGTCTTTAAATCGCTGATCCAACCTCCAAATCTTGTGTATATCACTGGGCAGGCTGCTTTCAGCCTTGAGGTATTTCTAAGCACTGTTATGTGGACATTCCTCAGTGTGCAGGCTGCAGTTCTCCTTTACAACTGGAGCACTGCTCGGCTGTTGTCACCTAAGTCTCCCGATGCCAGGTCATCTCCCTGAGCTCCTACCAGCCCTTCCTCAGCAGTCTTGGCCACAGCCTCTGTTTAAGAGGAGGTAGACCAGGGACTTAGTCCTCTGTGTGTGTGTGTGTGTGTGTGTGTGTATGTGTGTGTGTGTTTGTGTGTGTGTGTGTGTGTTTGTGTGTGTGTGTGTGTGTGTGTGTGTATGCATGCACAAGTGTGTACTTGCATAAATGTGTACATTTGTGCTTGTGCTCAGAAGTAGCTGTAGAGAGCCGGATAATGATCGCCATGGCAGAATTGGGCCTCACCTCCCCCGCACCCATGAGTCAGGCTGATTCTAAGCGAATGAGATTTTAATCACCTGTCACCTCCGCCCGCACTTTCTCTATATTTATGATAATTTTTTTGGTCTTTTTATTGAAATCAGTGTTGACTGAATCAAGTAATCCTGATTAGCAATCTCACTGTACCCAGTCAAGAGTGAAATGCAGCCCAGCCCTGTTGGCGTACCAAGCGTTCTGAAATTGGTGGGGGGGGGGGGAGGAAAAAGGAAAAAAGGGAAATAGATGAAGTTTGTTTGTCTTGGTTAGAAGTGATGGTGGGTTGCCTCTGTGTTTAGCTGAATGGCTTGTCTTCCTCTTGGTAACCTCATGGCTTGATAATCTACTCAGATGGTCTTTTAACATCTTGGGGATGAGTCTCCTTTGACATTATATTGGTTTGTTTCTGGGGTTTGAAATAGAAATTCGCAACAACAACAACAGCAACAAATTATGCAGCAGGAAGTGTGTTTTCCTATGAGGTGTCACAGCAGTGAGAGAGGGCTGGTTCTTCACAACCCTGCTCACTGTACGGCCTTTGGAAATGGTGACGTATTGATCTTTCAGGCAATGGAATAAACTGTGAAGGCGACAGATAAACACAGCTGTGAGAGTGGCCCTCGTGTTCTTCTGAGAGCAGCCATCGATCTTGGAGTGGTGCTATCAGATCTGTGGCAGCTCTGGTGTGGGGAGGAGAAACGCTCCTCCCCACGACAAGCCAGGGACTCTGGTGGCCTTGCTTAGGCAGAGGCCGACTGTGGGCCAGGGATGGAGCTTGGGGATTGTCTTCCAAGCCATGGCCCTTTCTTCTTGAAAATTTTCTCCATTATTATTATTATTATTTTTTTTTTTTGCAGAAAATGCTTGCAGTGAAGACTGGGTTATCCACTAAGGCCTCTGTCTTAGTGTCTATCCATCTTCATTAGGAAAATCGGAATAATGCCTTCTGCTTTCCAGAGATTGCTTGGAAAGTCAGAGGACTTCCCCAGTGTGTGGGAGAGCTCCTGCCCACATCCCACAGCGCTTCACTCTGACCCTCTGGGTCTAATAAATGCTGGTCCTGCTTTGTTTTAGCACCCAGAGAGAGGGACAGAGCCTGCTCTTTGCCCATGGATGGCTGTTGCCATACATCCTGAGGGTCATAAGGGTCTCTGTGGCCTTGCATGAGTCAGTATGAAGAAGGTACAAAGAGATCAGAGCTGTAGTCAGTATCGTAAAAGCAACAGAATGTGCCTTGCATGCTTTGAACACGTCAGAGGATACAAACTGGTTCTGTCCCCAGAGGTGGGGGTGCAGGAAGGGAATGGCTCCATTTAGAACTGTTCTTGGACATCGGATCAGACCCTGGACTTGCTTAGCAGGAAACTCACCGGAAGACCCAGACAGTGAAGTTTGAGGTTGGGCAATGGACACTTAGAAAACCACTTTTCAAAATGGAATGACTACTTTCAGGTCACATGATTACATTGTGCTTTGTCCCCTATGTCCCTCAGGATCTGTTGCATGACTGGCAGAGCCTCATGATAACACTAAGACCATCACCTGATCT
This sequence comes from Rattus norvegicus, assembly GCF_021556685.1. Taxonomy (NCBI): domain Eukaryota; kingdom Metazoa; phylum Chordata; class Mammalia; order Rodentia; family Muridae; genus Rattus; species Rattus norvegicus. The sequence goes on along the minus strand of NC_141534.1, from coordinate 205,020,665 downwards.
CAAGGTGTAACACCAAACATACTTGGATCCGGACGATGCCTCTGTGGTTCCCACAGTGATCTCACACTCAAAGTATCCCCAAGACATAATGGTACCCATTGTTCTTCTGTGGGCTCTGATATTCATGACATCTTAACAGTAACACCTTCTCTCCAGTCAGAACAGACAACAGTACCCCAAGTTAAAATGCAAACCCCCAAACTGTGTATCTGTGCATTTTAAGGAGCTACGTGTTTTTCATGGTATAAACATGGTACCCAGTGTCAGGCTTGATAGCTCTCTCAGAATGGGCCTGGTGTCCACTACACAGGCATGCTGGTGATTTGAATCTCTGGCTTCTCATTCAATTCCCACCTTACCCATATTAACAGCTCATCAGCATGTCCCAACGTTGTATTATTAAGCAGGGTCCTCACCTACAAATGTTTACACAGGCCTGAACATGTCTATGATCTCCTATTCACCTTGGCAGAGTTTACACCAAAAGGGTTCTTAAGGGACAGATCTCGTCTTTATGATGTCCCTGGGCACAACGTAAGGGACCCTTTGTTCAGACCCTGCTAGGGGAGGTACTCAAGGCTCACAGAACTCCTAATTCCTCAGTTAGTTATATTTACTATGAATTACACAGGCTAAAAAATATATAAATAAAAGTTAAATCAGCAACAGATAAAAGATCACAGAAGAGACCAGCATTTACCTGAGGCCAAAGAGAAGGCCTCCTCTGAAACCATCATGACTCAGGTTCTGAAGTCTCTCTGAAGAACCAGTGGCCATGTTTTGTCACTGAAAAAGTAGTGAAGTCAGTTAAGAAGGGTGGCCTTGCAGAAGTTAGGAAGGGATGCTGTTGAATAAACTGGTAGTATTCTTATTATGCGAAGTTAAATGGGAAGGATGGGAAAATGCACAGAGCGCATGCTCCGGCTTTTGTTGAAAAGACAGAAAAGTGATAGCCATAGGTCAGCTTCACTGTCTCTGTATGCTGTTGGCATTTTCAGGAAGTTTCTGCACTACACAGCAGCATTCCAGTGAGCATTACTGTCCTCACTGCCCACTGTTTCAGTGACTCAGCTTGTCGCATGTGGGCTAGCATTGTGAGCAAGCCTCTGTTGTGGCATCACGCCTGCCCTGTGCTAGGAGAGCATTAATTTGCAGACAAGATGGAATTGCTCTAGATGGGAAGAGTTCCTCTGCTTCTCTCTATTTCTGGTCACAGAGTTAGTGGGAGTCAGGAAAGCTGACACAATGGAGCCTCGGGCTGCAGGTCTCAAGCTGTCCAAAGGCACATGATTGTGCACACGTGATGGTGTGAAAACAGAAATCACAGCACTGCCGAATCCTTCCTCAGCCACTACCCATAGTGGACTGTGAGTGTGTCACACAATGTAGGACGGCCCACCATGGCCTCTCTATCTCACACTTCTCCTAATGGTTTGGCAGCCAGGCACATGGAGTGGTGACTGTCCTCAGGTGTCAGAGGAGATGTGTTGGATCCAAACACATACAGACCAGAAAGATAATGCCTAATCTCTAGGTTCTAGAGGTAGTTCCTGTCAGCATGTGCAGCAAGGCTGTCAGACAAGAGAGAATTCCTGTCCTTCCTTGAGTGTGGCCACCTGGAAATCCCTAAGGCAGGTGAAGGGACAATACAGCAGGGAGGACCCTCAGCCCCACAGCCTCTGTGCCCTCGCAGAGGGAGATGGGTAGAAACTGTGTGAGGAATGCTCTGACACACCTGTCTCTAACTTCATAGTATTATAGGGACCAAGAACTTTTGTTCATCCAGTGCAACTTAGAAATATGTCTATTTCACTTTCCACTTCAAAAATGTATAAAACCAGGGCCACCAAGATGGCTCGGCAGGTAGAAGCACTTTCCACCAATCCTGACGATTGAGTTCAACCCCTGGGAAAGAGAGAACCAACTCCTTCAAGTTGTCCTCTGACCTTCACACATCACATAGTCTGTCTCTGTCTGTCTGTCTATTATCCCTCTCTTTCACACACACACACACACACACACACACACACACACACACACACACACTCATTCTAAATGAACAAATTAAAGTTTTTATTATTTTTTTTAAAAGTCATGAAGCCAGAGTAGCTGCTGTGTGGCTGAAGCTGGGAAGCCCATGTTGTAGGGCCAATTGGTTGGGACAATTCTCACACAATGAAAATCGGAACTTACTGTCTTTGCCTGGTCAAGCTTCATTAAGGTGCTTCTGGTTGTCTCTTGTCTTTGGTGGCATTCCCCAGGTCTCAGTGATCCAGGGGCTGTGTCTCAGAGCTAGGAGAAGTCCTGCACTGGGATCCTCAGTTGATTCCTGCTTCTCTCCCAGAACACAGATGGACAGACAGTGGTCTCTGTGCAGCACTAGACAGGTAGATCGGGATGTCTGCTCTACCTGTCGTCTTGGTTTTCATTCACGCACCTCCTGGAATGAGGTGCTTCTCCTGCAGCCAGTGCTGTCTGACTGTCTCCTAAGCACCTCACTTTCCCTCCCTAACCCCAGCCCTAGCCCTAGCCCTCTCTCTAACCCTAACCTTTTTCTTCCCTTTAGCATTTGTTCACATAGCCTCCTTGGGAGGAAATATGGGTTCATTTTCTTTTTATTTATCCTGTATCTTTCTTGGTCCAGCCTCTGCTTGGTGGCCATGCCTGATGGTTTTGGTCCAGCCTCCTCCCTGAAGACCTAGTCTTAGGCTGTGTTTATCCCTGTAGGTCTGGAATCCACCGATGTCTTAGCATAGAGACACAGGCTACTTTCCTTAAGCACCTTAATTCGAGAAGGGGATGTATGTGTGGGGAAACATCTGTCCAGAAGCTGTTAGGAAAATGACTTTTGTCTTATTTTTTTTCCCCATCTATTTCTGTCACGGTAAAATACAGGTGACCTGAAAGTAGCCATTAGCTGGTGAACAGGCATTCAATGTGAGGCACATGCGCTGTCTTGCCCTTCAGTACCAGTGCCCTCAGACCCGCTTCCGTCTGGTAGAAGTGGAGCCGTTCCTTCCAAACACTGACACTCCATCTATGCCCTAGCTCTCAGTAGTCCTGACCACACTTTTGTCTCGGTGAGTTTGTCAACACTGGGGACTTCTGTGAATGGAGCAGGTGACATAATGTCTTTAAACTTCTTCTCTGCGGAAGCATGTGTCAGACAGTCTTTTGGCATGGCTGGACAGTACTGCGTCGCCTGGATATACCCAATCCCACTTGTCCCACCAGCCATCAGCGCGACCTTTGGCTTTTGTGAATAATGCCACAGTGGGATAGGTGCCTCACTGCTTCAAACTCCCCTGTTAGTGCTTCTGTGCACAGCCGTAGATGTTCAGTGGCTGGGACATGTGGCAATCTCGTTTTTAATTATTTGAAGAGTTGTCACACTGTTTTCCACAGTGGCCACATCAGGCATTTTGTTTCCATCAATGATGTCCAGGGCTTCTAGTTGTTCTGAACATTCTCCCATGTTTTGTTTTTAACAATAACCATTCTGACAGGTGGGAAGTTGTATCTCATTGTAGTTTTGATTGGCGTTTCCTAGAGATCAGGGATTGTCAGTAGCTTTTCGTGTGCTCATTGGACAAGTGTGTATGTAATTGGGAGAAATGTTTGGTTAGGTCTTTTTGACCCCCCCTTCCCTCCTTCTCTTCCACTCATCTCTTCTTTGAAATTAAACACAGGGCCTTACTATGCAGCCCTAGCTGCCTCGGAACTCACTATGTAGACCAGGCTGGTATGGAACTGGTAGAGATTCACCTGTCTGTACTGCCCAACTGCTGAAATTAAAGGTCTGTCCCATTTTCAGTGGGCATGCTTTGTTAGAATTTTCTGTATATTTTAGCTATGAATCTCTTACTGGATGCAAAGGTTTCCTTCTGTCCCTTGAGCTGCCTATGTCTTCTGTGGGCAGTTGCTTTTTTTTTTTTTTTTGGTTCTTTTTTTTTCCGGAGCTGGGGACCGAACCCAGGGCCTTGCGCTTCCTAGGTAAGTGCTCTACCACTGAGCTAAATCCCCAGCCCCCAGTTGCTTATTTTTGATGAATCACTCCTGGAGGTTCACGTGTTGAAAGTTTGGTTCCATAGAATGTCGCTGTGGGGAGGTGATGGCATTGTTGGGAGGTAGATCCTAATAGGGGTACTTTGGTTATCCGGAGAATTGCCTTCAAGGGGACAGCGAAACCTCAGTTTCTCAGGCTATCCCTGCATCTTGGCTCATGATGTCTTTGCTCCACCCCAGCCCCGCTGTGATATGCTACTATTGCCACAGCTCCCAATATTGTGCTGCCCACTAGGGGCACGAACTTTCAGAACCATGAGCCAAAACAAGCTTTTTTTCCCTTTATAAGTTAGTAGCCTCAAGTACTTCATTTTAGCTCCATGAAATTAACGAATGCACTAGTGTGCCTTGGTGTTGAAAATTTGGAAGTCTTCCTGAACCTCGGCGTTTTTGTCTCACTGTCTCAGCCTTTGGAGTCATAGTCAAGAAATCGTTGCTGGTGCCAGCACCCTAATCTCCAACCATGTTTTCCTTTAAGAGCTGTACTATGGTAGATCTCCCATCTAGACCTTGGGTCTATCTGGAGTTGGGCTTTGTGTGTGCTTTCCTCGGTGGGAGCATCCGGTTTCCCCACAGCACTCATGAACAATGCCCTTTCCCATCAAATGACATCCCACTGTTATTTCAGTCACTTGGCCACACAGTGAGGGTTTGTTTCTGGGCTCTCTTTCTGTCTCGCTGGTCTGCACATCTGTCTTTATGATTGTTGTAGTATGCTAGAAAATCCTGGGACTAGGGAGGGTGAGTCCTCCAGTGTTGTTCCTTTTGAAGATGACTTTGATGATTAATATGTGTGTGAGAGAGCATCTGTGCTCAGCGTTGGTCCCCACATTAGATCTTGGGGGAAAGGAGTAGGTCACATGCTGCCGAGTGGGCCCTTCACGGTCTCTCTAGAAGAGAGGAAAGAACACATGGCCCTTGGCTGCACAGTGGACTATGGTTGCGTTTGGCAGCTCCAAGGAGCATTCATCTGAAATGCATCTTTAGGGTGTCACCCCCTTCCCAGTTCTAGCTGGTCTCGGTGAGTGAACCACTCACCCTGAATCTAGTGGACCCTTCATGGCATGGCTTCAGGAAGTTTATAGCGATGCAGGACCTGGATTGTGCTCCATCAGTTACTATGTGATTTGGGCAGTTAAATTCTCAGGGTCTCTGAGTCTTGTCCTTTGTGTAATAGGGATAAGTAGACTGACTATTCTACCTATGGGACAGAATGGTGCTGGCCCCTGGCATTGAGTAGAGCATGGTTGACAGGGTGGCATGGGCCCTGGCAGGGAGTGGAGTGAAGTTGGATACAGTGGAATGGGCCCCTAGCATGGAGGGAGCATTGTTGACAGAATGGCACAGGGTTTTGGCATGGGGGGAGCATGGTAGCCCGGGCTCTTGGCATGGAAGGAGGATGGTGGACAGGGTGGCACAGGCTTCTGGCATGGAGGAAGCATGCTGGACACAGTGACACCAGCCCCTGGCACAGAATGAAGCATGGCCAGGCAGGGATGCTCTTGTACAAAACAAAACCAGCCTCTGCCGTTGCTATCGACAGGGTGTTCTTGGAACAGCCCCTCTCATCCATGCCTGCAGGTTTGGGCCATGATGTTCCAGCCCCTCAGTTGCTCATAGAGACACTGATCCAGAAGGTGTAGGGACAGCTGCCTACAGGCTCGAGGGAGGGGGAAAGGCCTGTGTACTGCCTGTCCCATGACAAGTGTGATCTTGCCTAAGCCCACTGGGGACCCTACTCCATGTCTACAGGCTGCAGAGAGGAGCTCCTCCTGCTTTTCTTTTCTAGCCTTACTGCCCCAGGTGCTCTTCAGCCCTCTGCCCTGCAGGTCTTGGTTTCTTTGGCTATAAATGCGACAACTCCTGGTGCCTCAGGAACCCCTGGACCCACACTGGGATCCAAGCTGGTGCGAGAGGCACAGTGAATGGTGCTGGGCCTGGTCCCTTGGCAGGATCTAGCACCAGCTGGCATGCTTGGGCATTATTGTCCTGCTGCAGCTGGCTCTGCTTGGGTGGCAGCACGGGGACACAAGCAGAGTCCATTCCTGTCTTTCCACTTCACCTTTCAGAGGCCACAGGACCTGGGAGGAGCCAAGATGTAAGTGTCTGGCCTCCCCTTCCTTTCTGCAAAGTTCAAATCCATACACAAATGTAAATTCTGGGTGAGTAGGTCAGATGTGATGGCACACGGACACAAAGCAGTGTGGCAGACTTGGCTCCTGGTCCCACAAGCTTCTGCTTGTCTGTGCTTAGGGCCCATATCCAACCTCTTGGGCATAACCTGCTTATGAGCAAAAGTCAGCTGACCTCTGGCAAGGAAAGAGGTCATGGAGGGTCATGGCTGGGCGGAGAGGGAGGAGTCTGATATCGGCAGTAGGGAGCTAAATGTCCACAGTTATGGTCAGAAGGAATGAAATCCAGTGTGGAAGGGGTGGCATGAACTTCCCCCAGCCGCCTGTCATGGCCTTGTGTTGGGAGCATGCAGGGCAGTTTGGGATATTCAGAAAGTGTCTCTTCAGACCACACACACTTGCTCTGTCCTGGAGCCAGAGCTGTTCTCTGACAGGCTTGCCAGTCCTCCCTTCATTGGTATGTGAGGGCATAGTGAGTCAGTAGCCTAGATCCCATGCCAGGCCAGAGAGGAGTGGAGCAAGGGTACTGATTGCGATGAAGAACATTGTGGAGTTGGAAAGGCAGGCAGTAGGTAGTTGAAGCCTTGTGTGTTCGAGGGTGCTGATCCCATACCACAAGTGGCCAGCCACAGTCAATGTGTCATGGCCTGTGGTCAGAGCCATTCTGTGCTCTCCAGCCTGGTACCCAGAGGAGTCAGCCTGTGCTTGGAATGCAAGGCTCCTCCACTAGGGCTCCACATCTGGGATGAAAAAGAACTGAGCAGGAGCTCTAGAAGGGAAGCCAATGGCCTGGATAAGGCAGCCACCCTTTGTACAGTAGAGAGGCCTTGGCCATTTTCTCAGGCTCAGCCAGGCCTTATGTGGGGTGTCCTCTGCCAAGTGGGTGCTGGAAGCTTGGTGATCAACTCTGGTCAACTCGGTCCTTAAGTTGATATTTGGTAATGCCCAGAGACCTTCTAGCTTGTGATCCTGAGATGATGGAGGGGGTTTGCTGCTGGCATCTGGTGAGTGACAACCAGGGACGACATCTCATCATCCTGCTCTGCCCAGCTTAGCCCCATCAGTGTTCTGCTGGAGAGGCACAGGGTGACCCTTTCCATTGAGATCACAAGCACTTGCTTCTGACAGTAAGATACTGTCTTTTCTGCTGTTGTTCCTGTGGTACTATCAGTCCACCATGACTTGGCCCTTTGCATGCAAAGGATACCTTTGAGTGTATCCCTTAGCACATTGCCATCTTCCAAGCCGTCCCCTCCCTGTCCCTTCACTCCAAGAGCACATTTGTTGACTCACAGCCCCTTCTGGGGGCAATGAGGCTTCTCACTTTGAAGATGAAAAAACAGATGGGAGAGGCTTTGGGAGGTCCAAGAATTCCTTTATAGTAGGCTGGTGCCCCTGCCACACAGACAGTAGTGACAATGTCAGTGGACACCTGACAGCCCAACAAAGACCCTTACGGCTTACATGTCCCTTCTCTAAAGCCATGTAAGTAGTTTGGGGTTCCCGCTCCCCTGTGGGAGTCAGAAGTCCTGTGCTTTCAGAAGCATGACTTTCCAGTGTTCTTCGAATTTTAATAATCTGGGCTGTGTTTGTTTGTCCCCCTGCTCCCCATCCCCCATTACTTTTTCTTACTCCATAGAACTAGCCACATTTCAGGGCAGCTGATTGTGAGTCTGTCCTATCACTGATCCACACCATCTGAGTCTTAAGGAGCTTTTAATGCCCCCTGGCCATGCGGACACAGTGTTTTCCCTGTGTGGGGCTAGGTCCCTTCCTGCAGATGTTTGCCTCTTGGGATATACAGCTGCAGGCCTCAGTGGTGTGTTTTAGGTTTCTCTTCTGCTCTTTTTGCTCATCCAGCAGTATTTATTGGGTGCCCACATGCCTGACTCTATGTGGGCTCTCAGGTCACAATACTCAGCCACTGCCTCATAGAGTAGGCACACTGTCCAGTCAACCCTAAGCCAATCCTGGGGTACACCACAGGGCTCCTATACCTGGAGAATTCTAGAAGTGACCCACCCCTTGAAACACAGGGCCTAGTGCTGGGATGTTCCTCAAGCTACTGCAATGGCTCTTATAGGTGCAGAGAGATGACCCTTTCCACCTGGCCCCCTCCACAGGGCTCTCTCCATAGAGCTGTCCTGGGATGTCTCTTCACTGACAACCTCTTTTTTCTGTTCTACATAATTCTTAATCTGACTCTGGAGCTCAGCTCAGATATTGCGTCTTCTAGAATTCAGTCCCAATCACAATGCTCCCAGTGCCTGTAGCATTTCAGTCTTCTCGGAATACAAGGCATTACTCTCCCCTGAGCACAGTATATGTATTCATTTGCATGTCGGCCTCATATCTGCTCTTCCCTGCCTCGAGCATGCTGACCCCGAGGGGCAGAAACCTGGCACATCTGTTACCTGGAAAGGTATATGGAAGTCAGTCACCTTAAGCCTCCGCCAAGCATTTATTGACTGCCTTCTGTAAGCAAGGAGTGTGTGTATCCATGGTACTGGGCCAAAGGGATGAGAAGTGACCAGGTCTCTATGTGTGTATACCAAGGGTTTCTGCCCACCCATTCCTCACCCAAGGAGGTTACTGTGCTCAGGTCCTAGAAGCCAGTCAGGGAGAAATGAAACCCAGCCTGTATGTGGCAACACATATGGGTTTTCCTCTTGATGATTCTAATCCTGACTGTATTACCCATGAATAATTAATTCCATATATGGAGTTTGGGAGTGGCTGAGCTGAAGAAAGCAGAAATGGCCACTTGGTCATTTTCTCCTCACTTCAGTTGTGGTCCACTTAACTTTTTGATCATTCTCTAGCTCCGACTTTTTCTTAGAACTTTCTTGGTGCCTGAGTAGACCTCAGGCTTTATGAAGATTTGATTTCTCTAACCTGCTTTCATCTTAAAGCGTGAGTGGGGTACATAGCAGATGGAGTCTAGTCTTGAACCCCTGGGCCCAAACTAGATCTTTTGAGGACACAAGCCGAAACATGGTTGCTTGAGAAATTTGTCAGGATTTGTCTCTGAAATATAATGGAACCCTGGGCCTCAGACATGCTGTATTGGGGTAATTCCAAGTTTCTACATCCCATGATGAAGTGGGCTTGAAGATAAAGTATGTCTGTTCTGCTGTATGTTAGGTCCCTCTTTGATGGCTCCTCCTCTCCCTTGGGCTGGGGTTGGAGATAGAAGGTGGTCGGCATAGGAGCTGCCCCTCACCCCCCCACCCGTGGTCAATCCAGGCTGGCTGCTTGGATTCTTGTCTCACCAACCCCACTAGTACTCCCTGCCCACTCTCCAGCCGATTAAAGGTGTTCTCACCGACAGCAGATCTTATACATTTCGCTATCCTCTAGGAGCGTGCTCAAGTCGATCCTGTGTATGTATGTGTGAACCTGTGTGTGTGTGTGTGTGTGTGTGTGTGTGTGTGTGTGTGTGTGTGTGTAGAAGCCAGAGAACATTCTCAAGTGTTGTTCCTCAGAAGTGCTGTCCACGTTATTTTTGAGATAAGATCTCTCCTTGCCCTGGAGCATACCCAGCAGGCTAGCCCAACTGGCCAGTGCGCCTGAAGGATCTGCCCATCTCTGTGCTGATAATATAAGCACATGCCAACCTATTGGCTTTTAAATGTGGGTTCTAGAGATCAAACTCAGATCCAAAAACACTTGGCTGAGGGAGCTGCCCCCGAGCACCTTTGTTACTCTTTAGTGGCCTTTGTGTTAACTAAATGACAACGAGACATACATGAGGTCTGTGCCTCTCACATTGTATCTTGTTTGTGTGCTCTTCCTCCTCCTTCTCCACCTCCTCCTCCACCTCCTCCACCTCCTCCTCCTCCTCCTCCTCCTCCTCCTCCTCCTCCTCCTCCCCCTTTCTTTTTCTTTCTCTTTTTCATGCAGGGTCTCACTCTGAAACTCTGGCTGTCCTGGAACTCTCTATGTAGACCAGGCTGGCCTTGAACTCATAAAAATCTTCCTGCCTCTGCTTCTCTACACCTCTTGTCTGCCCTCCTTTAATTGATAGAGAGTAGCCGTGTTTTCGTTCTTGGGGTCTTCACTATTGTAATGAATGGTAGTGGGATGATGTTTCTTCTGGAATATCTAGATCCCCCTTCCCCCACCCCTGCTAACCATCTGGCCTGGATGTGGAATCTGAGGTGACAAGAACCCAGCTCTTGCCTGACAGGGATGTTATTCTTCCCTGTGGTGGCAGCTCCCTCAGACCCCGCCCCTGGACTCCTTACTTGTTTTGCCTCTCAGAAGGGCTTGAGCTGTGCTGACCTCTTTCCAGATGAGACCCTGAGATCTAGTGTTTGGAGGAGATTCTGTTAGCCAGCAAGCAGCACACTGTGGAGGCTCTCAGTGCCCATGCCCTGAGCTTTGCCTTAGAGTTGGGATGGTAGCTCTGTGTGAAGCCTCCTCTGCTGGCCCCTGAGTCGGGGAAACTTAAGCTACTATACCCTTGCTGCCCCTCTGAGTCAACGCAGGTATTTTTTTCTTACCCTCTAAACAGCTGCACCTGAGTTCTTGAACAAGGCCGGAGACACAGAACTTTTAATGTGGTAGTGGAAGGCTCTCTGGTTTGCTTGCTTTACTATACCTAGTGATAGGGATCGAACCCAGGTTCTCATACCTGCTAGCCAAGTTCTCTGTCGTTGAGCCACATCCCCAGCCCGCATTTGTTTCTGACAAGCATACAGTACTGGGTTCACATGCACAGGGCAGACTGGGGGTGGGGTAGGGTGGAAATGCATTTCCTATGTATTGCTGTGTTTAGTGCTTACTGAATGCACTTCCTTTGTGTGTCTGCGCTGTGTTTAGTGTTTACTGAATATAGGAACTGGGCAGAGAGAAGAACAGCATTCCTACTTCAAAGATAAAGAGCCCGAGGCTGCCTCAGGGAAAGGGTCTGGCCCTGAGCTGAGGAACGTGCAGGGGGCTGAATATGCACTCAGCCTGGGCATCCATATGTGCTGCAGACCTCGGGCTGCTCTTCGCCTTGGCTTTCCTAAGTATGGAAATCAGAGAGGACCAGCCTGTGGCTCCTGTCCTGGACTGGCCCGAGGTGCACCACACTAGCCTCTCCTTCCTTTATATAAGCCCCTCTGTGTCCCCTCATCTCTCCCTGAGTTTTGTATCCTACATCTGAAAAATGGGATGATCTTTTAAAACTTATTCTGTAGATACTATTCCCAACTCTCAATTTGAAATAGCTGTGTAGAATAAGGAATTAACCCCCTTCCCCTGCTTCCCTGGCAGCCATCTGCCTCTGCTCACCCCAGAAGGTGCCAGATCCCCAGAGGGAGGAAACTCCCATCCTTTCTGGTCCCCTCTCATCTTTATACATTGGTAGACAAGGCGGGAATGGAGCAAGCTGCCGCCAGCACTTTCAGGTGGTTGTATGTGGGCCATCCTGTGTTTGTATTTGGGTATTTAGATAAAATATTGTGCTTCTCTCCAAATGCTCGGCCATCTGTGGGCACAGCTTTTCCACTCTCAGCTGCCGTGTGCTCCCAGCATGGATGTCTGGGCTCTCGCTCGTTAGAACAAACTTCACGGAACGTCACACCCGGACAAACGGGCTCCCCAACTGACTTCCCAGTTCCACTTGTCTCTTCTTGGTTACCATGTCCCCCACCCCCGGTGTGTGTGTGTGTGTGTGTGTGTGTGTGTGTGTGTGTGTGTGTGTGAGAGAGAGAGAGAGAGAGAGAGAGAGAGAGAGAGGGAGGGAGAGAGAATGTGTGGTGTGTTGGCTGTTACTGTGTATGTTCTAAATTCTGACTGCTCAGCGAGTATCCTTTCTTCTGAGTAACAGTGGCTTCATCAGTCAGGCTTCTCCTCTCTGCATCTGTTTAGCACTCCCTGCTCTCCAGGCCTTTGTTTCTGGACCCTTAAATCCTAGATTCTCCTGTCTCAGTGCCTCTGGCAGACTTCCTAGCACAACAGGCATCTCATAACTCTGTTGGGCAGATGAGCAAATGTCCCTCTTCTCCTTCCCCAGACTTGGGGCTGTTGGTGAGCACCTGGGGAAGGAAGGCACTTGATCTCTGCAGGAGCCATGGCCCAGAGGGTGCATTCCCGAAGCATTTGTCAGGAGCTCCACCCAACAGCCTTGCAGTGCTGTTCTGGCTTCACAGGTGATAGCTGAGTCCTCAACTTAGTCTCTGCCTGTTCTCTGCTCCTCTTCTCATGTTTCCAGTGTTAACTGCTAGCCTTCCCAGATCAGATAAGATGGCTGGGTGACTCTGGGCTCTTCCTTGATCAATGAATCGGCCTCTCTTCATGTGGCATCTCTTTGGTGGGAGAGGCTATAGGGAGACCGATGCCTTATGGTCAGAGGTCAGTGTTGGCCATGCCTGCACGGATGATGTGTGCTTGGACAATAATTCCCGAGTCCTTACTGCGAGCTCAGAAGAAGGGACGCCTCATTCAAATTGGGACCTTCAGAGGAGCAAAAGCTGACTTCCTTTTGGGGTGACCCCATCCTTGTGCCCCAGAAGAAAGTGCCAACCTTGTTAGGTGTGGCTGGAGACTGTGATTTTTGTCCCTCTTCCTTCACTTCTGCCTTCTGGTCCTTGAATTCTGGGTTTCACCACGTAGTTCTGTGATGTTGTGCAGCCTTTGAGAAGCCCCTTGCAGGTATGACTGTTAACAGGGAGACTGGCCTTCACTCACCTTTTCCTCTGTCTAGTCTAGTCATTAGGATTCCATTCTGGGGATCATCATCCTGGAAGCCACCATATCATCAGGCAACCCTGCTCAACCCAAGGGAGAATCAGGTATTGCTGTATGGAGCATCTAAGAATCTGCTTGACTCCGTCTCCTCCAGTCAGAGCAACAGGCATCAGTCCTTCTATCTGGACCCAGTAGTCTTCACCTTAGCATAGATTTCCATGTGTCAATCCTTGGACTCTCTGCCCCACAAGAAATTTTGAGACAGGCTGAGTTCTTGAATGTTAGATGCCAGGCTCTCCCCTCTGTATACAAATACAATGAAGCCATAATCATGGACCCATGATTTTCTGGTGGCATTTCCATGCATGCAGACCAGACATGAACTTAAAACAAGGCATGTGGTGGGTGGGTGGGTGGGTGGGTGTGAGCCTTGTCTGGAAGCTCCAAAGGTCCACATTACAGAAAGAGTCTAGGATTTTAGAAACAGGTGGCTCCTGGTTTTGTTGTGTCCACCGTGGACAGGCCCAGGACACTTGTGTACCCTGAAAGTTGGCCACATTCCTGCTTCTGTACAGGTGAGGAGACTGAGCCTTCAATCTACAGCTGCCTACAGTCCCAGAGTTACTTATACTGTGCTGACCCTACTTAGGGGACCCCATCCACAGACCACCAAAGCCCCACTTCCCCCGCAGGTGACAGCCTGCACTTCCAGCATGCCTTGGGGTTCTCTGGCTTTTGTGATGCTACTTGTCTTTGTGAAGGATCTGTCTCAGGGAACTGCAGCTCTCTGGGTGCAGGAGGTCTGTGCATCAGGGCCCTCAGGGCAGGTTTACAGGCAGCAGCCCTGCTGACTGTTCCCTCGGAAATACTAGACCATCCATCACGTTGCTTAAGACCACGTATGGCTGCAGCAATAAACTGTATGTTTATTCATCCAAGAGAGGAAGGGACGGCTATTAAGGGTGCATGCTCACCTCAGCCTCTCCACAATGCTCTTCCACAAGATCCCATGTAGAGATCTCTAGAGCTGGTGCTGGGCCCTGCATCAGGCATGCAACTGTGTGTGAACCTCCAGAAGATATGTGTGCAAGTGCCAAAAGGCACACAAGGAGCCACCGGAGATGGTAATGACAATGTGTTGTTATCTTTGCATGCTTGTTAAAACCTGGAGTCACAGTGTCTGAGACGGACCCTAACAAGGGCCTTCTAATCAGGCCCAGAATGTTTCTGTCAGGCAAAAGAAAAATGCTTAGCTCGAACAAAGCTGTGTTCTCCCCTCTAAGAAACACATTTGTTTAAAGATTGGCCTGTCAATTTGCAGATCCACATTTCGGCTCTTTTTGTCCAGACACCAAGCCTGTGCCGATCTCTGCCCAAGAAGTGGGAATACCCAGCTGCTATTTGTTGCTGGATGGGAGTAAACTTCATCAGGGCGACTTGGATGTGTGTTTCAAATGTCACTCAGTACTGCTCTCCTGTAATGAAACGCTGCGTACAGATTTCTTCCTGAGGCTCAGGGGGATTAGACCCGGTAAAAGAAGAATTCAGTCTTCCTCGCCGTGGCGCATCAGAGTGAGAAGTTTAAAATCCACAATTTATTCAAATATTGATATTTCTACTTGTCAGAAGAGAGGGGCCTTGAAATTTCCACTGAGCACTGTTGTCAGAAGAATTGCAAGAAATGTGTCAGATAATTCATAAACGGAGTTCACTACTGTGAAATCAGCTGGGAACAGGGAAAAATATATTCTTGTCGATGTAGAATAGGGGCAATATAACAGAAAACAGCACCCGCTTTTCCATCATGTCAAGCAAATGCTCAATTTGGGCCAGGTATTTTTTTTTTTAAACAGCCCGCTGCTTCTAGAGAAGCTGAGAATACATGAGCAATGTTTTGAGTTCTGCTTGGTAGACAAGAGATCTGTTTGTTGTTTTTTCCCCTCTGAGACCTTGGTTTCCCATCCTGCAGGAACCAATCAGAGGGCAGCTGCTGGAGCCTGGGCTGAGGAGGGGGCTCTGCATATGGTTTGCATTAAGACACCAAGAAGCTGTGAAGAGCTTGGTAGTGGTGTAAGGACCAGTGTAAATTCCATGCTGTTGATAGCAGGGAGACAGAGTTTCAGAGATTTCTGCAGGGCTGGGAGCATGCCCATCCTCCCATCAAGACCTGTGTCTCCCTCCATGTTGAAACCAAGGAGTAGAGAGCACAGTACTGGGCATGCTTTGTGTCTGTCCCTTATGACTTGGTACCACATGGGGAGCTTTCTGAGCAGCAGCCAGCCCTCCCCCACACCTGGTTGGAGCCCTTTTTATTTATTCATCCACTCATGTGGGCAGACATGCATTCTGGGAGTTCTGAGCTTACTGCCATACTGAACCAAGGGCTACTCTGGGAAGAACCATGGCCTGCTTTAGGGAGGCCATCTTGAAATCCAGCTATTTTTGTTTGTTCACAGTTCCTGTTTGACCATGAGTGTCACCCCTGTGGGTGGGGTTGGTTCCATGGCCCTACATTTGTTATAGGAGCTGTGTATGGTCCCCATGTCCTCCTACGCCATCAGGGGGGCCCTACTTTCTCTCTTTGCTGTGGTGGACTTTGGCACGAATGGTTTGTTCACAAAGCTCGCTGACCGTTCCTCCTGACCCTTGCCTGCCATGAGCTGTGCCCCTGGAGTCTCCATTTCCATCATGGAGGTGGGAGTAGCTGTGCAGGCCAGCACTTTCTCCTGATGACCTTGCTGACTTGACCCCCAGCTATGGGGCTCCTAGGTCACATGGGGTTGAAATGGATATTAGTGGGAGAAAGAATGAATTGGAAGACAGTGTTGGGAGGGCTGTGGAGGCAGAGCCGCCACAGAGAGCAAGTTAAGAGAGGGGCATTTAGGATACCTGCTGAGTGAGTCAAGCAGAGAATTCGGAAGGTGCTCTGCAGTACAGAGGGGTTTGTGGCTTCCTTCCTGCTAGCTCTCCAGGGCCTTTTGCTGGTTAGAACACAGGGAATGTCCCTCTGGCTTCATCTATAGCTCTTGAGTTATGGTGTCTTGGTTGGCCCCAACCTTCTTCAGCCTGTAGTTGGAGGGCCTTTATGACCAGGGCTCTGCAGTCACTGCTATGAGGCGTGCTAGCAGCACAAGATTCTGCTGCACGGGCTTGATCCTGCTTTCCCGTGCCCTGCAGAGTGACCTAGAGTGCAGTTGTGGGAGCTAGAGGAGTGGGCAGGGGATGACAATGCCTGCGATGATGTGTTTGTGGCTGGCTGTGGGCCCTGAGTCTGCAGCTGAGCTCTGCGTGGGTGAATCCATTCTGTTAGCAGCTTTGGCTGCAGCCCGGCTGGACCCTAGGCCCCAGGAGTGGATGCACTGAGCTGCAGCAGTAAGTATACACTGGGAAGCCTTCCCTTTGGACCACATGAGCACACAGGGGGCAGCTTGCAGACAGGACTGCTGCCAAGCCGAAGGGCTGGGGGCCTGGGAAGGATTTTGGGGTGGTGTGTGGAATGTTAGTTTTCAGTGGAACAAACTGAAGTCCTATACCTTGGATATCTATGTAACTTGAATTTCTAGTGTAGTCACATAACTGTGGCTTGGGGGAGGCAGAGGTCTGTCGGGGGCAGCTGAGAGTCCACAGGAAGCAGAGATGGAGTGAGTAATCTCGCAGGTTGATGAGGAAAACACAGGGCCTGGCATTGATGCTTGAAGAACTTTTCACTGAGATTTGGTATGTATCTGTTGACTGCTGCTGGGAGGACGGTTTAGGATTCCTTCTGAGCTGAGCTTTCGGATTATCGGGGCAGCTATTTTTGAGCCATTTATGAACGAATATACTTGAATAGATGTGTGTATGTGCACACACATGTGTGTGATTACAATTCATTTTACTTCTGCACTCTGTGAGTGTGATGAGTTGGGTAGGCAGAAGCAACCCCCTTTCGTTTAAGGTAAGTAAGGCTGTTGACATTCTTCTGCTAGGCTCGCCACTGGCTTAGGGGGCTGAACATTCATAAGGTCTCTCTCTCTCTCTCTCTCTCTCTCTCTCTCTCTCTCTCTGCCTCTCTCTCTGTGTCTGTCTGTCTGTCTGTCTGTCTCTCTCTCTCTCTGTGTGTGTGTGTGTGTGTGTGTGTGTGTGTGTGTGTGTGTGTGTAAACTGTGTCAAGCAATTTGAAGGCTCAGATTCCCTGGGCAGAAGGAACCCAGGCCTCATTTGGGCAGAGTGCTGGGGTGTCTGCCCGAGTGGCCCCTGGCCCTATGGCCCACGTGGCCCAGCCCCGGGCGGCTCATTAGCACATACCGCTGCCGGCCTCCACGCCTGCCTGCCGCGCTGGCTCCTCCGTGCTTGTTCACTGTCTGCTGGTGCCGGCGGATCTGTCATCGGTGCTGAGCAGAGCCGGAGCCCTGACAGTGAGGAGGTAAATGCTCCCTGCCTGAATCCCCCATTAACTTTGTGAGGCGTATTGATTTCTTGTAAAAATAATGATATTGACAGGCCTTCCAGGAGTAATTGTTTCCAGAGCGCAGAGGTCAGTGCTGTGAGGGAAGGGCTGGGAGCTGGGCTCTGAGGCTCTGAGCCCAGGGGTGGGCGCTTCGGGTCCTTTAGGACCCACAGTTCCTGATACCTTATGGTGTCATGGGGAGTCACCAGCTGGTGCAGGGGCTTGAAGACTTGGAGAGGACATCAGTCAGTGCCCTGTGTGCCCAGCTCTGTTTGGCCACCAGCTACTTTGGGTCACACTCCTGTGCCATGCCTTCCAGGCTGGGCCTCAGAGTTTGCATGGTAGTTCTTGGGCTGAGTTTTAAGGGCTGGTTACTGCTTCAGTGGGCCTTCCTGAGAATGGTATGCCCCACCCGAGGGCTTCTGCTTCTAGGCATCATGTCTGCCCAGGACTGTGCCCTTTTCTCAGAATCCAGAGGTAGTATCAGAGTGGGGAGTTCCTGGAGAGGCAACGAGAGTTGCTGAGAAGTGGTCACAGGCTTTTTCAGTGATCCCGGGTGTGTACACCCTGAGGAGGACCACGATAACCTGCTGGTGCAAATCTCCTGCAGCTAGGTGGGAGGCTGGGACCTTGCTGCTGCCGAGTCTGGGATTTGCTTGCTAACAGAGGCTGGTGCACAGGCGTCAGCCCTGACGATGTCTGGTCTCAACAACCAGGAAATTTGTGGGAAGGCACACGGGTTCCAGGCAGTAGTGTTTCCCAGTCCTGGGAAGGTCAGGGGGTGAAAAAGTTCCCTCTAGGTGAAGCAACACTGGCCCATTCATTTTCGAGTTCCATGTGCCCACAAAGGAACAGAGAAACTTTTAATTTAGAAAGAAAATTTTAACCATCTGTCTGTAAGATCAGAGTGGGCTGGTAACAGCTGTGTTTTCAACTCTGGCTGTATTTTATGTATTAAACATATACCTTTAGTTTATATTGAAGGAGAGTACTTAAAGAGACCGTTGCATTGCTCTGGATCTGCAGAGTTGCCCTGTGGGTCACATGTACTGGCTGTAAACCACTATGCTTCCAGCCTACAGCGATGGCGGCCTTGTGTATCTTGGAGTTTGATTGAGGCTGGGTGTACCAGGTAGCTATGAGAAGAACTCAGGCAGGCCTGTGTGTTCATAGCTGCCACAGCTACTATGTCTTCCCGAGTCTCTTCCCAAATGAAGGAACTCTGATCCAGGCACCTGAGGAGCTGCAGTGAAGGGGTTTCACCCAGCAGGCTAGGGGGCGTGGCCTTAGCCCGTACTGGCTTCAGCTGAATTTTCTTGGTGGAGTCTGTTTCTCTCAGGCAAGGAAGTCGCCCATTCAGGCATATCTCCTCTCCTGCTTGAGACTCCTTCTAGCTCTGTTTAGAACAAGATTTGTGTGCACCCTAATCTGATAACCATTGCCCAGGACGGCCCAAGTCGCTCTGCTGGGAGATGGTGTCTAGGCTTGTAGCTAGATCTAATGGGTATTTAGGTGCAAACTAGCTGTGAAGTGTTAAATATTTACATGTGGAATGCCAATAGTAATTGTCCACTTTATCTGAGCTAGCCTAGGGAAATGTCTTATTTGTTTCCATGTTACTTCAATAAACAGAAAGCTGGAAAATCCGTCCGCTATTTCTTGGGGGCTTAGAATTAATAAAGCCAGGCAGTGTAAAATATGTGCTTTGGGTTTTTGAATGATCACTTCTGCACCAGGTCATATAATATGGCTTTAACTCCATGTGGCCTGTCTATTAAGCAAGACAGGATGAGCCTCACAAATAATAAAAAATATTTATGTTTTTCTTAGTGATACTAACAAGGTAACATATCAGAGGAGAAATGACAGGAAAAGAATAAGGTAACTGTGTCTTATGAATTCACGGCTCAGTGGGGTCCCGGCCAGCTCCCATAAACGCCCTAGGATTCTCTGTTCAGCACTGCTGTTATTCCACAAATTGTATTTTTTGCTTTTTGTTTGTGAAATCTGAAGTGTCATAAATGCCTCCGTCTCATCTATATTTGATAGTTAATATTAGTCTCAACCAGAAAAGTGCACTTTACATGTGACAACGTACGATTACCTGAGAGTGTTATTGCAAAGGAAAAAATCAATACCAATTTATAATTCACGATCGCAGTCTATCAGTTTTTATGGCTCTCTATCCAGTCTCATTAATTTTTTATTATGATTGACTGAAACTGAAAGATTTTAAACATGTTTTGCTGTTATTTATTCAACCTTAATAATTAAATAAACCTTAATTGGCTGTATTTCGAGGTGTCTTGGTGCTGTGGCTGGGAAGGGTTGGGGTGACCATGTATTATTGATGCAAGAGGTACCTCACATTGTCTTCTGAAGCCACTCGGGGTGGGGAATCCGTGGTGTGCCGTCACCAGAGCAGGAGAAATAGATTTTGTCACCACCTAATCAAATTCTGGTTAAGAGGAGACCATTTGTTTTCATTCAAAAATATAAATTACCAATAGCACCTGGAGGGACATAATCAAACATCCCTGAGTACCTGGAGCTGATACAGAGTACCTGCGCAAAACTTTGATCAGCAGCTAATATCTTGATTAATGAGGCCAAAGGGTCTGTCTCACGGAGCACCACAAATGGGGACACCCTCGCCAAGGGTCTCCCGATTGGTGGTTAGCGGGTCCCTTTGAAAGGTGATTGACAGATGGAAAATTGCACTTTCAAATTTCATCCGTATTCATTTCAGTTGTTCTTCTACATGTCAACCGCTTCCCCTTCTGTGGCAGGCCAAGGCTGTATACATTAGCTGTTTCCACACTGGAAAAAGAAAGGAGACAATCTCGTATTTGAGCATGCTGAAGGAAAATCAATCATGTCATAAGTGAGAGGTATGGATAAGTTTGAACTGTAGCAACTCCCATCATTTCATTTCTGGCCACGCTGGTGGGTTTTTGAGAGCACAGGGCTGTGCGCAGCACCCCCGCTGCAGCAGAGAAGAGGCGTAATAGAGCTGGGCTAGAAGGGAAATTCTGTTTCCCTGGTATTTGTCAAGTTTCTCATGGTATGGCATGAGAGGAACATCAAACCCTAAGATTATATACACTAGACATGTTGACAGAATTGAAAAAGCTTCAGTAACTATGGCAAGGATATACCAGCCTCCCCCCTCCTCAATCAAACTGTCTGCTTTCTTTGAGTCTGACGTTGGTTCACATTCTGTCTTTGCCCAACTTTCGCTTGACTGTCAGCAACAATGAACTGTGTGTGGTGTCCAGCAACGAGCTTGTAGCTGAGCCTAGGGAGGAGGACTGTGCCTTCATCCTCACCCACGGGAACCAGGCACCCATCCCAGGCTCCAAGACAGAGTCAAGAGCTGCTCGAGGAGAAGCCACCTGGGCAACTCCCACTGAGCCTCCAACTGCCCTATAGGAGTAAAAGGAGAGCCTTGTGGGGGTGGAAACATCCACTTAGAAGGATGGGGCAGTTTAAAGGGATCTATACATGGCGCTGAGCAGAGGCGTCATTCCGTATTGGAAATGCTGTGAAACTGTAGGAGACGAACATGTTGCAATTCCACAATCTTGTTCTTAATATTATTGAAAGAGAGCTCTTCTTGGCAGTAATAAATTTAACACAAAAATCAAATACAAAACAAATTTATTCTTCCAGAGCCAATGCCCCAGTCATTTCTTTCTTGTCTTGCATTAAGCTTTAAAATCAACTGTCACTCCCTATCGATTGCGTCTGAATTGTTATCTATATTTCTCAAAAGCGCTCTTGACAGTTAATACAGTGTAAATTATAATCTGGGGAAATGCTGCTTGTGTTTGCCAGCAAATTGCTTAGATTCTGAGTAAGGCTGCTTTATTCACCATTCTTTCCTTGTGGCCATCTATTCTAGTAAAGATCATTCAGGCCAAATTATTCTAAATTTACACTCGGCTAGTATGTAAATCATATTGTGGAAATCACTTTTGGAATCACTATGGAATGTGGAGCAGTGTTGGAGTGTCTGAGCATCGCATTAATGAAACAAATATCGCCTCAGGGGCCCAACCCACCAAGGCGGCCTGAAGAGGGAGGTTGCAGCTTTGGGCATGGGTGGGAACAACCCTGGGATGTCTAGGGTCTGCCCTTTCTTACACCTGGGTTCTCACTGAGCTGTGTGGGACCCCTTCTAGGCCAGGAGGAGGGGTGGGTCGACCATACTGTAAGGTGGTGTGAGGGCTCATCCATGGTGCTTCTGCATGGGGATGATGAGGCCAGGTCAAGGGCTGCCCTGTGGAGCAACCTGGCCACTCTCTATCTAGCCTGGCATTGGCCAATGGACAGAGAGGTTAAGCATCAATTCAAGCAATAGATACAGCTGCACTAATAAAATAAACAGAAACAAGTGGACTTCATTTTAATAATATTTCAATTTAGCTTCATGTGGCCAAAATATTATATTAATATTGAAACTAACATTAAAAAAATCTATTGAGGTTTTTATTTCAGCTCTCTCTCTCTCTCTCTCTCTCTCTCTCTCTCTCTCTCTCTCTCTCTCTCTCTTTCTTTCTTTCTTGTTTTTTTGCTGAGTTTTTGCAATCTGTCCTGTATTGGGCATTCATAACCAGTGTCCCTCGGGACTAGCCACCTTTCATGTCTCAAGTGCTACCTGTGGCTTGTGGTCACCATGTTGGGTAATGTGTGTGAGGGGCCCTCTGGATGCCATCAAAGCTAAGACAGAAGTGCACTCTCCCTGTTGTTCCCAGCCCCAAGTCTAAGAATGACAAGCAAGGTGAAGCCCCGAGTGGTAGGGTAAGACCAGGAGTCCAGCGTTACCTCAACTCAGAGAACATATATTTGTGTGGAGTGAATTCTCCCAGAACGGCGTGCTTTCCCCCTTTTTGCTTCACTCACATTCTCGGAGGTTGGAGCCTCATTTTATGGATGAATTTGGCTTTGTTTCAGAAACATCTCATTATTATAAACTTGTAGTCTGTTCCATACTCAATGAAAATTTGCATTTGCAATATAGGAAGCTACTTAAGGAGCCACTTCTATTTCTTCAGGAATAACTAATTTTACATTCATTTATTCACTCAAGAAATATTTATTGGAAATCTATTAGTTTGAGTTAAGGTGGTCAAAATAGTGCTACTGCTGTGTGTGGCGGGGAGGGGTAAGCAGAGCTGCGCTCCTGCCACATACTAAATACAGTGTAGCAGCCGACACCTGCGATTGTCTGTCCTTCCACCCATCCATCTCTGGCTCTGTAATCCTTCCTTCCCCTAGTGTGCCTGGAAGGATTCAAGGGAAAGATTGAATATAATACAGGACAGACAGACTTCGCACAGACTGTGGGCTGATCTGGGAATAGGTCAGAGATCTTGTGGATGTGAGGTCCTTGACTTTGAAAAGGAAGGGGCTTGTGCACCCATGAGGATGAGACAGGAGGACATGAATTCACAAACAGGGAAAAGGAACTACGGTATCCTTCACCACCTAAGGGAGACTTCAGCTAAGGTCTGGATCATGGCAGCCTTGTGTACAGAGTTTGAGTGTGGAAGAAGCTGAGAGCTTAGTGACTGATCAACTTGCTGATTCTTAATTAAAGTCCACCCCTGGCAGTAATATATGTGTTCAGACACTGTGGGTATAGCAGGTAGTGCCTCATTAAACTGTGTTCCTGGGACTCTCCTGATGCCTGTGGGCTCTCTATGGCAGTATATGCCTCTCAGAGAACTTTGGAGCATGAGGACTGGTTTGGTCAGAGATCCCATTCTTGACTGGGAGTCTAGCTCAGGTGGCAAATAGCTTGAGGATCTGAGTTCGAGCCCCAGAACCCACATAAAAGCTAGATGTGGCAAGGCAGTCAGAGACAGGCAGATCTCCGAAGCCTGCTGGGCAACCTGCCAAGCTTATTTGGTGAGTCTCAGGCCAGGGGGATACCCTGTCTCAAGAAAAGATGGATGTAGCCTGAAGAACAATACCTGAGGCTGTCTTCTGAATACATGAGATTGTTTACACACACACACACACACACACACACACACACACACACACACACACACGTGCTTGTACTATACATATCTATGTTCCTCCTGTTACACGAACATACATGCACACAAATCACATATTTCTTCAGGCTCAATGTGCCCATCACCCTAACTTTGTAGATTCTCATTCTTCTGAAGAACTACTAGCAAATGGTCTCATCAATACTTTAAACACAGTCCAAGAAATTCCTATAATCTGCGTTCTCAGAGAGAGGGGCAGGGCTCAACTTGACTTCATTTGTTGGGGTTCAGTCTGGACTTGTGAAGATGACAGCTTTGTAGTTCTTTTTATTCACAGAATTTAACTCAGAGGACAATGGCTATGGAATCCTAGACAGGAGAGAGAAAGAATGTATGGGATAAAGTAGTCACAAACAAGTGCTCAGTTTAAGGGTAGTCATGCCCACAGGCCTTACAAAAAGCTCACACGTACAAAATAATATGACTTTGGAAACCGACCTTATGGTGAGTTGGCATTACCTTTGCATAAAGTATCAGGCCAAATCCAGTGAGATGCTATGAGGCCAATGCCAGCAGCTGTACCTCAGCACAGCTCCGCCCTGTGGAGTGGTGAAGGAGTTAGAGGCTAAGAACTCAGGCTCCCCGTTCTGCTGTGGCTTCTGTGGCTCCTTGGCATCTTTCAGTCTACATCTAGACTTTGGTGGAGAATTCACGGAGAGCCATCAGTGAACCTTAGATCTTCCAGAGGTCAAGAGACTGGGCAGCTTGTTAGGCCCATGTCTGGGGGCTGAATCTGGTGTGGGGTGCTATGCTGCTTCCTGGAAAGTTTGGTGCCCTGCCTGACACCCTGCCCACATGAGTCCTAGTTGTTCAGAAGTAATGTACGTCTTGTTCTGTTGTAGCACACTGTTGACCGGGCCTCAGATTGTGGGATTTTCCTCCTGTGGTTAGTCACACTCATAAAGAGCTCACAAACATATCACAACAAGCTAACAGTTGTTGTTTAATGCACTAAATGTCACCATCACCAGGTAATGGTGTCAGAGAGAGGGAGGGTACTTATTAAAGTACAAACACCAATCTGCTTGTTGGATTTCTCACTCCAGGGCTTTTCATCGCTTGGGGTTCATGGAGAATGTCTATGTTGTCTGTTCCAACTTCACATAAATGGGCCCTTACAGATGCCTCTCTAGACCAAGTACCCCATGCTAAACTGTAGCCAGCTGTGGGGAGGCCATGGTTCTCCCAAATCACACAGCACTGGATGTCATGCCACTGGGAGCACTAACCTGCTCTGGTTTTGCCCAGCTGGGCGCTCTGGCTTGGCCATTTCCCAACAAGGCTGCTGGTTAAATGACCTCCACACTGGAGGGTGTGGACTGCATTGGTCAAAAAAATCACATCCCGGACTGGGGAAATGGCTCAGCCATGGCTGAAGCCTAGCTGGATTATCTGTGGATGATGGTGCCTGTGTAAATATGTGACTCAAGGAGACTGAAGACAAGATGTTAGAGCTCTGATGAGGGCAGATGAGAAATGCGCCATTGCTGGAAACAGTGCAACACCAGGTTATGTAAACCTACCTTCCATTTCCTGGAAACTTCCCCGGTCGAAGAACTTAACAGGTTGTTTGGAAGGATAGACCTGAATGTTTGATTTTGAATACCAAGCTGGGTCAGGGAGTGGTGCCTCTGATGAGGGGGTTTGGGGCAAGAGGCAGCCAGGCAGTTTTGGAGCCTTCCTTAGCTGCGAGCCGCAGATTCCACTGTGTTCTGATTTTCTATCTGGCCACACAGACTGGGAAGCTGCAGTTGGGTGCAAGCTCTGCTGTTAGTGAGGGGTCCCCAACTGTGCACTGCAGCCCTAGCCAGGAGGACCACCCCAACTCATTAAACCAGAGCAAACTGTATGGAGGGCGCCGCTGTGCGATTTTAATATTTGGTGCATGTGACAGGATCATTTTAGTGATTTGCAGGATTTATCTCCTCTTAAAAGTACTGCCTAAGGCTACTCTAATTGGTGGGAAAGCAAATTCCCTCTTCTCCTCCTGTCAGTCTTTGTTTTATTTACTGAGAACTGCCGAAACCTATTTACACAATAATGAGGATAAATCACCGGGATGCTTTCAACACAAAGAGAAATGTGGTGGAGTTGAAAGCTGTACAATTAAAACAAAATCCCAGATATTCCTGAAGTGGTGTGTGCAGTTAGGGAGAGCAAAATAAAATTAAGACAAATGGTAGGGTCGCACCCAGGACCGGCGCAGGACGCTAATCAGGATCAGAATTCTAGAGATATTTTATGATGGGCAATTTCACTTGAAATGGCAATGAAGTAAATGCCTGTGAGTTACCATCAATATTTGTAATAAAAATAAACAATCATGCATTCCTCTAGCCTGCAAATAAACCGGGTAAATTTAGGCGTCATAATTATGACATTGCAGAGTGGCGGTAAGTCATGTGAAGATGTCAGGCCTGTGTCTGCAGCTTCTGGCTTGCTCCCAGCCGAGAGGACCAGAGTCACTTGGGTGAAACACTCCAGATGTACTTGAGTGTCTGACCTGGAAGGACCCACTTATTTAGATGTCAAGAGCATCCTACAATTGAGACGAGTTCTCACTGGAGAGTGTACCACAAAGAGACTCGCAGCCAAAGAATCACGCAGGGAACCCGCCCTTGAACTCGTCGTCTCAATGGTTGTTGGGTTGATGCCTGATTCCATAGCTCTCAAGCCCCTCACGAGTGTTGAGATGATGCCTACTCTTGACTGCACCATGACTCTGAACTTGCCTTTTGTGTGTATTCAGTGGTGCACACTCTTGATGGCTCCTGATCCTCCAGGTTTGCACTGGAGTCCAGGCAAGCTCTATCACCTTTGAACTGACGTTGGTCACAGGTGTGTCCTCAGGTCACTCAGAGGTGTCTTGAAACCCAGATACCTTGCCTAGGAATGATGATGGTGGTGATGGTGATGGAGGTGGTGGTGGTAGTGGTGGAGGAGGTGGTGGATTTGGTGATGGAGGTGTTGTTGTTTTTGTTGGTGGTCTGTTGGTGGAGGAGGTGGTGGAGGTGGAGGAGGTGGTGGAGGTAGTGGTGGAGGAGGTGGTGGTGGAGGTGATAGAGTTGGTAGTGGTGATGGTGGTGGTGGTGGTGATAGTGATGATGGTGATGGTGGTGGTGGTGGTGATAGTGATGATGGTGATGGTGGTGGTGGTGATGGTGATGATGGTGGTGTGATGGTGGTGGTGGTGATGGAGGTGGTAGTGGAGGTGGTGGTGGTGGTGATGGTGGTGGTAGTGGAGGTGGTAATGGTGACACGGTGATATGAGGCTGTAAATTAAGGAAGTTTAGAAGTCTACCATCAGGAGTAATATCATCATGGAAACACAGAGCACCTCTCCTGGTATAACTCAGGAGCCCTCTGAGGCTAAGCCTGACCACAGCAGTCATTTCAGGCGTTGGTTTGTGAAACAGAGGCTTGAATGACACTCCCTGGAATGTTAAAAACTCTTTGGTATCAAGTGGGGCACCCAGAAGGCTGGAGGTAGGGGTGGGTCACAGGCTGGCTCTAGTCCCTTCTTTCTCCGATCATGGCCAGTTCTGAACGGTCTCCACTGACCAGATATCCCCAAGGTCTTTCCTGGTGCTGAGGAATTTCAGGGCTTCTGTCTTTCGTATCCTTCCTCCCTGCCGCTGCCTTCACCTCCTGCCCATCCTGGAGCTCCAGCCCAGCCTGTGCTTCTTGCTGCACCCTTACAGTTACAGCAATGGCGGCTCAGTAACCCCGGAAAAGAATAATTCACATAAGCAGATTTTTTAGCACATTTACCAGGTCTTTTAACTTCATCTGACACTGTTTGGATGGAAGATGTGAGAAGTATATTTTTATATCCCAAGGGGGACGCTTTATGATGACTCCTTCAAGGTGAATGCTGGCATTTATTTAGCCTGAGCAGAAAATAGGAAAGAGCATACAGAAGCGTGAGCGTGGAAACACCAGAGTCAGCAAATGGTATTTTATTTTGTTGCTTTGAATTGCTATCCCTCAAACACAGCTAAATCTAAGTTAATTTAAAGTTTCTCTTGAGGAATTCATATCAAATTAAAGTGTTCTTCTGCTGTGATGACAAGAGCTGGGCACACATCTGAATCCCCTTCAAATTAGGGTCTATTTTTACGGTCTCATAAGGTTTGCCTTTGTGGACCTTATTCTACTATCTTTGAGGGAAAATTAATTTAACTAATGACAGCTCAGACTAAAACATCAATCAAGAGAAGAGTGAAATAACAAGACAATCACCAAAGAACGTGGGAGAGAAGCAGATTCCTCCTGGAACTTACCTTTCCAACTTTCTTGACATCAGGTTGTGCGTAGCATGGACATTTGTACCCTCTCATCCTTGGAACTAGACCATCTTTCCACCCACCCCCATCTTGCTCTCTGTAGTCTGGCTATCCCAGGGAGCCCCCAGGAAACTTACATTTTCCCTGCAGGACCATGGCCGCTCCTGCATTGCATGTTGGGAATGCTTTATTTATTTATGTTTTAGCCAAATGGTTGGTAGCTCTTTTAGCCCATTTGAAATTACCCAAGCTGTTTCAGGGTGATGGCCTCTGCCTCCACATCCTTCTGTGTAATCAATCTCCGGGAGAGGACTGAAGAGGAACAGCTTCCTTGTGTTCTCAGCCATCCAGCACACATCGCAGGGCTCTTTGGCACTCTGCTGGCATCAAGAAATGCCAGTGAATTGTGTAGAAAATTTAAGATGTTTCCATTGGCAGTTACCCACACGGCTTTTGATTTTGCTGAGCACCCCCTTATTGATGTCGACTCCGATTTATGAATGATGAAGT